>NC_086286.1:17909705-18231246 GCF_963924245.1 Chroicocephalus ridibundus
GACTTTTATTAAAGCATATGTTGAAAATCTGTATTACGGAAGCTGGTAAACGTAACTCTACTGCTGGAGTTGGGATTCTACAGTAAAGGTTAACTGACTTCTCTTAAATTATTATTTTTTGTACCTAGCTCATTTTGTATGCTAACTCCAATAAAAATAAATGAGCTTTCCAAGATACTGACTCTTTTTTTTTAATCAAACTGTACAGCCTTCTCTTGGGATTACTACATCCATTTCTTTGTGTGGGAAAGAATTGTTTTTCATTAGTGTGCTAGTCAGAAAGCAGACTGCTTAGTCTGGTTTCATTACCCAAGTTGCAGGAACTGAGAAAGAAACAGTATTATTATTTTTTTTTTTTTAAAATTTTAAAATCTAGTATTTCCAGAGCCCAGTATATTCATTTGTGTTATGATGGGCGACTACGCATATCATGGGTGTTGAAAGTTCATTCTGTATTTAGATGGGGCAAGCAGCAAAGTTATTATTATGGATTTTGCCTTTTTGGAAAATCAAGTCATATCCTCATGTGTTTTCAAGATAAAAAGATAGCTAAATTTGTGGTCTCTAAACCATATTATAATTTCTACTTACATTCAGCAGCTTTTCTGCTCAAGTATGTTGCTTCAGGATGTAATTCGTGTTACCATTTAAGTTAGTATGTTTTGTGCCTGAGTTAGTAAGCCTTCATTATATTTTAAATGTTGTGCTAAGATATCCGATACCATACTCACTGTTTTTTTACGTCTTCAGTACATGAGTGAAAGCCCTCGGCAGAAGTAACAAAACATGTCTCTTCATTAGGACTAGGAATTCTTGAAGGAACCCACACATGTTTCCTAGGGTTTCCAGCAAAGTGGGTATACAAGAACATTGTATTACTAGTGACAGTATTGTAGTTCAGTCTACTGCAATAACCACAGTCATTTGATTTAAGGTAGTAAAATTACCGGAGTAGCAAAGCCACTAATTTCAGTGGTGGCATTAAGTTATTGTGTACATCCATATGTAGGGTAACACGTTGGAATTGTGCCTTTGCTTTAGTTTTAATACTTGCATGAATAGCATATTTGAAGTAGAAAGCTTAATTTAGTTGAGAAATATTTGACAAAATGTTGGAAGTGCAAGCAGGCAGTTAAATTAGACTGGATACGCATAACTGCAACGAATAGAGTTCCTAAAATTGCTCATATCTCAGGAGTAAAATTGGTGGTGTAGGCAGGTTTTTTTTTTCAGGTGGATACAAGAATTCAGGTTACTTTCCTTGTTCTTAAGTAAACTAACAGATGGACTGAGTCATCTGTCTGATAGAAGTGCAGTCTTTAGCTAGCACTTTATTGGTGACAGTTGCAAGTCATTTTTGGACGAGCCGTTTCTGCCCACCTGGTATGGAGTCTGACAACTGTTTTGCCCTCAAGGTCTCCGGACAGTTTAGTGAATTATTTTCATAGTAAAACTATAAGTCTTTAAAAAATTACTGTGTGAACAGAGGGTGCGGGAATCAGAATACAAATTTTTTAGAAAAAGCTATTTATGACCATCTTAGCATAAAAATTAGAAACAGTCTGGGAGTGTGTATAATTCAGGAATGCTCTTTGGAAGGGTATGTACAAGTTTTTTCTTGACTCTGATTCAGGATTTCATCTCGTTTGTTGTTGGAGGCCAGAAAACAAGACCAAGTTAGTTAGCGTCCCACTTCAGATCGCTATAGCGTGAAAGCCTTTTTTCTACACTCCCATAAAAAGGAGAAGAATTATCCTTCCCGCACCTGTTTCAGCGGATGCTTTGCTAACGCACTTATGCCCTAAGTGACGTGTCTCAGCTCTGCCTTAGGCATGTGATTGGAAAATACTTCGTAACGAGGACTGCTTCTTGCCCATGCCAGTGCATTTCATGCAGAACTGTTATAGAAGCAGGTTATTGAACCACTGGATAGAGTCATTTGCTTTCTCGTTACTAGAGAGCAAACGTGTTTTGTGAAACAGATATTACTCTTTTCTTTACGTTGACCTTTCATCTAGAATTACTCTTGACAGTTCATGCCTGCTTCCACTCAGCGGTATAGAAATTCTTGTGCCAGCTCTCTAAACATCCAGACATGTTTAGGTTTTAAGAGTGCTGTAGTGTTGAGAGAAAGCAGAAGATATGTGCTTTTCATGTTTGATTCAAAAAATTGTGACTTTTAGTAGTAGCTAAAAGTAGTCACACAAGCCTTGTTGAACAGCTTCAATATATTTAAGTGATTTTTGGTGGTGCCTACCGGACTCCCCCAACCTATCCCTGCCTTTCCCTGCCAGTCCTTGTGAATTGTATAAAACTACCTTGTGTTCTTGGGCTGTTGGCACCTCTCTTGGGATTAATACGTGAGCAAAGCCACTTTTGTATCTGTCAATATTTAAACCTGCCAGATGAAAAGTCAGTATTCTGTCCCTACTGTCTCTCCACTGCCCTAACTTCACATGTGTTCTCTCTGGAAAAGAACGAGGCTTATAGATAATCTTATTTCCCTTTTAGAAATGGCTGCACTACCTTATTTTAACTTTCAGATTTTCTAACGTAAGAAATAAAAACATATATCTAAGTGACTGCATTGGAAGTAGTTTTGCCTCATTTTAAAATGCTCTGTACAATACAGGTTTTAGAGGAAAGGTTGAGTTTTATTTCAGATACTCAAAATTAATTGTTCTAATAATTGATAAGCCTCTCCCCTACTATGACTTATAACCATTCTCCTTCACTGTAGCTGTTTCATGACTAATGTTCAAAAAAAAAAAGTGAAAATCATGTTTATCACCTTTTGACAGTGTTAAGCATGTGCTGCTCCTAATGTAGAGTTTTGTAGACACTTACGGGCAGCTTATGGAACTGCTCCTTGGGAGGTGGTGGTACGTTTTTCTGCGTTTACTGCCCAAATGCTAGTGAGAGCCCAGTGGAGAAAATGAGACTGTTTAAGGTGATGTGAGATGAATTGTCAGTCTACTTTGGATCAGTATTTCCAGTTAAACTGCTAGTATTAAGCACATGTTCTGGAAATCAATGCCACAAGTTTAATAGGAGGAGTTGAAGTAAGATTCTCTTGCTCTCCATGAGTAATCTTTAGGCAGGGCTCATTAAAAGAAAACGTGATCAATATTCAAGGAAAAAAAAAATCTGCTCTTAGTTTCACGTATTGAAAATTCTCCGGGCAAAGCTGGCTTGTATAAAGGAAGAATAGTAAAAACTGTTTCAGATTAGTCTAAAACTAGTACGCTTCTCTTAAGTGTGTAGGTGGTGTTGTAGTCTTTCTTTTTCTTTTTCTCTTTTTCTTTTTCTCTTTTCTTTTTCTCTTTTTCTTTTCTCTTTTTCTTTTTCTCTTTTTCTTTTTCTCTTTTTCTTTTTCTCTTTTTCTTTTTCTCTTTTTCTTTTTCTCTTTTTTCTTTTTCTCTTTTTTCTTTTTCTCTTTTTCTTTTTCTCTTTTCTTTTTCTCTTTTTCTTTTTCTCTTTTTCTTTTCTCTCTTTTTCTTTTTCTCTTTTTTCTTTTTCTCTTTTTCTTTTTCTCTTTTTCTTTTTTCTCTTTTTTCTTTTTCTCTTTTTCTTTTTCTCTTTTTCTTTTTCTCTTTTTCTTTTTCTCTTTTTCTTTTTTCTCTTTTTCTTTTTCTCTTTTTCTTTTTCTCTTTTTCTTTTTCTCTTTTTTCTTTTCTCTTTTTCTTTTTCTCTTTTTCTTTTTCTCTTTTTCTTTTTTCTCTTTTTCTTTTTCTCTTTTTCTT
The DNA here is from genome assembly GCF_963924245.1 of Chroicocephalus ridibundus. NCBI lineage: Eukaryota > Metazoa > Chordata > Aves > Charadriiformes > Laridae > Chroicocephalus > Chroicocephalus ridibundus. Next base: position 17,913,449 of record NC_086286.1, read on the forward strand.
TTTCTCCTCTTTTCTTTTTCTCTTTTTCTTTTTCTCTTTTTCTTTTTTCTCTTTTTTCTTTTTCTCTTTTTCTTTTTCTCTTTTTCTTTTTCTCTTTTTTCTTTTTCTCTTTTTCTTTTTCTCTTTTTCTTTTTCTCTTTTTCTTTTTCTCTTTTTCTTTTCTCTTTTTCTTTTTCTCTTTTTCTTTTTCTCTTTTTCTTTTTCTCTTTTTCTTTTTCTCTTTTTCTTTTTCTCTTTTTCTTTTTCTCTTTTTCTTTTTCTCTTTTCTTTTTCTCTTTTTCTTTTTCTCTTTTTCTTTTTCTCTTTTTCTTTTTCTCTTTTTTCTTTTTCTCTTTTTCTTTTTCTCTTTTTCTTTTTCTCTTTTTCTTTTTCTCTTTTTCTTTTTCTCTTTTTCTTTTTCTCTCTTTTTCTTTTTCTCTTTCTTTTTCTTTTTCTCTTTTTCAATTATGGTGAAGAAAGGTGCTGACACCCAGTGAAATATAAGGCAGAGACGTGGAAACTGATTGCGCTCCAGAGGGTGGTACAAAAATGCTACTTTGCTGGACTGGTGTGTTGCCAGAAATAACTCCCTAAACTCCTAGTTTGCAGCACAAACAAGATTGGAAGGATTCTGTTTCAAATGTTCTCGCATTCTTTTGTTATTCTCCACAAATTTGAAACTTCTTTTCAGATTCCTGAATCAGGTTACGAAGTAATGTATACTTACTGCACATTCCATAAAGAAGGTGAGGTTGTGGTGTGTTCTGAGCGTACTAGCTGCCTAGTTAAAAAAGTTTTAAAACTTAGAATTTAGCAGAATAGTAAAAGAACGAGTAATCATTGATTTAGCTAAAGCCTCTATTATGACTTGGTTGCAGTTTTTATAGCAACTAGAGAAATATTTTAATTTTCTTTCTAGAGGAAATCAATTTCTATGTATGTGCCGTTTTTTTCTTATTGTATGGGATTGAAAATGCACGTACTAAATGGGAAGATGATTAGGATTCTGTTGTAGTTCACGTATTTCCAACAAAACTTTCAGTACTGCTGTATTAGTGGTATTTTTACTGGCATTGGTGGAAAAAAGCAGTTGGTGTTTTCAGGTTCTGTTCAGATTCCTGGTTGGATTTGCAAATCTGACTTAAACATGTGCTCTAAGTAAATCTGGGCCTTGAACGGTAGTGTCGCTGCTTAAAATTGCTAGCCCTTGAGTAACTTTTGTTAAATATAAGTGTTTTTCAGGTACCAAGCTTCCAACTCTAGGCTAGCAAGATTTTTGCTTTTCTAGCTACTGTAGATGTTCATGTAAATAATGTGTTGCAATGAACAATATACACTGCTGCTTGTTTTGAAAACTTGTTTTCTCTCTATGTTTTCCTGTTCTATAAAAATCTTTCCCCTTCTTTGCTTTCTTTTAAAAGCTTGGAGTCTTTTATAAACAGTGCATCGTGATGTGTACATCTTTTATTTCCTCTCCTGTGTTGAACTCTTGTTGATATTTGAGGAAAGTATATGATCCTTTTGGCAAACCTTAGTCCATTAAATGGTGCTGACTCTTCTATAAAAGTACTCCATCTAAGTTAATGGAACAGATTTTTTTTTTTTTTTAAACTTGTTGGATATGTACTTAAAGTTGAACACAGTGAAGCTTTACTAGAAAACTTGCACTGCGTACTTAAATGCATTTACAAAGCCCATTTTTGGAAAACTGCAGTTGGCTACTGTGGATTAAGTTAAATGGACTTTACAACTTCAGAATAAACATTGTTATCTATTGTGTGAAATAGATGGTGTGGCCAGACTGACAAAACAGGGAAATCTAATCCAAATGAACCTAATTATGGCACAGCTAATAAATCAAAGTAGTGAATGACAGCACTGTTAGGAAAATGATCAGTGCTGAAGCTCAGCATTTGTATGTGTAATCTAATCCCTGAATGTAAGAGCAGGCATAGTTTGGTTTTAATTATGCACTACTCTAGCAAAAATACTGTTTTTTGGTTTTTTTTAAATTAGGTTTAGAGGTAGTTTTTCCTAGTTCAGAATATTCCTGCTTTGATAGGAGTCTCTGAATGTAATCATAACTCAGAAAGCTACTATTATATTTTAATTTATTGTCATGCACTGATGTATTTAGTGGAATCACTTTGGTGTGAGTAGAGCAGGAGGATGGTGGGGGGAAGTAGCTGATGCTTTGTATCTCATTCATTGTGTGTATGTATATGAAATAAATAAATTTTAAACACAGAACTGCCTTACTAGTCAGATACGAACCATCTGGTCTGAAGGAGAGTATGGAGACAGTAGTCACTGTATATAGTAGTCACTATTTTCTCTTGGTTAGAACCTGCTGTTTGCGGGGTGAATGAAGACGTGACAGCCCTATCCAGTTCAGTGTTCTTCTGACCAAGAGAAGGCTGAGCAGACAGATTAATTTTGGAAAGCTAGCAGGGAATCCATGTCCAATCAAGAGTAGAAGGAGCAGATGAATGGCTAGAGAGCATTTGAGTAGTAAGTTGTTGCTAATAAACTTAAGTAGAAGTTGAATCCAGTACTTCAGCTGCTTCTTCAGTGTTACATGTTCTGGAGAGCAATTGAGAATGAGGTTTCATAGCATTTCATTGGTATCATTGGGATTTTAGTTACTGAGTGGAAACGTAGTAGCGGGTTTCAGATGAAAATTTTGGCATGAGAAGACCAAAGCATCAAATGCATAAAAGAAGTGAATGAAACAAATTTTGCACCCTAAAGATCTTGTGCTGTAATCTCAACGATCGTGGTAGTACCATTGTTCTAGTTTCCACAGTGTGGTGTGATGAGTCTAGTAGCTTTTAGTTCAGTGATCAGCTCAGTTAACTGCATCATATATTAATTATTCTCAAAATTATTATTGCTGAACTTTACATCTGACCTTACAACCAAGTTGCGAGGTGAAGAAATCTGGACTGCTGGGTTCAGGACTTCATTTTATATTTTGGCAATATGTTAAGAGTAGTCTTTCCATAAAGTTTGGAAGAATGGTGCATCTCAGGCTTCTTGGTTTGGCATACTACAAAGGCAACTTTAAAATCAGTGGATATTCCGGTGTGTTTTTTATTTGCTGTACATTTCTTACTCACTAATAGAACGGTTCTGTGTTCCTGTAGTTGCCATTGTTTCCAACAGCAGCTAAATCCATGAGTGGATGGTAATAAAATAAACGCAAAGGTTGTCTTGCAGGCTATGAATACTGTTGCAGTAGCTGTTTTGCTCTAAGGGTATAAACAAGACAAAGGTTTTATAAGGAGAGGCAATATCTTTTATTAGATCAACTGCTGCAGTGGTGGGGAACAGGACACGGGCACGCTTTCAGACATTCCAGTGCTGAGTTCCTGGGAAAGTTATTCAATTCTTTGGAGACACCATGTGGAGATTTTGTACTGTGTAGATTGTTGCAGGCATGTTGCAGATACAGGTAAATGTGTGCTTTATTTTTTATAGGTAGCTAATAGTTTTGATGTCTGACCTAGTAGCAATATTTGGTATAATTCTTATTTCAAAGGATAAGGAATTAGGTGCTTGAAAACAGGTAAGCAGCTGTCGGATACTATTTAAATTGCCGTTTGTTTTTGCATTACTCTGCAAACATGACGTCTGCATAAAAGAAGCAGAGATTGCATCGCAGAGAAAAATGTCAAGAAGTAAAGCTGTGAAAATACTTCTCAAATGTTACTGTTCTGTGTAAAGTGTGAAGGTGTCTTTTCCTTTGAAGTATCTGAATGCTGGGAGTCACTGGAAAAAACTCTTGGAGTGCCTCGGTTGAGGAGCCCATCCGTGTTATTTTTGTGGAGAGGTGGTCTTGGTCACCAGTGTGACTTGCATATAGTAAATCTGTAAGATGTAACGTAAAAGTAGATTGCATTGCAAGGGTTGCATCTTTAGATATGACTAACGCTTAATAATACTTAATAGTGGGATTTTATTTTTGCCCTGTTGAAGCCCCTAGTTAGTCATCGCAGGATAGAAGAGTGTACAGTTAAGCCAGTTCTGAATACTCTGAATATCTTGCCTTCAGTTCATGTGTATCCTTTTCTTAGGGCAGATGGATGCAAAACAAGCAACCTCTCCGCTCGCACTCCTCCCTGCCCCAACAGTAAAAAGAAGACACTGTTCCTGATACGTACTGTTAATTAACCTCTGTGTGCTGCCTGCCTATGAAGGTGTTCACTTGTTTAGGATTCTCAATATTTGATGCACAATCGTCACCTACGGTCAGGTCTCTGATTTCTATCTGGACCTTTCTGTGACTTGCTAGTTGCGAATAAAGAGGGAGAGAACTGACTGTAAGGTATGAGAAATCCTTAGCTGTTACTAACTCAGAAGTGTTTGTAAATTTATTCGTTAATGGTATGTTTTACGTTATCTAGGCCTCATACAGTAAGGCCTTCATAACTCTTTACCTTAACTTGTTCTTCTGAGTAAATTGCACATATTCTGTAAGCGACGTTAGGATGAAGACTGAGCTGTTGGTGTAACTCTTAGGAATGCTTTCAGGGTTGCTGAATTATGTAGTGGCAGTCTCTGTTTTCAACATCCATATATTTGAAATCTTGCATTTTTTCCTTCTGAATTGAACTGAGCTCCCTGTCTTCAAGTGTATCTGCAGTTGGGGTGGGTGTAGGGAGTGAACTCCCCCCAATGCCCAGTCATTAGATATTTTGTGTGTAACTCCTGGGGAGCTTACCATGGTCTTGTCTGGTAATGGGGAGGGTGTTTAAAAAAACAAAACAAAAACAAAGAAACAAAAAACTGAGAGAGAAATCTCCCCAATTTCATGTTGCATATTTTAATATATTTCATGATGTATCAATATATCAGTTTCCCAGCTAGTCGAGTGCTCATAATTTTCCTGTTCTTTGGAGAAGGGGGAGAAATTTTATGCAATTCATGCTTTCTGACAAAAAAACTTTCTCTCCTGTGAAGAGAGATTTAATGTCCATATTAAATTTAGATTTAGTGATCTAAATCTAGATCTAGATTTAGATTTAATGTCCAATTTAAATGTCCATACATAGTTTAGCTTCAAAATCCATCACAGATCTTATATTTCAAGTAGTTTGGTTTGATGCTTATTTTTATTTTTTTATAAAACAAAACCAGCCCACCAAACAAACACACACAACACAAAAAAACCAAAGCAAAACTATTTAGAAATAAAGCCATAAGTTTTTCTTCTACAATTTTAGAGCTTTATTTTTTTTTACATAGTACGACAAAAGCCTGGTATAAAATGATGAAAGTGTTCCACACTGAAGAATGGAAACTTTATGCATCTAAACTTTTTCTTGGACATTAGTGTAGAATTAAAACGTTGCTGGCCACATGCACTGTAACAATGAATTTTCTCTCAGCAGCACCATACCCTACAAGCATTTAAATGTACAGAATCATTTTAACGTAAATCAGAGTAGGTGTTGGACATAGAATTTTGGTTAGGTTGGTGACAAGGGCAATCGTTATGCCATGGATTTTCTGTTTCTCAGGAAGACAGGGGTTAATTGTAGCTTGGCAAGTAAAAAAAAAAAAAGTTCCATATTGTTTTTCTGCAGTAGATTCCTGTTGCTATGCAACAAACAGAATGTCACTTAGTACAGGATATATTAAATTTGTATTCCCGGCACATATCTCTGCACGTTCATTTTATACGTTAAGAGGAGGGTATGGTTCTGACTTCCTGTAGGACTATAGTGTGAAGTATGTATTTGAGTTTCTATTCTGGTGCTTGCTGTAGCTGCGGTGACGTCAGTGTAGTTGCAGAGCCTTTCTTTGTTTTCGGATGGAGGGGACACCTGTGCAACGCAATCAGGCTTCCGACCAGACAAAAAGGGGTGGTGGTGATCTTCCACGAGGTTGGGATGGTATTGCCAAGCAACGCGTTAAGACTTCAAGAGGGAGAAATTTCTTGTATGGAAAAAAACCTTAGGTGATGAATTCTGAAAACCTTTAAATGTGATGCAGAGAAAGTTAATGCAGATGGCACTATATGAATCTTTAAACCAAAAGATCCAGTTAATTTTTAATGATTAGAATTAACTTTGACATTTGAATATGTTGGTGTCTCCCCTCCCTACCTCCCCGCTCCCCCCAGTGCTAAAACCGACCAATCTCAGCATCCAAACTATTTACATTTGCCCTAGATGGATTCTGGAATAAATGTTATGGGCATGTTTGGGAAAATTACATTCTATGGCTCTGGAACCAGTAATTAAGTAATGGACAAATGACAACATCTGGTAAGGCATTATTTTATAATCTAGTTAGTCTTCCGTAGTGGAAAAGAAGGCAAAAATAAAATTTGAAAGCTAGAAGGATGTTAATTTGATCTTTGCTTCAAAGGCTGTCATGCCATATAGATGACTGAAATACAGAAACTTGAAAGCTGCAGATTTTTAATACTGTGCTTTTAAGAATAAAACGCATGCTTTGTATTTTACGTGCTATGACATTTATTCTATATAATAATCTGTCTTATTTTAAGCAGTCGTCTGAATTTTGTTGTGGGATCTGAACCAACTTACAAAATCTAAGATGAATTTAAGTTAGATACTAAAATTAGCAGGTCAAATACTGTCACTTTTTCTGCTCTTAGAATTGAAATACGCCATCATCTAACATATCTTTAAATTATCAGTTTGCAGCAGCTTTGCAAGTAGCAGGGTTTTTTAATGTTATTGTAAATTTACTTATATGTGTGGCTTCTTAATAAAGCAGAAGTCAAAAGGAACTTAGGAAAGATTCAAAACGTCTCTCAGTACTGTTCTTTTGCTTGTTTTGCTGAGGAGATGCCTCTAATATATAAAGCATCATTAAAGGAGCAAGCAGCCTTGAATAATACCATTTGCTTTCTTGTAGTCTGCTGCTTAATTCAGAGCTCAGTGCCAGAGTGTTGCATGCCTGTTCCCAGCAGACCCAATAAAAACTGTTTCTCTGTGTACACAAAGAGAACCTGATGCAACCTAAAAAAATTCTTATGGCATCCTGTATTTGGTGAGATCAAACCTGAGCTCTGTTACGGAGAAATGATTTAAAGACATGGATGGGGAAGCTTGGGGGCTCTTTGCTTTCTGTTTTGGGAAGATGAATCTGTGCTTCTGTTGGAGAACTGTTTGGCGAGAATGAGAATACTGCCTGTGGCTTTCAATGCTCTGATGACTTGTTTTAATGGTATCTTTTGGCACAGGAAACAGTAGGAATTTGTAAAACTACCCCCTCTTCTTGGGGGAGGGATGGATGACAGAACGTAATTTAATTGTGAAGCTAGCAGTTTTATCTTTAACTTAATTAAATTAACTTATTTTAATATGTAGAATGGAGAAGTTCTAGATTATGCACAGAAAATTGGGAAATTTGAGATATAAGTTCTAAGTCGTGTGTTGGTAGGCTACTTAGGTAAATCTTAAAGGAACTCAAAGTAGGAAATGGATGTTCTAAAACCACTCTGGTTGTAGGACAAAGAGCATTTAAAAGTTAAATGCTTTCAAATACTAATAAATTTATTTTTATCTTCAGGTGTCTAAAGTAGCCCTCCACTTTTACCTAACTGTACCCTAAATCCAACTGTAATGTTGTGGGAGTAATCTCTTAATTTCTGTTATCATGTGTGGCCCTTTTTTCTCCAAGTCTGGTAACAGCTATGATTTTGCTGACAGCATACAGGGCTAAACAAAATCTCCACAGAAATTTTCCAAGTATAACTTTGGGAAGCAGAAGCAAACAAGTGAGAGCAAAAATGAACAGCTAGGAGCAAACACGGTTTAAAATATTTTCTTCCTTTTGCTCCCCCCGATCTTTTCTTCCTTACCTTTTTATTTTTTCTTTGAGGGGTTTGTACTGTTGTACTTCATAGTATAATGGAGTAGCAATCAAAAATGAGCAAAAAGATTCATGAGGTTAAGCGACAATCCATTTCCATGTTAATAGTTGCCAGAAGAAAGTAATCAGTGTATGGGTAGTGCATACTGTTTTGATTATTATTTTTTTTTTGAAGCTCAGGTGCTATGTTGCTATAAATAGGGCTATTACAAAACAGTTTTTCGTATCCATCATCGTCCCCCCAAATTGAAATTAAATTGAAGCAAATCCTGTAGATTTGATACAAGTAGTCCAAAGTTCTGTTTGGCTGTTGAAAAGAAATGAATGCATTTTTTATGTATGTGTGCTCAGTCACACGAGCCTACCAGCTCGTGGTCATTACCTAATACCTGTATGCATAAACTATATGCAGAATTATGTAAAAAGGATGTGGAAGCATGCGAACGATTATATGCTATTTTTCTTCCCCTACAATAGAGGCTGGATTCTGGTTTGCAGAAAGAATTAGATTGTGGTTTGAAGGCTGGTTTGTTGTTTTTTTTTGTTCTATGTTGTCTTTCTTTGTTGCAGAGGTTGGAAAGTCTGTAATGAATGAGGTAGGGAACTGCTTGAAGAGAAGGTGATTTCATGGTCTCAGCTCAGTGTTTTCCGCAAGAACTGACGGCTTTTTATTTTTCAAAGAGTGTCTGTCCTTTGGTGCTGGTTGAGTTGTTCAGAGTTGTCAGGGATGTTCATTAGCTATGTCCTGACTTGTTTTTGTATTGACTAACTTAAGACCGCGGGCCTCATCTGTCAAAACATTAAATTATTCAGCATATACCTTAATACTTCAAAGCACAGAGAACATTATATGGCCACTGAAGACAAAGGGCCCTAGATCATCTTGGATTAAATGATCAACATCAGAAGACTTGGTACCAGTTATTGTGCTTCAGCTCTCCAGTGGAGGAAACAACCTCTCATCTGTTTCTCCCTTAATTTCTAACTTTTGCTAATTTCTTAAAAATAAGCGTGTTCAAGTTTGAAGCTCTCAAATGCTGTATTTTATGACACTGTGCTTAAACTGTAAATAACTTCTGAATTTGGTATTCAGAACAAGTTTTGATTAATGCGCAAAAAAGTCACTACACGTTGAATAATGAAGAAACCTACTAGCTGTTCATTTACTCCTCAGTCCATCTATCCTATGTCAGAGGTAGTTTGAGAAAAAAGGGGGGAGGGATGAGAGGAGTAACTATATAACTAAGATTTTCTGATGACTTTACAACTGTAAGTCACTCCTTCTTCTCATATATAAGCGAACAGAACTTTTAGTCATTCTTAACTCTTGCACCTTCTTTAACTCTGGAGGTAATCTTTTTAACCATATTACAGTGTAACTTCTCATATTCTTTAAAAATGGAAATAATAAGCCAGACACAATGTGCCCTGATATTTGAAATACGCATAGATTTGGAACAGCTAGATTCTGAACTGCATGTGCTAGCTAAAGTCGGTGTAACTCCTGGTAGTTCTTGTCTTGCTGGTAGAGAATGCACGTGAAGGAAACGAAACTGCGATTACCACAGTGTGTGCTTACCAGAGAGGAAGACTGTAACTCCAGAAATCTGTGTTCTGCTCATAACGTGCTTTATCGGAGTCGCTGACTTCAACCAAACTAAGATCCATCAATATTTATCCATCAGATTTTATGATAGGACTGGGAAGAACCTTGACGCTTAGCTCATTGTTCCAATGTTTTGTGTGAGTTAGACCACGTGGCTTTTTCTGAAGATGCTTTGAATTGGTGTATGTTGATCTCTCCTTTACCATATAACTAAAAGACAGGTAATGTTCACCTGTCTTATATGATGGGACAGTCCACTTAGGTGACTCCTTTTAGATATTCAGAGGTGCAACTGCTCTGTAATGAATTATGGAATGCCTCGCTTTGATGTGTTTTGGCTACATGGCAGATGCAGGCCTGGTTATTAGGGAGGGAGGTGTTGTGGTACCCTCAGAGCAGCAAGGAACAGGTTTTCAAAATATCTGTACGCATTCTCTGGCTAGATTTTGGAAGGCTCTGGGGAAAAATGGTGCCAGGGAGCAATTTGGGGAGACAAATTTTGCTTGCAGACTCTGGTCTGTAGACTGCAGTTTGGGCACCTCAGTTAAATGTATCTTTAATCTGAGATGGTATCGCCTCTATTGGGAAATTACTCCTATTCGGGAATACCTTTGGAGTTTTTGTCTCATTATGCGATTTAACTCTTTCTTTCTGTGTATTAAGGTTTCCATACTCACTAACTGTGGACAGTAGAGAACAGTTTATTCTCCTCTTTGAAGCTACCTCTGGTGTCCGTGAGGGTTTATGTTTCTCCTAAATCTTTTCCAGATCAAAATCATCAATTTCATTAATCTTTCACTGGGGGCTGTTTTTTAGACCTCCTGCCAGTTGTTACTCTCCTCCTGGTCTACATCATTTGGAAGCCAAGGCTGATTGTTGTCTAGTGCATCATGTACTGATCTGTTCACTGGAATATTATCTAAATGTAGACCTGAACTTTTTTCTCCAGTCACTTTTCCAGTATGCCATTGTTATTCATAATTCTTACCCTGTCCTTTCTGCCTGCATCTTCTTCTGGGCTTCTGTCCTCCCTGGTAATGGGAAGCATATCCTTCCATCTCTTTGTGGTTCTGCTTCAGCACAGGCATTGCAAAACTGCACTTGGTGTATTTTCTTTGAGCGTAGCATCGATAGCTGCTGTCTGAATATGGTTTTCCAAACTCCGTTCTGCTCTCCTTACAGTAATTTTTGTGCGTATCTCTCTTAGAAAATACCCTGTAAATTCTGTCAAGAACCAAGTCATACTACAGCATCTGCTACTTGTCTATGGTAATTAGCGTAGGACTCTAGAAGACCTAGAAAAAATTAAACTTACTTGACATTAGTTCTTCAGTAACATTGAAGATGTATTTGTTATCTGTTAGCAGGTTTTTACTAATAGTTTGTGCTGCTTTTTTTCTTAGGACTTAAGTTAAACATAAGACCTTTATTATAAACCTGACAGCGTGCTTCCTTCCCATTCAGAACCTCTCATCTGCTGTGGAAGGTAACCACTGGGGCCACAGGCTTCTGCAAATCTGATCGACGTCCCTCCACGGTCTAATGTTCTGAACACTAACTGAAAATACAGCTTGGAATGGAATCTCTTCAGTTCTAAGCCCAACAACTGCAATCCTCTCAAAACTGAGGCTTGTAGCTATGACGTTCAGAGTTTTCTCATGGGGAAAAAAATCCGTAGTAAATGCGGACACAAAGTATATAAAAGTAGTCATCTGTCATGGTTGAAGCTTGTAAATTTTTACACAGTTGAAAACATGAGCTTTTTAAAAAGCAGCATGGAGCAATCTGTTGCTAGCATCACTAATAGTGTTGCAGAGAAAAAACTAAAGAATGCAGGGTGAGAATGGTATGAGATTCCCTGGTAACGTTCAGGGCATTGCGACAAGAAGGATTTACCCTCTTGGGATCCAAGCAGGGTGTAGCAGTTCCTAGAGTAAGACATTGAGCTACAACCTAAGGATAATGACCTAAAAGAGGGGATGAAGTTGGTTTTGCAGGAATAACCCTCTCTTTACCATAAACTCTTGTTTTGCTATAGCTACACAACTGCAGAATGCTTCAGATTTCATTCCCATACCCGTGTGTCGCAGGTGCCTGATTAAAACCCTTTCAGTTTGACCCGGGCTGCTGTTTGCCACAGTGGATTGTAGCTGAGTTCTGGACTGAATCTAAAATGCTTGAACTTGCTCTGACTTTCATGAGAAACTCCAGGTTTTCATGAGAATGAAATATATTGTTCTAACAGGAATCTACATAGTTTAAAAACCTTCAAGGAAGTCTAGTGCATTAGAGAATATTTTTGTGACCATTCATAGCCAGTATGTTCTTCTCCTGCAGTACAAGCTAATTGTTTTTAGAGGAAAATATTTTACTTGAAAACAAATCTCTAATTGAAATTGTTTTGTTTTGTACCATGAGAGTTAATTTTGCTGAGATGTAATTAGCAGGAGTTGTGGCTTCTGCACCTAGCAAAAATACTACCTGAAAAGGTAGGTGCAGTTTGCCTTCTTTGTACATGAGTTACTTGTGTTTCATAATAGCCTGAAAGTGGTGGAGATACTGCTACACAGTGTTATCAAATACTAATTTTCTTCGTAGCTAGTTGGTATGGTTAGGGGATAAGCTCTTAAACTGGTAATCATGGATTACTGACTTCTAGAAACTTGCTGAATTTTCTTTTAAAAATTATCAGTATGACTACTTCTGTCTGCAAAATAGCTCAAAAATGTGGACAGCTTTTCATTTTACTTCCTTTTGTGTTGCAACAAGCTACTATTTGTAGTTACGGTCTCTTCATGGAGTTCCTTTAATCTACTGTACGCTGCTGAGTATCTTTAGGTGTGAGTGAGTAACTTCATGCTGTTTGTCTCCCTATCGGCTGTTCGGCTTAAAATGCTTCATAGATAATGGGGAAGAACAGATCAAAAAGGGAATGGGAGTGGGGAGAGTGTCCAGTCTTTTTATCCATCTCTAGCAAATGCATGTACTGAAAGAATTTGACTTACTGTACTAGCAAAATCCGGAGGTGCAAGGTAAGTGACCGTTTTTCTTAGCAGTAGCCTCACATTCCTTTCAAAAAATGAGTGCTACTTTTCACTCTCCCCTGTACATATTAATTAGCAGGGCCAGCAGAGGCACAAATGAAAATCTGAATAGATACTTGCATTTTAAACCTCTGTCAGTGGAGTTCTTAACAAAACAAATGCTTTCTCTGTTCACTTGGCAGTCAATGGCTTTCTGTTAGCTCAACCTCCCAAGTGCACTTTCCAGATGATTACTGTAGGGTTATAGATACCTGTAGATGGGATGATCAGGAGAACATCCACAAGGCAATCTTTATAGCTTGGGTTTGCAGTCCAGAGGTCCTGGAGCAGCTGCCAGAAAATTTAATAGGGCCAAGAGGTCTTTTTTATGTTTTTTTATGAAGCATATCTGATCTGTGCTGTGTTTAAACTTCAGTAAATGCTCATGAGCGATGTCTAGCACTTGCTAAAATTGTAGTTTATTGTGAGCTTTGTGGAAATTAGAAGCAGAATCATATTTTTGGTCTAAAAGTGCATGTCTGCTTCTTTGTAGTTATTATTGTCTTAAAAGTTTTGAAGTTAATTGAACATTATTATTATTGAACATTATTTTCTGTAATGCCATTTAAAACTATTTTAAAAAATGATGGTTTACTCTTATAAAGATTTTTTTGTTTCTCTTCTGTGATTGGGATTATCTGGACAAAGTACATCTGAACTATCAATCCTAAATCTAGTTAGCATTTTTAAAATTTTTGATATGTCTTGTTTACAGAACAGGTTCTTGTCTAAAATGAGAGCTTTTGTTTCCTACCTTTTAGAATGTCTTGATCTACAGTTTAGGCAAGTCTTGGTCAGTTCAAACTACTTTAGAACCTATTTGCTTACACTCATCTTCAGAGAGTATAATCTAGAAAGCCATTTTTAAAAGTGGCTGCAGGCTACAGAAGCCCCAAGACTCCCTCCGGTATTTCCCCCCCGTTTGGGGGGAACTTCAGTGAGACAGCCTCTGTGTTCCGTGTGACCATGGCGAAAAATGCTGGGATTATTTGCAGCTCTATTTGATCCGTGGAATGCACCGCATCTATTGTTAGCTCTCCAGCTGAAGCAAGAGCAGGAGTTGTTTTTCTCTTTTGACATTGTCTAGCCAGACCTGCTGCACTGCTGTATTGGTCTTGAGTAGTTAAAGGTGATGGTATTGGCAGACTTCCCATCCTTTTAGTAGCTGTGGGGGAGCTGAGGTGCGGGAGATCATAACTTATGTGGTTGGTTTTGCTTTTAAATTCTTAAGAAGGCTGCAGGCAGTATATCTCTGGAAGCCTATAAAGTTCACTGTGTTCAGCTTTCCTATTCGATTTAGAGTCTTTTGCAAGTATAAGCGCTCTTCCTGGATAATTCCTTACCATGGAGATTAAACACTATGTGTTTGTGTCTGTGTCTGATAGTAATGAGGACAAGATTGTTCACATCCAGCCTGTAAATACAACAGAGTCACTAACCCACGTACGCGTGCTTCTTTGCTGTTGCCTGTTGCAGAAGAGATCATCATCTCTCCCGCCCCCCCTTCTGTGTAAAATTTGGATACTGAACGCTTCACAGTTTCATCATGGAGCGCACACGGATCTGTTCATTGTCTTGAATTCAGTCTTGGCCTGCATTGTACTTCAGCATGTTGTTTTTTTACATTTCTTACATCTGATAACACGCTACCAGAGGGGCATGTAGCAATGTTTTTTTGATGTTGCCTGATAACTAGAGAACAGGGCTTTTAGAGAATTGATTTAGGTTGATTGGTTTGTTATGAAATATTAGATAAGAATATATCAAAAGTAGTGTAACAATAGATTACCGATGGAATCATGCAACTAGGTTTGAAAGCTGTTATGGTTAAAATGAACGTCAGATTAAAATAAGAAAGTTTGCAAAGATTTCCCCAGTGTTGATATCTGGGCAGTGTGGCTGTTTATTTAAACCGGGACTTCCTTCTGACTTAAAACAATAGAAAATGACTCTTAATCTAAAAGACTTTGCTTCCTATCTTAGATATAATTTCCTTGATAACAAAACAAAGAAAATGGGTTGTATAATTCAGACAAGGCAGATTTCAAGAGTTCTAGGATTCCCTGCCTGTGGAAAGAGCTAAGGTTTTGTTTGAATTAGAGAGTTTGATATCAGAGTAGCGTTAAAAACAAGAGAAGTGTCCTGTTGGGGCAGATCAGTGGTCGATCAAGTCCCGTGCTCTGTCCTGGGGAGCAGCAATAGGAGAAACTGCTTGGAAGGAACTACCCGCAGCCACTTAGCAATCCCTTTTCCTGCTCTCTGCCAGCACCCTGGAATCCATTGTCTGGTTTGAGGTGTTTTGGAACATGCCTGTTGATTCCTTTTTTGTTTTATTTTTTTATGAACCTATTATCCATGAATTCTTCTAATCCCTTTTTAGCTTGCTGACGTTATCTGCCTCCATAACTTCCTGTAGCAGCAAAGTCCAGAAATTCACTGTCCTTGTATGTAACTCTTTAACCTTTAGGGTGGTAGGGATTGATGTCGAGTCAAATCAAAAGTTCAAATTTGGCAACTGGTTGCGCTTTTCCCCCTCACTTTGAGTTATGCTTCTGTTAAGCAGTCTGTTTTATGGTATGCAGTACAGTATAGTGAATGTATTTCTTTGCAGGTGGAATGAAAAGGAGGAGCAATCATGTTGCTTGTGCTACTGTAAGGCCAGAAGGGCATTGTTAATTTCCCTCAGTGCAGATGAAGTGGATATGCAGACGTAGTAGTTTTGACTATCCAAATAGCACCTTCCAATTTTTTTCCTTTTAGCAAATAAAGGTCTGCACTAGTAAGGAAAGATCTTTCTAAACATTTTGACAACTTTTTGACAGGTTACTTTGGTGATTGCTCTAGCAGTTTGTAATATTCTTATGAAACCGTTGCTATAAAAGTATTCTTTGTGTATGTAGCTGAGAGGCAGTATGTGTTGCAAAACTTTTATGGCTGGAGGGAAGAGCTTAAAACTTGTACAGCTCCTGTGTATAATTTATGGTATGCAGGAGCAGGGCTTCCTTGCAGCTATTGCCTCAGGTCACAGTCCTGCTGCTGCACCTCGCTTGTTACTCATCCTACAGGTCAGTGTAGTTTTGCTTAGCTTTTTGTGGTGTGTTTTTTTTTTTTTTTAAACTTTACCTAGGTAGCTGTGTATAGAGCAAAACACAGAAAACTGAAGCAGAAATCCTATGATACAGAAAAATATTAAATTTGCAAGTTTAGACCTGCAGTCCCAAGGTGTTAGTACTAAGTCTTTTTCAACTTTAAATCCACAGATCCCTTGTAGGTCAGGAGAGAAGTCAGTAGGTTTTTATGGTGTAGTAGTATCATTTGACTCTTCCACATTCCTTTCCTCTATCTGCGTGTTATGAGAGCTGTAAAACCAAACTGGAGAAAACACGGTGACCTCAGAAGATAGTTATCGTGGCAACACTCTATATAGTGTGACTTTGATAAAAGTGTTTTATTTGACACTTGAGGTTTTCAGTGTAAGTATTTATTGCCTGGAAGAAAACCCCACCATCTGTAATATCACAGTTAAAATCTAATTAAATGCTTGAAATTGCTCCTCTTTTAAGTTGCATGCTGGCTGTTACATTCTTGTTGCTTATATTTGTGGGTTGGCATAGTTTGTATGTCATGAGTGTTAGGCTTACTCTGGGAATTTTAACATAACATTTCTGGATGTTTTAAGTCTTAATCTGACTCTAATGAAGGTTCGGGGCTTGATTTCTCTCTTATATCCTCCGTTATCATGAACAGGAGTGGTACGTCAGTGATGGAAGGCGGTAATTTTGTGGGCTTTGGGCGTTGAAGAGGTTAACAGTCTAATGTTGAAGTACAGGCAAGAAACTGATGAGTAACTCTTCCTGCTTTGTTCTGGGGAATCTGAAAGGCTGTTTAAAAAGTTCACATCTAGTGTACACGCAGAAGGTGTATTTACAGCAAAATTATTTTTTTTTTGTCTGCCAGTTGCTAGCTGTAAAGAATGAACGTAGCTGTATGTAAGAAAACGTAGTTGTGTTCTAGTTCATTCAGATTTCAATTACGTTTCCATGTCAGGACCAAAAGCTGTCTTTATTTACACTTGTAAAGCTCTCATTGAAAGAAGGGCGGTTATATAATTTAAATTTAGGGCAAACTAGGTTCTTCTGGGTGTTTTGGAACAGTGAACGATGCAGAAAAGGCCTTGCTTGTCTTGTATGTTAAAATTACGAAGAGGTAGCACCTAGTGAGGATATATGCTGACCATAATGAGATGCCTTTATAAATAACTTGCATGGAACTCCATTTTAAGGTGGATAACTTTTTTAATGCATAAAAGCTCTGCCTTTTCTTTCCTTTAAAAACTGTGGTGAACTTAATGAATTATCTTTTTGATCTAATTAAGATGCTAAACTTTGTATTTAACTATTTTGTTTCTCTGCAGTATTTTTGCAGGCAGCCAGCTGCAAAAATTAGAGTGTGCTCAGATGTTTTGAATGTAAGTTCTTTTCATGTGCTTTTTTGTCCTGGGAAATCGACCTTATTGACTAAAAAGGTGTTCAAAGCTTGTTTGGTTTTTTGTTTGTTTGTTTTTTAAATAAATGAATGTGCTATAGATGTTCTGATAATTGTTTTCATAGACATATACCATAGCCTAGGTTAAAATATAAAAAATAATGCAATAAATCAGAATTCCTACTAAACTTGTAGTGACAACAGATTGGTAATGAAAGTCTGTTTATAGCAACTTGCTATAGTAATTGAATCATTTGGTTTCGGTTTTATCACTGGAATACCCAAAATTGAATATTGATGAAGGATGGGCATGATTCTGGCTGGCATTGTCCCATAAATCTTGCAGAGGACGGCATTTCTTGGCTGTTCTGATTCTACCTTGGTGTAGAGAAAACAAACTGGGAAAAAACGCGTTAAGCAAGAAATATTTTTCCAATAAACATCAAGATGATGGGAAGTTAAATGTAATTGTTGAGATTTCAGGTGAATTAAATCTAGGCTACATCAGGTAAACTAAACCTAGGCTACAGTACTAATCATTACAGTACATATTAATTTCATGCTATGGCTTTTTCTTCAGAGAAAGTGCTGGTGTATTGAAATTCTTTATAAGCGTTCCTGGCTGTTAGGAGGCTTGTTATCAACCAGAGGAGGGGTCTGGAGGGGGAGCTTTCAGTCACAAGAGCTGCCCCACCTAGGCTGCTGAGCTTAGCTGTTAGGAAAAGTTTTAAGTGGATTCTGAAATAACTCAATATATAAGTAGACACCAAACTGTACAAAACATGGTATATTGATAGAAGTCAGTGCTTTGGCTTTTGATCATAAAGAAACTTCAGTGACATCAGAAACTGAGTGCAGCTCTCTGTTTAAGATGTAGGACTTTATGGAAAATTATTTTAAATAGCTTCAGAATCAAGAATGTGGGGCTTTGTAAGGCAGTTTTTTCCTGCCAAAGTTCTATGGTTTTTAAGACTGGAGCCTGCTTTAGAATTAACAAGTGATGTTGTGATATCAAAAAGTATTTGAACTACTTCTAGAAGTTTGCAGAGAGACATTTTTCTTTATTTCTTTAATTTAAAAGATTTATTTTTCCATTACAGCTATGGTCATGCAAACTCAGACAATGTATTCACTGATTGAAGCTAAAAAATTGGTATGCAAAAAATGAGGACCTCTTGTCTTTCAGAGTGCATTTTGAGTCAAATGATGTGCACAGAGCAGGAATTTGAGCAGGCATTCTGCAAACAGACCTTGGGTACCTTCTGGCAGGGTTTTTTTAAATTCAGTTTGTTAAAAATGTAACCTCTCCGTATACGCTGGAGTCAAAACTTTCAAAAACATAAATTTGCTCTATGTACCTGGATGACTGCAAATATTGCTGACATATGCAAATTTTAAGTCTGTTGAAGCTTCCGGTAGCCATTATTTCTAAAAATGTGACTTTATATACAAAAGGGGAGCATGGATAGTGCTAACCAGATTCTGGGAGAAAGAATATTTATGCAAACTTTCCTACACGCTTTTTTTTTCTGCTCTCTTGCAGACAGATTCAGACCAATCTATTACAAAAAGCAGAAGAGAAGGTTCTGCATTTCCTTTTCGTCCTTTATACATATTTATGCACCTAGCATGAAAAGGTCATTCACAGTGGCTGGAGCTTTGGAGAGCAAGCAGCAGTTTTCAGAACCAACACCAAATACCACAAACTTTTTTTAGGAAGAGTGAGTTAATAGTTATTCAACCTTCAGCGGTCAGTTGTTTGAATCTCATTATGAGAGTTGTCGCAAGGTGTGAGAATTTATCCAAATACTGTGGGATTTCAGAGGCGAACTGTTGCCTGGTTTCCCAGGGACATTGGTAAGATTGATTGCTTGAGCGTTTGTTGTTACTTATTGCTATGGCAGTAGTAGCAGCTAGAGGATAAACATCTGAGGTTATTGGTAACTGAAGTTAAATTAGACTTAAATACGGGCTGCAGCATCTGAGAAGCTAGTGGATGTGTGCTTCTGCAGCTCTGCTGGAGAGGCGGCGCAACCTCTGGTAAGGAGGTGAACAGATAGTGAATTGCCATAGTTGAAATCGCTGGGCACCTGCAAATGCTCAGGCTGGCTAACATCCTTGGGTTTCTAGAACGACTCAAGTACAACAGTGTTTTGAGCATTTTACTACACGTGAAGAGAAGCTGTACACGCTCAGGAACTTTGGAACCGTCTGTACTCCAGAACTTTTAAAAGAAGCAGATAAAGACCCAGACTGTTTGAGGGGAGAAACTTGAATTTTCTTATCAGCCCGAACAAACACAGTTTGAGTGACCACAGTAGAATGAGTGTCGCCAAGCACCTTTATAATCTGAAACAACTGACACTTAAGTAGAATAATACTAAAACCAAAATGATCAATTTTACTATATTCAAAATCATTGGGAATTGCAACAAAGAGTCTCTTCCTAAGCTATTTAGGCATTGGTTGTTTCATTTTAAGGAAAGTTGTTGCTAAAGGCTAGTGGGCTCTAGAAATTAGAGAGACAGAGAGCACTTGATGTTGATTATTCATCCTCACTCTTCTCCTTTTCCCAGTCTCCCATCATTTGTGAGGGCCATCCATAAGGTTATGTTACAGCATCGTGTAGCTTATCTTCTGATTCTCAGAACAGTAATGTGAATGCCTCCTGTGAAGGTGAAGGAAGGATTTCTGTTTTGTTTCTTGCCCCCAAAGAAGTTATCTCTACACGTGTTACCGTATGTAATATTTGAAACTTGGAATGAGAACATTTGTCTCTGAAACTTGTCTGAAATCTTTAGGACCAATGCTGCATTTTGACCTTGTAAACATACGGTTTAGCCTCTCCATCAGCATATGGGAAACGCTTAATTAGGACCATTATTATGCAAGTACTGCTCTCTTTTTGGGGAGAGAGGTTGGTTGTCTGTCAGCAGCGCTGAAGGTTTTCAGTGTATCTTTTGGAAGGTGTATCTAAGGAGGCAGAACATTCTGCTTTAACCATAAAGAGCTCATTCTGTGAATTTGTTATCCTGGGACTCAGGACTAATCGGGTGCCAACTTATAATTTACCAGGAACATTTCTAGACACGACGACTGCATTTGAGGGACTGTTTACATGGGCAGATAAGCCAAATACAAATCAATTGGAGAAGGGTGATGAAAACCAGTAAGAAGGATATAAAGCTGTGTCTCACTTGTGTTGATGAGGTATTCTGAATTCGCTGTGTGGTTTTTTGAGAAGACTTTTCCATTTCCTAAGATACTAACGTAAGTGTTAGTGCTTAGATCTTTCCTCAGTTCGTTTCTTACTTCTTTCACTCTGTCTCTTGAATGTTAAAGGAAGTTGGGATATTCTGGGCATCCGGGTTTTTTACTGCCACAGATATTGAGGGCTTTGATGCAGAGGCGCAAATGATACAGCACAGTGTTTTGGGTCACCAGCTGGTGCTGTAATTGCAAATTAGTTGAGCTGTAGCTTTAGATCCTAATAAAGTTATGCATGCTCCTCGGGTGTTTCTCAGACATGGGACCGGAGCCATGGTCTGAGAACACCTGAGCCAGATTCATTTGGCTGATGAATTCTTACTCCATACCTTCTGGAAGAGCAGCCTGCTGATCTGAAAATGATAAACCCAGCACCTGCTAAGTGCTGCAACACATTTAGTAACTCTGCTGGATCTTGACCTCACTTTGCAGACACCCAGCGTCCGGCTCTTCTGTGGCAGGGTCCATCGGCAGCAGATACCAGTGAGCTGAGCGCACTGGGGTGGCAAAGTCACCCACTTGTGCGGATCCCTGCAGGCAACACTGCAAAGGGGTCTGGCCCTCCCTGCGGAGGTGTCAGAAACTTCTTCAAAAACTTGCAGTTTCTGCCCGGCTGTGTGCTCTGGCCATCGCAGGGCTCAAGGCCTGCCTACGCACACAGATGCTCCTAAAATACCAAGTTGAGAAGCAAGAATCAGATAAACTTACCTTGACATGTCTTAAGTTTTTTTGGTTTGGTTTTTTTTTTTTCAGAATCTTCCGTGAGGTTTCACAATATTTCTAAATAGTGTCTTCATGTATTTCATTGCTGTTACTGTTAGGGGAATTTTCCTGTTACTCGTTCTTGTTTATGGACAGCGTTGTTAGTACATTCACAGATTTTTTTCATCTGCATTGCATGATTTGCTCTTTTATTTTGTGACCCCCGTGTCTTTTTTGATGCATTTCTGCCTTCCCAAGTGTTTTCCCAATCTGTATGTCTGCTGTAGTCCAAAGTGTACTACTTCGTGCTCATGTTTTTAGAAAGCTAATTGAAGTGAATTTTTCCTTATCCTTTAGATTTTTACATCTACCTCCATTTTACTAATTATTTATATGGTAATGTTTTAGATACCAAAACCATATACTTAGTGTGCAGTGGTTTGGGTTTTTTTCTTTTTTTTTCCAGAGTAAGTTGGGTAATGATGAAAGGTGGTGCCTCTCTCTTCTTCGTGATCTTTTGTCCTTCCTGGTACCAAGGTGGCACTTTGCATGAAGTCTTCTTGTATGTGCCTGCGTTACCTGAGCCAGATTATTACAAACAATTCCCAAATGATCACTAGCAGTTACAACATTTTTTTTTTTCCGCATGCGCTATTTTATGACAAGCCACTCATAAATAGATTTGTCGCAGAAAAGGCTGTAAAGTACTAAATCTTACATTCCACAGATAATAGGTTTTTATGAGCATGTTTTCCATACTTTGGGGTAGATCTGCCTATTGATAGGAGGTTCTTGCTCTTGGCAGTAATGATACTATTTGAATTGTTTTGGCTAACTTCTCTAGATCTTAACAGTGTGAATGCTGGTTACTTAATGGAGGTGAAGAAACTCTGTTTTATGCATCTGTTTTATACAGTTCTTTTTTTAACTTTGTATAAAGGTATTACCTATTGGCTTATGCTGCTATCTAAAAGACCTCATTTGTATTTTCATGAATCTGCTTCATAAACTGGACATCTCTGCCTGATGCAGTAGTAGTTCTGGGTAGTTCAGGTTGCTGCTTCACCTCTGTGAACTGTTTCTTTAGCTGTTGAGGTGAAGGAAACACTGATGCTCACAGTAGGTCCCACTGTGTGCTGTGTTTTGTGAGGAATGTGAATAGTATTTGGTCCATGCCCAGGCTTTTTCCAGTTGCTTTGAATGCTCACTTAAAACATGTTGACTACTTCTCTTTTCTGACTGTTGTCAGGCAGGAAGAGGTAAGACTGCATGCTGGTGCTTGTTATTGTATTTTTTTCATTTGGATATTTTCTTTAAAGTGACTATCAAATTTTTCGCCGTTTTGTGTTGGTTTTGGATGGATGGTTGGTTGGTTGTGGGTTTTGGTTTTTTTTTTTTTGCAAATTCTCATTCCTGTGAACATCAGTGTGTGTGTCTACTTAATTTAATGGATATTAGTTGTTAAAGGACACTGCGTGGCGTCCCTGCTAGTGAAGGGAGCTGTGTTGCCATATCTAGATTTAAATAAACTTTGTGTTTTGCTTTGAGCACAGATGATGCTATTAGTCTGACCGAGTGCCATAAGGAAAACAGCTACTGACATTCAAACTACTGTTTTTAACAAGGCCTGGATTTGATTAGACCGCCTGGATCACTGGCAGCCTTTGATCGCTGGAATAAAAGCTGAAGTAACTGGTTTCTAAACCAAACCAGAACTTTGGATTATTCAGTGGATTGTGCTGACGGGATAGCTAGCCAGTTTGCTGGGGCTTCTTTTCTCCTACGGTCTGAAACGGCCTTTCTGTAGCTTTCTGCTTTGTTCACTCACTGCTGGCAATCAGAACCTTGAGTCCCCCCCCACGCTTGTTTTTGCTTCGTATGAGTCCATTAGTCTTAATTTTAATTTTGTAAAAAGCCATGAAGCGCTTCTGAAGCAACTTGTGTGAGGATGCAGAAGCGGAAGAGCTGCATGGAGTAGCATGTGCTTCTAATAGTTTATGCTTACATTATCCTCACTGGCATGCGGGGAGATGGATTCAGAAGTAGTATGCTGTCTGACAAAATATGATTAGTCTGCACTTATTGGTACACGTAGTGTCTGGGAAACCCTGATGTAAGTCTTGAAAGGCTTTATCTCAACAGTCTTGCTTGATAGCCTTTGGGAGCTTTTTTCCAAAACAGATGACTCACAGCCCTTAGGTACTTCATAGATGCAGTGAATGCTGTTCTTTGTACATAGGAGGAGGGAGAACAAGCAGTTTACCTCTTTGCTTTCAGAGATAATGATAAACTTTAAAAACAAAACAAAGAAACCCACAAGTAATATGCTGATGTAAGGGAGAAAAAAGGTCATAATGGAAAAAAGTTGGAAGTATATAATTTTCTAAAGTCTATAATAAACTTCTTAGTGTCTGGAACATTACCTTTTCATTTTATGCATACAGATGTTTAAACTAAGTTATGTTGACTTTGTTTCGTGTTACATTAACCAAATTTTACCGTTAACGTTTCATCACAAGCTTCTTAAAAAGTGAATTTGGACAACTGAATATGCATGAATGGAAAACAGATTATACTATATCAGGGACTAGCTGACTGAACTTTGGTTGTTGCATATGCCCACATTTGGCATAAAACTGATAATAAAACTTCTTTTTTTCTCTGTATCTCCCCACAAAATACAATTTATGGTTGGTAATGCAGAGTGCCCGTTTTTGTTTGCTTACCTTAAATTTGCAGCTGATCACATAATATATTCCAGAGCATGAATGCTTAGCTACTCTGAGAATGCAGTATCATGTTTAAGACCCCGTCTTGTGCATCGCTACCTGAAAGAGTGCTTTTGTGGGGACGATAACCAAGTCTTGTTAAGTGTGTGGCTGGTGTTATCAAGCTGATGTGTGCGCTACAGCATAGTGGTATATGACTGTAGTTTGAGTTAAAAACAAAACAAAACAAAAAACAATTCAAAAAACCAACCAACCAAAATCCCCACCAAAAAAAAAATAATAATTAAAAGCCCAGAACTGCCTCAAAACTCTTGTTTGCAAGCAGAACCTGAAGGCCCTGGTTAGAGAGTAGGATTCCCAAAGGTTCTGGTAAGAAGCAAGATGCAGAACGCTCCCTTTATGGTTTAAAGATTAAACTTCTGAATGTACTTGTTAGAAGGGTGTCATGACACTGGAAGAACCCAGCCTAGAAGTAAATGCTGTAAATAGCAGAACTTTGTCCTGTGGTATGGAGCTTAAGGTATCTTAGCACTTAAACGACTATTGCAGAGAGTAACATAATAACGTAAAATGCTGATTAAAATAATGCAAGATTGCCTGGAAAAGGTGGTTTCTAAAATGAAGTTATAGCTGGAGAGGAAAGATAATACAATGGTTGGACTGTTGATTTAGAGTAATGAAAGCCACATTAAATTTCTAGCTCCGTAACAGCCATCTTGTACAATGAAAGAGGCCCATGGGATGCCAGCTGGATTGTGCTGCTTTTATACTTTAAAATAGCATTTTCCAATAATTACTGCTGGATTAGCTGAACTAGTGAAAATCCTTGTTCAGATAAAGCTTTCTGGCACTTGCAGTTAGCACAAACCTAAACAATGGATATGCTGATAAGAAGTCTTAATTTTCTAGTGTGAGCAAAACAGTTCTTCAACTCACCTTTGCATTGTAGTTACTCCACTAAATACTTCATTAGCACAAATAATCAATGAATACATAATTATGGTTTTAATTATTCTTCTTCCAGTTGGAACTTACAAATTTACTTTTTTTTCAATTGGGAAGTGGTGATTAGTATAGGTCTCTAGCTTTTTACTCCTCTGCTTTATTTTTAATACTGGTTATATTAAAACTGCAGACCAAAAGCCTGAATTTGCTAGAGCTGCTGTTCTGTTTGGGCTGTTCGTGTTGGTGCTTTCTGGACCGCATTTTTACTTTCAATTTAATGAGAAGTGTTTGCTTATGTAATGATTCACTGAAGACAAACTTCGGTAAGAAAAGATTAGGAGAAAAATTTAGTACAAAGTAGTAGTAAGCTATGCACTACTATCGCTTTAAATACTGGGCTTTCAACGTTCAATAGGTATAGTGAGTTACTCTCCTTAAAGAGGAGGAGATAGAATAACTGACATCTGATTATAACTGATGTTAGAAAAAAATATCTAAACATCTCTTCCACTTTTGATAGCAACGTAACAAATGCACTCTTCTTAGGTCAGGTTTTTTTGATCTTATTGTTGTTTTGAAAACTTTATTTTCCTGTTTTTCTAGTAAAGGAAGCCAGTAACTACTTTTCTCCCTGCCCTAAAAGGAAAAAATATTTTTGCCAGAACTTTAAGGGACTTCCCGAGTAGTGTTGATAATACCATTGTGTATAAAAGACTTTTTTTTTAACACAATGGAATGTTTTAATGTAATGCATTATGCTTACAATATAACATATGAAAGTATAAAAATCCGTAGGCTTTTTTCTTTTGCGTAATGTTGTCTGCAGATTTAACCCCCTCTGGAGTCAAATCTTTTGCCCAACTACAGATAGAAATTCACATGCAGGGGTTTGGATTTGTTGAGTAATTATTTGTGCTTGTTCGTGCAGATGTACTTAAGAAAGGTATGAATTGTCGTGTCTGGGAATGTTTTAAAATGAAAGGACTCCAGGGAAATACGATCTTCTTTTGTTGCTGTCGCTAGTAGATGTGATGCAGATTGCTCTAAAACTTGAGGGTAGAGATAGGTGGTATCGCAATGGAATAGAAGTTCTTCAGGCGAACATGGATATGTCCCTGTTACTATGGATCTTAGTGTTAAACAGATTAGCAAATTTAAGATTAAAGTTATTGTGAAAGGGAGTTGACTTTCCAGTCTTAAAATTGCGATTTTGTCTCAAAACATGAACATTTGCAAACCAGAGGAAACAACTGGGGAGACAGCTGAATTACCTAGGAACTGACACCAGGAAAAGAAGGCAAACACAGTTTCTCACTGTTTAACTTGGTAACTGTTTTTGTGGTGTGAAGGTCGATCTCAGTGACAATATTTAAGCAGCTAATAAACAAAACATCCTAAAATAGGGGGAAAAAAGTATTGCAATCTTAGACAATAATTACATTGCCAAGAGATTTGAAATACTAGAAGAACTGCTCTCTGGAAAAGCAGTGCATAATGTCACAACAGAGGTGTTGATCAATTTTATAACTTCCGTAAACTCGTATCATGTTTTAGTAATTTCTTATGCGTGTGTGTTTTCTGCTCTGGACTAAGACTGTTCTTTGGGTTTTGTGTTTTTTGTTTTTTTTTTTTTTTTTTTTTTCCCCTGCAGCTTAACCATTTTTGTAGAGTTTTGATAATAGATCCGTTTTAAGTGAGGCAAGATACGTTGAAAAATAGTTTTTGCTTTGGGATAACAATTCAGATGTCCATTTATACTAGCTACTCTGCATGAATAAAAACCCTTCAAACAAGTGTTTAGAGCACACATTTGCGTGGATACGCTTCTGTTCAAGGGCTGTCTGCTTACTGCCACTTACAGAATCATAGAATGCTTTGGGTTAGAAGGTTCACTCTATCCGCTTAATTTTTATTGCAAGAGATGCATGAAATAGCTGACACCGTGAGAAAATCAAACAGCTTCTACTTGGTGGTTTGCGGTGCACCAGGTCATCCCTTTTTCTAGGGCAGAACGTTAGATGTAGTGAATGCACAAACGTTAATGTTAATTATTAACTAGATTGAATTAGTTACTGCAATCGTCTGTTGGTGTTCAAAGTTAAAAGTGGGTCACCGAGACTCAAAGTACTTTTGCAGTGAATTCTAGCATTGATTTTCGTATTTCTGCTTATGCTGTTCTTTGGCTACTAGTTCGGAGAGGAAGAGTAAAACCTTCAAGCCTTTTGCTTATAGCCTCATAATTGTAAAAGTAACGTGTTGCCTTCTGTTAGAATTATAGTAGTGCGTATATTACAGGACAGAATCATCTGAATCCCTTCACCAGCTACTGAAAAAGGATTTCCTTTTTAAATTGAGCATCGCTACCATAACATGGTGGTAGAATTTTTAGATCAAATCACATTTACTACCTTGTCATTAAAATCATTAACTGGTAAAGCTAAACGTCAGACTTCAGGAAATGCGAAATTTTTTGCTGCTTGTTGTTAAATAGCACTGTATGAAACATACTTAGACAAATAATGATCACAGGTCTGAATTATTATAGGTTAATTTAGGCTGCATTTAATAGAAGAGTGTATGAAGAGGGTTTATACCTGAGGGATTAGATTTTGAAAAGACAAGCCTTAGTACCTTGAGGGAAGCATATTAGTAAAAATCACTGGAAGAAGTGATGAATTAGGGTGTGTGTAGGGTGGAATTAGGACTTTCTTCAAGTTACAGGTTAAAATCTTGACTGACTTGAAGTCAAACTTGGAAGAATGGCTTCTGAAATAGCTGTGTGAGTAACCACTTCAAAAAGGATATTGCTAATAAGTAGGGCATAAGAGGAGTGAAAAAAAAAAATCACTCCTTTAAAAAGTGATATTTAGAGATTAAATGATCTGGGAAAGAAATCAGAGTTATTCAAAATAAGGTTGAATTAGACTTGCCAAAAAGTAATTTGGATCAAAGAAGAGAAGAGTGAAAGAAAAATCTGCTGTTCGCTGAGTAAATGCAGTAGTTTGGCATGACACTTGAATTCATACTTTAGTGTAGGTGATAACTTTGACTGTGTTCAAAAACGAATGTAAATAAACCATAATTGAAGTGGGAGCAGAACGCTTCCAGATTGGGTCAACTTGATGATAATAACCTCTGCGTGAATTGTGGTGGAATTTGTACGTGGAGACCCACGCTCAAAGCGGGAGTAGAGCTCTACTGTAGGCAGGCGTGTAAGTGGAAATGCAGTATTCCTTTGTTTTACAGATTATCGTAAATGTCTGTATTGAATACATAACATGAGAATGCTCAAGAGATATTCCTGTACAAGGAAGCAGTTGTAGCTAGAGTAATTTTTACAGATCAGTGTTTGCCTAACACCGCGACTGGCGTTGGGTAGCTTAAGAATTCACTTGTTTAGAGTTGCTGGAATAAGGCCTATAACTTTTCCTTACCCTGGAGCCCTTGGAAATAAGGACAAGATTGTAAAGACGTGTGTTTATATTTGCAGTATTTTGTAGTACTAACTTGTTAAGAGATTTCAGAAATTCATTAATCAGTCTTATGTGCTTTGTTGGGAGGAGAATATGCAAGAAGCAAGGCTTATTGCACAAAAGGCTGCGCGTCTTTTTGTCTTGCTGACCAACCAGAGGTAATTTTATCACTTTTTGTTGTCTTGGAAATACTTATTGAAAATGGTAAGACTCTGAATTTAGCCTAATTTTTTCTATTTAAGAGATTTCTACAACATGTTAATTTACTATTATCAGTTAATTACTATTAAATTACTATTATCAGTTATTTTTATATCTAATATTTCCTTTTTTTTTTTAAGGTGACTTTTGTGAATAATTGATATTGAATCTAAAAAGGGAGGTGTGTGTATTGAAAATATATATGTGTGTGAGAGAAGGAACTGGCATGAATATTAGAATGGTTTATTGTTACCTTACTGGTAAAGTGCCAGGTTAGGAAACTTATTTGTCTTAAGTCTTTCAAGTAGAGAAAATTGTTGCCTCTCGCATATGCTTTAGAATACATGTATTGCTTTCTAAAGAAGAGTAAGATGGAGTAGAATGAATATGGTACAAGACTAAGCTTTTAGCAGTACATTTATTTTAGGGAACAGGAAGTATTTCAAGACTGACTTGAGAAAATTGAGGTGTTGCTTTACTGTTGCTGCTTTTTGTGAAGAATAGAAAATAGCTTTGTGCTGTGTATGGTATACCGTCTCAGAATATTAGGTTTACTAACACGATGGATAAGTCTCTGGTTTTGCGGTTGCACGTAAAAATGTTAGTAAACTTTTTGTTTCAGGAACTTGAAACTACCCCAGTTTTTTTCCTTCTAATTTTATAATGGCTTTAGAAAATGCTAATAATCTTTAGGAGGGATCTTTGTCATAGCCATAAACACATCTGTAATGTTTATTAAGTGTCAACTAGCATCCTTGCTCGGAAGTGAAATCATTTGAGTAGGCTACTGTCTGCTTTTGAAGGTGTTCACTGGGCTGGCCGGAGATGCTTTTGTAAAACCACGCTTTACTACTTCTGCCTTACTGCAGTGGGATTACTGATTTTGATTCCCGCCTGTGCATCTGCTTGATGCCTTAAAAAGGGGAGGTAAGGGCGCCACAGCAGAAGTAAGTATTTCATGTAAGATGTTTGGAGTAATCCTTCCACTTTACTCTGAGCAATGTCTCGATTGAAGTAATGTGCTCAAATTTCTGTGTCTCACTTCCCAATATCTCTAATAGTTTCATGGAGTATTTTGTTTGGGTTTTTTTGTTTTGTGGATTGTTTTTTTTTAATAGTAGAAAGAATTATGAGAAGTTTAGGAGAAAAGATACAAAGTGGTGAAGACTGAAAACTTGGTTGGTTTGATTTAGAAAGGAAGATACTGAGGGGTCTGCTTTCTCTTGGATTTTTACCTACCAAATCCTTGAGTTCAGTGGTCTTTGGATGGAATAAGTGAGAGCAAAACATAGTTAAGAACTGCAGGATTTTGTTTCCCTTTCACAAATTCTGTGAGATACTTTGCTAATCATGACAATCTAAAATAGAGTAGTAAAATGCTAGTTTCAATATTCAGACATTTATTTTGTAGTACAGGTCAGCGATATAAATACTATGTAGTTTATGTAAACTTGTTACTTTTAGACATTGAGCATTAGAACTAGTGTTTAAGATCTTTATTTAAAGGTTACAGAAGGAGAGGCTGGTTGAAACTTCAAGTGTGAAATGCATGATGCTATTTTTGGGAATAACATTCCAATAAAATGAGGTGCTAAGGCAGTAATTGTCATAAATAAGGTAATTATATGTCTGCAATTCAGTGGGACCTTCTCAAAGGGATTTTATTTCTTCTAGAGCCGTAGAATAACTTAGTCAAAGTGGGAGTTCTCAGAGCTCATCTGCTCCTGTCCCCTTGGAAGGGGCCATCATCTAAGTTACGTTGGGTTACTCGAGACCTTGTCCAGCTGAATTTTGATGTCTCTAAGGATGGAGATTCCACAGCTCCTGTGGGCAGTGTTTAACTGCTCTCTTGGTGCAACTTTTTCTTATCTGGTTGAAAGCTCTTTTTGTGCAATGTTTGAGCATTGCCTCTCATCCTTCGTTGTGCAGTTTTGAGAAGATCCTGCTGTATTCTCTGTAATGACTTACTGAGTGGTTGCAAGTGGCAGTTACGTTCCTGCCTTAGCTTAAGACTGAACACACACAGCTGTCTCAGCCTCTCCTCATGCGTCTTTTTCTTTAGCCCGCTTAATCATTTCTTGTTTG
Organism: Chroicocephalus ridibundus; assembly: GCF_963924245.1. Lineage (NCBI taxonomy): Eukaryota > Metazoa > Chordata > Aves > Charadriiformes > Laridae > Chroicocephalus > Chroicocephalus ridibundus. The sequence continues at coordinate 17,943,855 of NC_086286.1, forward strand.
ATTTGCTCCATTTTGTCAAAGTCTTCCTTCTTCTGGGGAGCCCAAAACTTAGCACAATATGCTAGATATGGTCTGAATAGAGGGGAATAATCACCTTCTGCAGCATGGTAGTTAAGTTGTCCCAGGTGCAAGTTTTTGCTCTCGTCTTCAAATTTCTTGAGGTTTCTGTCAGCTTGTTTCTCCAGCCTGCTGAGACTCCTCTGAACAGTAGCTCTACTGTCCAGCATATCAATCTATCCCAATTTAGGGAAAGCCATCCACGGACTTGCTGAAGTTGCATTCCATCCTATTTTCCTGGTCATTGACAAGGCCATTAAACACTATCAGAGCTGGTATTGACCCCAGAGAAATTCACCGGTAATAACTTACCAGTAAGCCATTTGACGTCTAACTGCAACCCTTTGAGCCTCTCACTCCCCGAATCTTGGTTCTTGCACTGCTGGAAGATGGTCACGACACTTGCCTTTTTCAAATTGCCAGGAACTTGTCTAGTTCACCTGGTAAAGATGTCAGAGTGGCCTCACGATGCCACCACCTAGGTCCCTCCACCCTTGTTAGGTCCATACTGTTCAATTCAATAGACTTTCTGTATCCAGTTTATCTAACTGGGGCCCCTAACTTAATTTTCTAGTTCCACAAGCAGCACTCATGCAGACCTGGGAAGTCTGAGAACAAAACGTGCCAGCAGAGACCAAGGCAAATACACGTAACCTTTTCTGTCCTTTGCTGCTAGATAACCTATCTCATTTCTGCCGTGGACCCAGGTTTTCCTTGATTAATTCATGTTACTGTCAACTCGGTGTTTAAAAACAAGTGCTCAATTAACAAAATATGATTTTTACTTTCGTGTGTTTTAGGTGAAATTAAGTTCTAGAAAGACACTTCATACAAGAATCTTTTTTGTAATGAACTGTGAATTGTATGTTCATATATTAACACTGGGGCTATAATGTCTCAATCTAAGATCAGCCACATTCCCTTTACACATCTCTCTACATCAGAGGCAGCCATTATATTAAATAGGTGATGTAAAAAAGCTACTATCTCACTATTCCAGGAGGAGTTGGGCATTCTTTATCTGAAAGTAAAATGAGTTACATGATCTGCAGCGATGGTAATGTAATGATGGATTCTGTTGCAGCGTGTGTTCGGGAACTCAGATTGCCCAAGGAATCTGGACTCCGAAAGCTGTGATTTATACCATGTGTCGAAAGCTTAAGAAATAACAGAATAAGGTCACTTTTTGTTAAAATATGTATAGAAGATAGGAGATTTATGGTAAGTGTTTTTTCACAGGAAATCATCAACTGTCTTGTCTAGTTGCTGATGATTATGTTTTTCAAGAAAGCAACAAAAGATCAAAAATAGACTATTTTTAGGAAAGAAGTAATGTATATGGGTAGCTTTTGGCCCTGGTCTTTAAGAGTTTTAAGTTAAAATATTTGAACTTTTAAATCTGTGATCGTTGTTCCTGTTCAGTAAAAGTATTGATTTTACGGCTGTTAGCTTTGCTCAATAACAGCATACTCTGGTACTTAAAAATTGAGTCGTTCCCAGGTAGTGTCGTAGAGCTTGTTTTCCATTAGCTTTGTTAAAAAGTAGACAAACTGAGAAACTGCTTTTTGATAAAAATCTGTCTTGAAATGGTGAAAGGTCGTGGTAGGAGTCTTCCGCTCCTGTCTTACTATCGAGTAAAATCGCTATCCAGGCAGTATTAGCCTTACTGTGGCAGAACCTTTGGCTTGCAATGCCACTCTATCAAATCTGCGTTGAGGAAATGTAATCTATTTAAATTACTGCATAGATTCTGCATAACCTTTTAGTGTAAGTAAAGCAGTAAATGCCTTTGAGAAATATGTTTGAAGAATCAGTGGAAAAATGGATTTGATTATAACAATGCAGGATTTTCAGGAAAGATATCTGGATAAATTACCAAAAATGCCACATTTAAGAGAACACCCTGTGTAAGAGGATAAAAGAAAACAAGAATATGGATGAGTGCATGGAGGAAGCATAAACTGAATTATCTAATTTCATGGATCTATGGAGTCTAAGACTTTATTTTACCAGTATAAAAACAAGGCTAGGATGGTCTCCCCTCTCCCCAACTCGAGTGCAAATGTATTATGGTGAAATAGCCAGCTACTGTGTAGTTCTGATTTTATTTTTTTTCCAAAACATCTGTTGTAAACATTTATTGAGGAAAAAAATCTTCATGATGCTTTATAGGATGAAAAATCTAGAAAATACTAGAAGAAAATGGGAAAATATTGCTTTTGTCGCTTGCAGGTTGCTTCATTGAAAATCTTATCTCAAAACTAAGTAGTGAAGGCTTTTAATAAAGTATTTCCATAAAGTTATCACTAGATTTTCATACAAGGCAAGAACCAAATCTTGTGTATAAAATTCCAACATATCCAAGCTCTTACTTCTGCATCTTGTAACTTGCAATTTTAAGTAAACCTTGGGGTTTTTTTTTGGTTTTGGTTTTGTTTGTTTTTTCACAGTAAAGTTTCAACAAACTCTGTAATGTCTGGTTGTTCAAAGTAAATTCTTCACTGAGATTTAAAACCTTGCATTTTTTTTTAAGCATTCAAAGTATTGTCTGTACCAAGGCTGAGCATTCTTTTTGGACACGTGTAACGTCCTAGTGCTGCATTTTTTCCGGTCTGAGTTGGTTATCAGGAAAACCTTGAACCTGAAGTGCAAGCTGTGGAAAAAGTGTTCCCCTTAACAGACACAAAAATAGATAAATATCTGGATAGTATGATAATACAGACTAGTAAAGGAAAAATAATCAAGGTTAGCAAGCAACCTATGGGAAATTAAGTGATGAAGTCCTGAGTTGGATCGCGTGTTTTTAGATAAAGTTTTGAGCATCTCTAGTTTTATAGAAGAAAGGCAATGTGTACTATGGATGATAACAGTTAAGAATATTATTTTTCCTTTTTAAAAAACAAGACAGCAAATCGTCATTCCTCTTGTTTGCTGAAGTCATTGCTTAAAAAGCACCTCTTCCTTTGTGTATTGAATTATTTTAATTTCTGTTCCTGTTTGAAAACTGTTACCTGATTTTGAGTAACCATACAATCTCTTTAATTTAACATTTGAGAAGTGACTTCTTGTACTCGTTAAATAGTTCCTTACCTGAAACATTTAATTGACATAATCAACTTAAATCACTGTGGAAACCTTCTTCTGTTTTTAAATTTTGCGTAATCTGTCTGTAGTGGATGCAGTAGTCAACTTTCCAAATGTGCACATGCTAGGTATCTTAATGTCAGCTTCTGTTTGAGATGAGAATTGGAAGGTTGACTTCAGAAAGTATTTATGAATTTAAATTTGGGATAGAGATAGTAACTAAATATAATTAGTTATGTATGTATAAGAATATATAATATAGCATATTATATTACTGCATATTATATATATGGTTAGCCATCATTAGGATATCTAGCTTCATGCTGTTCAAAATGCATGGGTTTTATTCTGCTATTGTTAATTCCCATCAATCCTTTGTTTTTATTAAGGTTCATCTCTGTAGTGTGGCTATTTCTTGGTTTGACTGTCATCATATTCTCTCTTAGATATCCCTGATTCCCTTTGAGTTTGACTAGATTAAGGATTAGCACTTGCTGACAGCAAATTACTCTGAAGTCCACCTATAACTTTTACAGTGGACCACCAATACAACATGAGTTGGTATGTTAAGATAGTTCAAAACTTTACAGTACTCTTCCTGTATTGAAATGATCCTGTAACTTCATAGAATCAATAGAATGGTTAGAGTTGGAAGGCACCTTAAAGATCATAGAGTTCCAACGCCCTGCCATGAGCAGGGACACCTCCCACCAGACCAGGCTGCTCATAGCCTCATCCAGCCTGGCCTTGAACACCTCCAGGGATTTGCCACTCTTTGCACTGTCTGTGACCAGAACTTGTTCTCTGTTCCCATTTCTTAAGTGTCCCAGATTGTTTCGGCTCATGTGCTTTCTCTAAGGGTTATTGTCCATTTAAAAATAATTTATACAGAAGTTTTAAGATGATGAGTATTTCTAGGATACTATTCTAGATAGTGGGCATTCCAGTCTGACTCCAGCATGTGTTTTCAAATTGAAATAACGTTTCCTAATGAAAAAATAGGTGAATTTTTATGTGAATCAGCATATGACAAACCTAGAGACAATATTGAATTGCCAACTCAAAGTGTCTTTGTCCATTGCATGAGATACTCTTATGTTAAATATGGCATGTGAAACAATGTTGAAAAAAAAATTCCTGAGGTTATAAATTGATAATTCTGTATGAAAAATAGACTTTCATTTGACATCAAGTTGTTATAAATAATATTTCTGCCTGAGTGTCCTGCAGTGATTTCCTTCACCTGTTTGATGTTCATCTGCTGCTATGGAACAAACTACAACTGCAAAATTGTGAAGGAACAGATTTATAGCAATAGGAGAAATTTATTCTATAAATTGCACTTGTTCCGAGAGCAGACTGCTCTTAGATTAATGTTAAATACGTTTATACATGAAATAAAAAGCCATTTTCTTTCAGTGGAAGGTACTCCTTGAGCAAAGAAAGTCTAGGTTCAATAAACTGTGTACCAACTAAAGCTCTGGAATAGAGTGGTGCAAAATTCTGTGTCAAAAGAAAAACACCTTTCATTTGCCAGCTATTAATCACAGTGTTTAGATTCAGCTTCCCCTGCTCCTCAGCATTTGTAGTTCTATTTCTAGTCGGGACTTTCCCATACAGGGTTTCCCTCTGGTTTCTGATGTTGCAGCAAATCTGTGTTCTGAGTAATTGACGAGAAGGAAAAAGTGGGAGAGATGAATGAATCTGGGTTATCAGAGACGAAAAAGTGGGAGAGATGAATGAATGTCTCAGTTATCAATCAAAAGTTTTTCTAGGCACAGGCAAGTACTAACTCATTAGCAGGAGAGCTGTTAGTGAAGCAATCTGGAACTACTCCCTCCGCATTCACTTCCCGTTTGAACAGCAACTCTTGTCCTCAAGGAGGGTTAGAGTATCAGAAGAATAATCTGCATGAAAACCAGTCAGATAAATCAGCTGGTCTCAATTTAGTCTTATTCTAAAACCTGAATAGCAACCAACTTCTGTACTAGGTGAAGTGTTGGAGCGGGCAAGCTGCATCATTTGAGGTTGGATGCAAGTAGCATAGCACGGCGTGGTTCCTTGTGCTGTACCAGGCTCGTAATGTTCCCCTGCAGCAGCGTATTCAGCTAGGTTTTAGTAATGCAGAAAAAGCGGAGGTTCTTACCTTTCGACTGAGCATGAGTTACAGGGAAAATTAATGCATTGTAGGAACTACTATGTTAACCCTTGCTGAGCCCAAATGGAATGTATTTTTTTGTGATGTCCTGTTGGTGGCGTTGATGCCAGTTTAGTTGGCAGAAGGAGATGGTAATTGTTATACATGTTATATATTAGCTTTTGGCCAAAGTGCCAAAGTTCAGAAAATAAGTAAAATTATAGCAGTGGATTATGAATTAAAATCTTAAGTGACCCAAAGTTCTTCCCTTCTGCCCACTCACATCCCCCTAACAAATCCAAACCCCGTCCCCTACTCCCAAAAATAAATATTAATCTCTGTAGTTGTGTTCAGTCTGGTTCTCAGCAGACCATAATGTGAGGACTATATTTGAGGGCACTGAAAACAGTTATATGTTGACTTTAAGATACCAACAAGTAACGTAACTATTGAGTTAAGCCATATGAGCAAAATGTCTGTTTTAGTTAATAGAAAACAGTGGTACAGTAACGGTACAGTACACAGTATGTTGTGTGATTTTTTTGTTGTTGTTTTTTTGGTTTGGGTTTATTTTTTTAATAGTGAAGTGGAGAACACACGTTTTCACTGTGATGTGCCAGTCGGGGTTCAGGAACAAGCAGGGAAAAACACCTTACAAAGCACCACCGCCAAGATATAAAACTTGATATCTGGACCAGCATTTAGCTGCTTCTTAAAAATGTGTGTTCCAAGATGTTAGTATTGGAAATGTTTGGAGTTTCTTTCTAGCTTTGTGCCACATGGTCTGAAAATCCTAAACAGGCGTTTGATGAATCAGCGTCTCTTTCCATTCCTTCTGTCCCACAAAGACTGCACGCTTAAGAACATGTTGTTATGTTTCTGTAAATTGAGAACATAGCAAACAAACCCCTGAATCACCAGTAGAAGTGGTAGTGGGATATGATTTTCAAAAAAACCTCGTTGTTAGAACACTGACGAAAATACTCAAGGTTGAGAATCAGAGCAATTGCAGCTTTTCCTTGCTCTTGTTAGTATATTTAAATGATCTTTTTTGTAGCTGGAATCGTGCTGTTTTCCATATGAGTTTGATCATTTAAGTCTGTTTATTTTTCTAGTTCTTGAGAGAAGAAAACCAAGCATGTACTTTTTGGGGAGAGAAAAAAAAAAAAAGAATAGGCTTAGGTCAGCAGACTGTGCATTGGTGTCACTGTGCATTGAGCTTAAGAATTTGGGATGCAAAAGAAGGAATACATTCCATCTGGGCAAGAGAGTGATGTCTGTTAGGGTTCAGTTTGCTATGGTTTTTGAGCTTTCCGTATGATCTCATCACTGGAGGAGGAAAGTATATTCTCCCGTAAGAATAATCTTATGATTCATTACTACTGTGTTTTTTGTGCGAGGCTTTTGAGTGCCAGACCTCCCCCCACTCTTCCACCCCAAATAAAAAACAACCACCCTGTCTTTGACTTTATATGGTGTTGCTGTAGGTGGACTTATCCAGAATAATAGTTGGCTTTAACAATCAGAGCCTTACATCTTTGTCTAGAGAAGAACTCCTGCTGACATGTATTTATCCAGGTATTTGTCAAGCTTTATGTTTTGAGAAGAGAGCTTGTACACTTTATTTCCTAAGGTGTGGTAAGCACTGTTTTGCATGAGTCTTCCCTTTTCTGAATTTTCCTTTTTCTAAGTATAATTTCATATACTTGGTTTGGTAAGGTTACTTGGGACCAGACAATTTCTTAATTTTTCTTAGTTAATATTTAGATTGTCACTTTAGTCCCCCAGCCCACTGCCCTAATAAGTTAGCAGTCAGTTCTTTGAGCAGCTGTGCGTCTTGGCAGTAGCATTTGAAGCTCATTCTCCCGCATCCCCTAATGAGCTCTCATGTTGGGAAGGTGCAGGCTAAACCGCGTATAATGGTTTCTGGAACCGTTACATCAGTACAGCATACCAGAAAAAGGAATATTTGTAGGTAGGCAACTAAACCCTGTAGGATGCTTTTGAAGGCCTAATGACATGGCAAACAGATGAAGACCCTTTTCCTTTTCTCTTGCCACATGACTGTAGACAACTTGTTTATTTCCCACTAGTGCTAAAGTAATCTGTCCATTAAAAGGCATTTGTGATCAGACCAAAGCGATTCTTTTGCAGTGAATGAAGTAAGTCATCTTCTAGCATCTCACAGTCAGTTCCTGCAGTCTAAGGGGACATGTGTATTGCAGAAAACCCTGTGGACTCTGAAGAGCTCGTGTATAAATTCTGAGATCATTGAAGACCTGTCTTCTGTTAGAAGTACAGCAGGGAAGTGTAATAAGCTTGAAGAGCAATAAATATGATAAATGACCCTGTTCTGATTCACTTGGCTCCTGCTCTTTTGAACTGAAGTTTAAATTCGTATGTAGTAGAGAAATACAAAGAGCATTGGCTCAGGTTCTAGTAACAGCCTGTATGTTAAATTCTGCATTTTTGCTAGGAAAAGGTGGATAATGGAAAGAAAACTAAACCTGGTTTTTCATTAGACCTGTCCAAGATAGTCATGAGCTAATAGCATGGATTTTCGATTTGGTGTAGCCCTTTGATGTTAGCAGAGTTCCAGTATGCATCTTATTTTTAAGTAATTTAAAAATGTTTTTTGAGACTTACGGTGTCTAGTTGCTGTAATATGCTGTATTCAAATATTAAACTATCAAATGGTCATTGGAGAGCAGACTAAAGATTCTTCTTTACTAAAACTCCTGCCTCCATGCCTTTCTTCAAAACAAAAAGTAACCACTTCAGAGTGCAGAACTTTTTACCAAGAAAATAAATTTAATTGATCTCCCCTATGTCTAGTAAAGTGCAATTATTGAAGCCTGGAAAAAGGCTAGCACACTGTGATGGTTTAATTTGTTTCTGATAGCGATAGCTTCATTTTTCCATCTTACTGCTGCAGTCTGATAAACAGAGTGATGGGTGGTGGGAACTGTCTGCAGGAGGGGAGTATGCCACCTTGAAATTGGTACCTGGATATGGAAATTATAGACCTAGAACGTTAAAATTTTAGTTACAGGATTTGTGTGAAATGAAGGCAGAAAGCTTATTGTGTAATGATTGAATAGGTCAACTGGAAATTGTTTGTATTTGTCATTTTTTAAAGTATGTGAACAATCTTATATCTTGATATGGTTAAGAATAATCCCCTGCTATTAAGAAAATTCTTTTATTTTAAATGAAGCATGAAATATTTGAGTTCTAGACATGTATAATATTTCCAGTTATGAGGCATAGCCTGAGAAGTGGAACTAAAAATAGTTTTAACGGTTGTTAAAAGCTAGAAATTCTGCCCAAGGTCATCTTATTTGCGCTTAGGAATTGTGCCACTTGAATACCAAGTAGTTCTAAAATGAGTAGGTGTTTATTCTTGTTATGTTAAATAAAGTAATGTAAAACCAGAGCTTTTCTAAAAACTTAGGCTTGTGGGAGGATCGGGGTAGGGCAAAAAGTAAGAACACTCCGAATAAGAATGTCTGAACTCGATGGTCTGTCCTGTTAAGTCTTCCGATCGCTGTACCGTTACTCAGTCACTCTTTGGTTCTACCTTCATTGTAATTGGAACGTATTAGCTTATACTCATAGCCTCAGTTTTTAATAGAATCTAAATGATTTTTTTATCTGTCTGACACATGATTGAGATGAAGTTATTTTTTGGCAAGAACCCTGCAAACCACATGGCTCTGCTTCCAAATCAGTATATAGGTCCTGTCAGCTATGTTTTACCATGCCTGTGAGTGATCCAGGTTCAAAGGCAGCAAAAATTTGTTTTGGGTTCAGAAATTGTACACAAGTTTTCTGTAATACTGTTACGCACTTTCGAGAGAACGCTGCTGTTTGTTCTGTACTTTGTGAACGGTACAGAATGTTTCTAGGTTTGAACTTTGATATTTTTGTGCCAGAGTGGTCTAAAGAAATCCAGTAGGTTCTCGCATTATCCTCCTCGCAGACGAGGGAACCTTCTTATTTACCTGTGGCATGTTTTTAATGGGATTGTGAAACACCTGAAATTTGTAACTAATTTCATTTTCTTTGCAGCTCATTTTTCTTCTTGGATCAGATATGGTCCTTTCAGTCTAAATTGTAAATTATAAGATGAACTATGCTTAGAAAAGAAGCATTGTATATGTGTATATTATAATTTTACTATCCCTATATTGAACTAATTTCTGGCTAGAGAAGGGGTGGTCAAATTGGAGATTGTTACCCCATTCTGGTGTAGTTGTTGAATGGGTGATGAGACTAGAACACATGCGTTTTAAGAATATATTTTCTCGTCTGATCTTGAATCTCTCTTGCATGCATAACAGAGATGATCTCAGTATTCTCTCTTCTGCCCTAGTCCTGAAAAGCATCCCAGTGTTGAGCGCTTTCCTAATTGTTGGAGTGCCATGGAAATTGTGACACAAATTGATGCTCTGTTTTCTCAAAAACATCAGTATTGAAAGTTAACAAAACAGCTGGATACTGAATTTTCTTATGCTGAAAATAAGATACTGTGAAATTCAGCATGATCTTTTAGAAAGACCCCAACAAACACAAACCCTCCAAAACCAACCCACAAAAAAGCCCAAGAAAGACTGCGAGTGACTTGTCTTTTCCCTCCTTCATAAAATATGAAGAAATATTTCATTGCTTTCCTTTTGTAATTTATGAAGAATGCGTGTCTCTTCAGCCTTCTCAGTTTTCCAAATGGCAGGCCGCATTCCTTGCAAGCCAGGCATCATGTGCTTTCTATAATATTGGATGTGCTGGAGTGGTGTGTTCAGAGAATTCGACTTACTGATAAGAAATCATTCCTTTCTATTTTTATTTCCTGTCTGCGTCTGGACATTTCCCATAAAGACAACTTGCATAGTATCACCCACTCCTCTCCTAATAAATAGTGGGTTTATGGTATGTTCTGCTTTCTTGTGTTTCTAGTATGATGACATTCATGATATGCTCCCTTTTAACTTTAGGCTGTACCTTAGCTTCCAGATGACTGCCATAATCAGGAATTAGCTGCAGATGAAATTGTGGTTTTCAGTAATCAATAGAACCTTTTCTCAGCGAGAAAATGTTACATCTAGGTGTCAACTGTCGTAAAATATGTCAAAACCAAAAAGCATTTCATTTATGAGCAGGTGAATTTTTTGTGCTGAACTTTATCGTGTCTGTGTGCGTTCTATATACGTTAAAAAGAGTAAGGGCCTTCCAGTCCTTATTTCTTTTGGAAGTAATTGCTGCTGGAAAATGTAAACTGTATGAAGCTAATGCAACTCCAGAATCTTTGTTCTCCAGGCTTTGTGGGAAACTTTGTATATGGTTATGACATTTAATTAAACTTCAGGGTTGGTGATGAGGAGAAAGGGCAGGGGGAAAACCTGGAAAAAGTGCAAAAAAAAAAAAAAAAAAAAAAAAAAAAAAAGGAAATCTTTCATTAGTAGTTAGGCCTGGGCCTGTTTGTTTTGACCACAGCTTTTCAGAATGAACACCTTTAAGCAAAAGTTAATGCTAGTGGTTTTGTATTTAGAAAGGTGGATGTTTCATCAAGTTGCAAGCAGTATTACTTTATTACTTTAATGTTTTGAGTTTTTTTTTAAAAAATTAACCTTAAAGATTACGATTTGCCATAAATAATTTTATATTCTACTCTAAAATACTTGTGTTCTAACAGTGAACAGAGTATCTGCCAAGCACGAGCTGCTGTAATGGTCTACGATGATGCCAATAAAAAATGGGTACCAGCTGGTGGATCAACTGGATTCAGCAGAGTTCATATATATCATCACACAGGCAACAACACATTCAGAGTCGTGGGCAGGAAGATTCAGGATCATCAGGTAAGCAAATATCTGGGAATTTCAAATAGCAATCTTAAGCTATTTTTGTGATTGTTTTTAACATTAAGAAATAAGTCTTCGGTAAAAGTATGGGAACTGTTAATAATAAGTTTACTTTTATTTTGAACCAAAGTAGCAAAACTGTAGTACGGCTTTTCCCGCATAAACTAAGCGCTTTACGTACGTCCCAGGCGATAGTCCTTGTGCGCTCTTTACCATTCCTTCCTACAGTGTGGTGTACACAGAAGTCATCTGATTCTCTTTAAGGCAAAGTGTCAACCTAAGAACTTTTCTTTTTCCCTACTCTCTGTGCTCTTAGCTGCAGTCTACGTAGGTACCGACAGTTCTCTTGTTCCTCCTGTATTATGAAAAGTTGGATGTATGATTTCTCATTTCCCCAGATCAGTTCATTCAGTAAAAAACTTCTTCCATTTGGTAATGCTGATCATCTACCACTTTGAGAAGTTGAGAAGGGACCAACAAGGATTACATCTTAATTTCCTTGATAAAGAAGTTATTAGATCATGATTAAACGTGAAATTTAGCACTCTGTCTTGAAATATGTTCTGCCTTGTGATATTTGAGGTGGGGTTAAAGTCCTAATCTTTTTGTTTGAGGAAAGCTTCTGTATCTGTTTCCCCCTCTCCCAACACTTCACAAAATTCTTTTGGTCTGTTCTTGGTCATTTATCACACACCTGAAGCATAGACTGATAATGTTCTGTGTGATTTGTCAGTAAACACGTATTCCAAGAATAAATGATCTCAGTGCATTCATCTGAGAACAAACGTTTTTAATTTTTTCCTCACGTTATTCAGCGGAAAAAAGTGAGAGGATATAGTTATCCAAGTGCAATGGGTTCCTCTTAGTGGATGGCTTGTAATTAATGGTTGTCCGCTTAGCTAGAATTTATCACCCTTTAGCGTAAGCCATAATGATCTTGCAAAACGGTACCTTGTGATGCACAGCAGAAGTCCACATAACTGCCGCTGAAAGCACGTCAAGCGAAGGGGTGCAGCAGCCACAGTGAGAAGGTGATAACTTGGTTAAAAAATATAATTCGAACAAGTTAATGGAAAACTGAGATTCTGAAATCCAAATACATATTCACATGAAGTACTCTGCTACTGAAAGGCAGAACTGTTGATACTACTGCGTTGCTGTCGTGAAACGTCACTGCATCTTTTGAAATAAGAACACTTAAGCTATGAAAGTTGATACAAAATATCTCATTAGTCCCCTCGTGTATTCTCATCACTGATTTCGTATGCCATTGGAGTTAAAATTGAAATGGCTGTGTACTTCAACGTTGTGATCTAGGTTGTGGGACTGTAATTAAACCACATGGTTGGGGAATAAAATCTACATGAAGCTGAAACTTGTGATGAAATGGCAATTTTAAACAGTAATTTTTTTTTTTAATGATTATAGGTGGTAATAAATTGTGCCATTCCAAAAGGGCTGAAGTACAATCAGGCTACACAGACCTTCCACCAGTGGCGTGATGCTAGGCAGGTGTATGGTCTGAATTTTGGCAGCAAAGAAGATGCCAATGTCTTCGCAAGTGCCATGATGCATGCCTTAGAAGTATTAAATTCACAGGAAGCTGGTAAGAGTCTCTTAACTTTTTTTTTTAAGATTGTTCAAATACAGAGATGGAAAAAATCAAATGTTTATGCATAAAATTCAAGAAGTCTTGTTTCTAATCATGATTCAGCCTCTAGCCATTTTAATTATTTGGGTGTTTTGTCTGCCTATTTGCTGCTGCTTAATGGTGATTCTCAACTTGACTGCCATCTGTGTAAATGCAATTTCTAACAAGTAAACCTATTTTAATGTTACCTATTACATATAAAAACTTACTGACTTTGCTTTTTTTTTTTAGGAAACAAAAGCAAAACACCTGACCAACAAATGTGTAGCTCTTAATGAGGGTACTTTTCAGGATTTCTAAAGGCATCCAGTGTTCTTTAATGTGCTGTTGTAGTTTAACCCCAGCTGACAACTGAGCACCTGCTCGCTCTCCCCTAGTGAGGGGGGGAGAGAATCAAAAGAGTAAAAGTGAGAAAATTCCTGGGTTGAGAGACAGACAGTTTAATAAGTAAAGCAAAACATGGAATTCATTTGCTGCTTCCCATGGACAGGCAGGTCTTCATCCATCTCCAGCAAAGCAGGGCTCCATCACGCGTAACGGTTACTTGGGAAGACAAACACCATCGCTCTGAACGTCCCCCCATTTCTCCTCCTTCCTCCAGCTTTATATGCTGAACATGACATCATACGGCATGGAACAGCCCTTTGGTCAGTCGGGGTCAGCTGTCCTGGCTGTGTCCCCTCCCAACTTCTTGTGCCCTCTCAGCCTGCTCGCTGGCGGGGCGATATGAGGAGCAGAAAAGGCCTTGACTGTGTGAGCACTGCTCAGCACTGACTAAAACATCCCTCTGTTAACAGCACTGTTTCCAGCACAAAACCAAAACATAGCCCCATACTAGCTACTGTGAAGAAAATTAACTCTACCTGGCCAAATTGAGCACGTGTATTGGCATTTTTCATTCTCATTGAGTGCCAGTTTATTATGAAAATGTTAGTTTTTTTCCTCTGAACTTTGTAATTCAGGTCATCCTCTTTGGCGTTTCTTAACATATAGAGTTTTTTGGCTTGGAAACCTTAGATCCAGGGGTACCATTCAGATGAGTATGTATGATTTAGACAACAGATCTATCATTTAATTTGTTTGGAGAACAGGATGACATAGAGGATTTAAAGTATTGGTGGAAAACTTAGTGGCTTTCAGTCTTCAGGTGGTGTCTGTAATGTATTCTAGATAGCCTCTACAGCAAATGGATCAGCGTAACACTGGGACACACACAGGGGGAGGTTTTATTTTGAAAGACTTCAAGAGACTTTTGTGTTCTTGTAACCAAATAGAATTCTTTTGTCTTCATTAAACTTTAAAGATTGCCCGTGTAACAAGAGATAGTGCTTCTGTGCCAGGTTTTCTTTCTCTTGTGTAGAAGAGAAGCTGTAGATAACCTTATTAACGCTGTCTCAACTACAGCAAACAAAAGTGACTTTATCAAGCTGCTTTTTATTCTGATAGTTGTTTCTAGTACTTACCTTTGAAAGTACGCCATCTAGACCAAGAAGGATGATAAATTCTGCAGTGCTTATGCTGTTATGCAGCATACGAGGCTGAAATATAAACGGGTATAAGGCTTCTTCACGCCATCTAAAATAATCCATTTGTGTATCCCATTCTCCTACCTCACAGTTGGATATTTTGTCTTCTAAATCCCTTAGTTCTCCTTTCCCTAAGGGTTACTTGATTGTAATTATTTAATGCATTCTGACTGTTTATCGTCTATTTCCCAACCAACGTTTGGGAACATGTGAAGTGTAAGTTTCTACTCGTTTGATGTAAAGTCTGAGAAGGCCTGTTTTATGATAATCAGAACAAGTTTGAGGGTTTTACGTTGTTTCCTGTTACCTGTACTTGAAGAGTTTGGTACAACATGTTTCAAACAAGTGTGTGGGTGTATATACATGTATATATTTTTCATCATTTAGTATAACTCCTTTTCCTAACATTACAGCTGAGCTACTAGAGAGCCTGAAATGACAAGCAGGCACGACAGTGCTCACTTTTCAGTTGGTCCGTGTCTGTTTTTTCATTTCACAGATTATTGTAATTTATCTAACGACTAGTTCTCTTGGTGTTTTATGCAAAGGATATGTGGGCTAACTACTATGTTGTTATATTCTTCAGTAGTAGAAATTTTATTGAACTAAGATGCTGCTTCAGTTTATAAAGACTCATTATTTAGACTAGGACAAAACTAAAATTGTTTTAACGGGGTTCCTTGAATGTTACTTTAATAATACAAAATGTCATTCAGACAATAACCTAGAATCAATATAATTCCACAGGAGCAAACAACTCTGTGAAAATAACTTTCTGTTGCATCACCTCAGTAATTTCTTAAATGAATGGGGATAGAGGAGTGGAACTGAGCTTTGCAGTTAGTCTAAAAATCACTGTACTTAGGATTCAGTCCTCTGCTTATCCCAAATATTGAGTTCTTCCAAATCATTCTGCTGTAGTGTCTTCGTTGATCTCTGAAGTGGCCCTTTGATTTGAGTTTGTCTGCTTCATTCAGTGTGATGCCAGTTAATCCCTGATGATTGGGAGGTTGTTTTGTTTTCAGGTGGTTTTTTGCATGACTTACGAAAGGAGAGTTGAGTATGACTGTAATGTTGCGTCCCAGCTGCTGGCTACGGTGCTGTAGTCTGCCTAGTTTGTTCTTTGTGGCTTCAGGGTGTAGGTCAGACAAGGACATGAATTAAGTTGTGTAATTATGTTTTATAGTGACTGGTTGTATGTTTTCTGAGTTGTGAGATAGTCTCTTTGTTTCTCTTTCTTGTGATTTGACTTGGTAGTGGTAGGTACAAGTCAAAATGCATTAATTAGCCGCATCACAAACAAATGGTGGACACCATCAGCACAGGAGGAGGTAACTGTTCTCCTGTAACTTCTGTCAGCCAAGGAGGACTGTGGCTGTTTAAGGTTAGCTATCACTCACCTGTTTAACAGACACATAGTTGCTCTAGCTTCCATCAAGATGAAATAAAAACGAAGCTTAACGTTATCAGTGCCGCTTCAGCAGATGTCTGGAGATGAGTAGTTTTGCACTGAAGCTTGTAAAAAAAAAAAAAAAAAAAAAAAAAAAAAAAAAAAAAAAAATTCATAATGGTGCATATAGAATCACTTTGTAAGCTTGTTACCATTTCCAGACAATGTTTAAAGGTAAATGTTCATAATGTATCTGTGTTAGAATACTGTCAACAAGTTTCCTAAGTTGTATCAGCTGGGAGGTTTGACAGTGTATGATACACATATTACTTAATTTTTCTGACCTGCATCAGTGTAAGAAGTAAAAAAGATCCAGTATCTTTCTGAATGTGCCTGCTTCAATAATGGAAATAGGATACTAAGGATACTAAGTAGCTTGCAATTCAGAAACAAACTAATTGGATTCCTTGCTCAAAGTTCAGTGCATTTCTTTTCTCTGTAGTTGCTATAATTTCCTTTAGTACAGCTAGAAATTAATCCTTGGTGTTAATTTTTTTATCTTTTTTTTTTTTTTTTTTTTCCCCCTAGCATCTCTGTTGCCCAGAGAAGCTGTGGCTGCCCCATCCCTGGAGGTGTTCCAGGCCAGGCTGGATGGGGCTTTGAGCAGCCTGGTCTGGTGGGAGGTGTCCCTGCCCAGGGCAGGGGGGTGGGAACGAGATGATCTTTAAGGTTCCTTCCAACCCAAACCATTCTGTGATTGTATGACATAGCTGAATATTTACTTAGGTCACTGGCTCTGAGGCTCTATTATTAGCTCTTCATTTTAGGAAATGGACTGCAACTGCCACCCCCTTTCTATAAACAAATTAGCCGCCTTTTTTTTTTTGAGAAGGTGTTGAGGGTTATACGTTATGAAAGGAATTTGTGCTTATACATGAAGATAAATACATTATATATTGATAGTTTTATTTCTTTCAATTAATCTGCTAGACTTTTAAAAATTTCTAACACATGCAGTCCTAGTTGGTATTTGTATGATACTGCTTCAAAAATCTGTACCTGAAGAGGACAACTTGTCTCTTAATAATTGATGTAAATTGCAGTGTTTCCTAGTATACCTAAAACAGCATATAGAATCTCCAACTGAAGTAAATTAAAGAATTCCTATATAGATAGGTTCCCTTTTACTGTAGAATTGCTTGCAGTTAGTTTGATTCTTGCAGTATCCTTATTTTCTGCTGTGTTTTCGCATTTTGGATATTTCTTTTATTAGCTTGGCTATTTTAAGTTATGTTTTGTTCATGAAAGCAGTTTTAATGTTAGCTGAGCATACTGTTCAGAAATTCATAAAACTAGATGAACTTTAAATGTTACGTGTTCAAGGGTTCACAGAAATCTAAATAATTTCTGAGGAATATTTTGTAAAGGTTATTTTGTGGGCATCCTTTTGGTTTGCAAGTCAGCTGTAACTTACGGCTCTTTTCTCACTCTTTCAAAAGAAAAAAAAATCGTGTCGTCTCCTTGTCTTGTATATATTTGAAAAATGTCATTGATCTTGCTTGCCGTTGGCATCTTCACCTGTTGTATTGCCGGTATAATTTGAGAATGTTTAATTTAGGATCTCCCTCTAGTGGATCTACAGCAGCAGAGGCGAAGACACTGTGTGTCTGTACCACTGACCAGTGACGGGCTTTTTGTCATTCTAATGAGTTCAGAATGCAGAATGAAAGTGTTTGAAGTTGGAGCAGAGCAAAGGCTTTACCACAACTGGCAATTTTCTTTTAAAAAGCAGTACAGGTTTGTCTCGGAGGACTCTGAACTGATGGCTGCCTTGTTAGTGACATTATCTGAAATACGCTGTGTCTCGATTTTATTTTCCTCTCCCTGATTTGCAGTGCTGATCACGTGATCATCCTAATTTCTCTTGCGCTGGAACATTTATATTTAAGTCAATGTAAAAGTCAAAGCGTTTTCACCCTGTGCTGGTTTGAATGATTGTATTAGCTGGTAGCCATTCAACCAGACCCTATTTTCCTGCTGGCTGCTTGAGCAGATTGTAGGCCACCTGCAAATCCAGAAGAGAAAGACAACAACGCAGGACTGCGCTTTCTCTTGACTATGAATGCTCCAAGTTCTTGCCCCACACTGTTTAGGAGATGTATTAAAAACGTACCAAGATTTGTTTCTGGCACTCATTTGGGAAAATTTTGAAAGACTCATTCATTAAATAATTGTCTGAGGTGGTCAAAAGTTACACCTTCATCAAATGACAAGTATGTGTCATCAGTTTAAGAGATCATTTGAAGAGGATTTCTGGCTTTAAGGCTGTGTGCATTGTGTTCAGATATTCAGGAATTGGTCTTAATTATTGAGAGTAAAGATGACTGCTTTCTGGGAAGATTTTGCATTGAATTACAAAGAAAATTTTCATATCTGCATTAAGTAGAGCTCAGTGTTCTGCAATCAAAGTGACTCTGGAATGAGAGAAGAGCCTCAGTGAAGGGAAATTAGATGTCTGAGAAAATTCTCTGATGTGTGAGAAAATGGATTATTCCTTTGAAGGAATAAGGGCAAGGAAGGGGAGGTGTGCGCTGGGAGATGGGAGGAACAAAGGGGTATCATACTCGGTTTTGCTGCAAAAAGTACCTTCTAGTTCAGCTGGAACTGGTGTTTTTTTGGTGTGGCATCTGTCTTCAGTCCCAGGAAAGCCTTGCTAAGAGAATAAGAAACTAAGTATGAGATTTATATATGTGTCATTTGCATTTGAGGAGGTACTTTAAGTTGTTCGTTGCAGAAGATGAAAGCGGCAAAAGAAGAATTGAAGGATGTCGTACAACCGTAAATAAGCCTATTCTAATTCTTTCTAATAGAATTACATATATGTAAGATTCATGGTGCTTTTTGTAGTTCTCTTTAACAGTTATATATTGCTTCTTGAAAAGATTTTGAGATATTCTGTATATAAAAACAAGGATAGGAATGGTTTCAGTGAAGCTGTTCTAATATTGTCTTAGATGACACTTTAATTCATAGGAAAATGGTAAGGAGGAACAAAAAACATAGGGGCTTTTTGTTTCCAGGGTCTCTTTATTTTGTTCATCTAATCTTTGGGAAAAAGACCTTGAGATTAAATTTCTTTGAAATTATTAGTAACCCTAAAAGTTCAGTTGTCCAGTTATTAAATAATCGAACCTTTGTCGGGGAAAAGATGCATGCGTTTTCCACTGATGTGGAGTCCTTTCTGTTAGAGCAAAGATAGTTCATTAAATCCTTGCTGACAGGGGAATGCACTTACTTATATCATAGATCAAATAATTTAATATCTTTGGGAAAAGCAAACTGAAACAAAAGCTGGGGTTAACTAATTGGAATATATGTAGAGACTATAGGAGACTGAAATGAGAAATTTATATGTAGGGTGGGGGGAGATCTCAAATGCTCCTCCTCGTACTGTTGTGCTTCATATAATGCTAAAACTTGTTTTGAGAGAAAAATGATTCTACTGCAATGAAGTAATTATGATATCCTTGTACTCCTGGCAAGCCTCTGGAGCAGGCTGTCAGCACTCCCTGTCAGAATGGCAGTAACGTGATGGGCTGTTACCTCTGTTTTAAGAAGTAGGATAATATTTCTCTTTTTGCTAGGAAGTTTTTTATTTTCCTTTTAAATATGGGATTGATTAAAGAAAGTATTTTTGTAGCTACTAGATTCTGTAATAGGTAATCCTGATTAACTGATCCTGATTTATATGCAAGAATATTAACCTAGAGGAAATTTTAACTGTTTATTGGACAAAATACTTCTGTTTCATTTTAATTGCGCATAACTGTATTGAAAGCATCATTGATTTTAGTTGTGGTATTCGGAAGTGAAGGGAGAGTTGCTAAGTTTTTGGAGTTATACTCACTTTTAAGTGTTGCCTGTTTGGTATTTCTGATTTGTGTGGTTCTTCAGGATTAGCGTTGGTATTGGGTGAAAGAATTAAGCTTTGGGTGGGCAACCCAAAGAACATCTTTAAAATTTGGTAGTCGGTCTTAACTACATGGGAAACACACAGAGAAGTATATTAATTTTGTGGATAAAGTTTTGTTTAATAAACATTGGGGAACGTCAGTTTATTTTTCTCTTGAGGGTTCATGTTGTCTTAAAAATATTACCAGTAGAAGTTGTAGCTGTATTAAATCTACTGCCTTTCAGAAACAGGGTGTTGTCATAGAATCGTGAGCGTAATTGTGGAAGTACAGCTTTGTTAGGCTCATTTCTTTAGTATTATGTGCAAAAAGTGAGAGTCATCATCTATGACATTGCTATTTAGACAAATTTTGACAGAACTGGAGGAAAGAAAAGTAATAAATATGCTGCAGTAGATGGCATTAATATATTTAACTTCTGATATATGCTTTTTTAAGATGGTGGTATTGTAGTTTCATTAAGCAACTGTAGTACTCTGCTGTCAAAGCTCTGTCTTCTCCTGCATTGAAGGGTGGCAGAGGGACACTGCAAGCCTGCTCCAGGTCACCCAGCAAGCTAGTGCTGAGGCAAGCCTGGCACCCAGGTTATCAGCACTTGGTTTCCAAGGCTCTGCTGGTATTGATAGGAGGCTTATCTCTACTTAAAGCCAAATGTATTTTAATGAATATTTTTGTTATTCTTGTCCCCTTTTATTACCTTTGTCAGGTAAAAGTGCTTGTGAAGTGGAATAGAAAGCATTTCCTTTAGTATAGAAAATGCAAAATAGTTACCAATCTGCTAAAGTAAGTCCAAGCGATGAGTAAATGAACTCAGCTGATGGTACTTAAAAAATCGTAGCCAAGTATGAGGAAATAGACAATTGAAGGAAAGAGAAGTCTCAGCTGGAAGATGATTTGTCCCAATAGAAGTACTAGAGAATAGCTTTGTCACTTGTTAATGCCCTGGTTTTTGACTGTCATAGTCTTGTTTATAAATCCATAGTGCAAGTCCAGGTCTAGAGGTGCTGTTTTGTTTCTGCTGAAGGCTAGTGAGCAAGTCTCCCCAGACTTTGTTCCGTGCTGTCCTAGAGCAGGCCAGGCTCTGAACGGGAGGAGAGGGAGCTAGAGACGAGTGAAAGAGGTTACTTCTCCATAATAATTTCTTTTATTACTTCCTAGCATAGATCTCTGAAAAAGCCTACTTTCCATTCATTCAGAAAACTTTTAAGCATTTAGTAAAACACCTTTATTTTTTTTTTTAATATATGTTCTTACAGTCTTATTACAGAAACGCATCTTTTTGCTGTGGTTTTGAACTCTTGCCTGGGATGTCGTCTTTGCTTAACAGGTCAAGGACAATCAAACTGTCCTTAATGAACATCTTTTCTAAAGATGATGATTAATCAGTGCACTTAGCTTTATAGAATATGCCTTTATAAATTAACTTGCTGTCTGCTTTCGGTCCATTTTTTCAGTCATACTTTGATTCAGTCAGCCATACTTTGGTTTGAATATCAGAATCTATAATTGGAGTGTTGCTTAGTTTTGGCACTAACATACTGAGATATGAAAGAGCGGGAAAGCTTAATTACAGAGTTGTTTATATAAACTGTTTCTCTGGAGGAAAAAATTGAAATCTTCACCTCAAACTAAAATTCTTATGTGTGATAGTTGACCAGTTTTTTCTATAGGTACTAGATTTTTTAAAAAAGAATAGATTTTGTCTTTTAATGCTGTACTCTGAACAGTACAGTAATTGCAGGAGTGGATTTTTTTGTGTGTGTTTTGGCTTTCTTGAACACTAGGGCAGGTAGGGTTCTGAGGAAGATTTCACGTGATCTGACTGCCAGAGGTCCCCCAAAAAACACTTCACAAGTCCTTATGTTACCAGCCCCTGAGCAAGCCTGTCCGGCTAAATGAAAATACACGTCGTAGCTTGTTGCTGCATAAGCCTGTAGCACCTGTATTGTTTCTATCTTGAACAGTAGATACTGTTTTAGGGCTATTACCTCATAGGAATGTGAGATCTTCAGTGTCAGCTAGGTTCTATGTCAATGCAGCTAGCATAAGGCAGGGGACATAAAAGAAGCGGATTGGAGAGTTTTTACAATTACATTGTCCAAAGCAGATAATGCAATTGGAAAGATTGAAGGAACTGACAAACCGAAAAGAATCGAGGGAGGAGAAACCATGTGTTTCCTTCTCCAGTTTGCTAATTATACTTTCATAGGGTCGTGCAATTGGAATTAATTCAGCTCCTGAATGGAGATACGGAGGTAAGAAGTCAATTGGAGGTGAAAATGAAGTTAAAGAGTTTGATAAACTACAACTCTGGTTGTGGTTTAAAAAGGTGATGTTGGGGATGCTTAATTTGGCTCAAGCAGCCCCCAGCAGTCTGATGTTGTTCTCCGAGCTATGCCAGCATAGTTGTCTGTGGGACTGCATGAAGAACCAGAACTGGCCCTCATCTAGCTGGTGAAAACACTTGTTGCAGAGCTTTCCCCCTGGGATTTTTAACGCGTTGGATTTCCAGTCCATCTCTCACTACATTGGTGCCTGAACTGTCACAGGGGAAGAGCGATGCAAAGGTGAGAGAATAAGCTGGAAAACGGAAGGCATTTAAACTGGAATGACTGCTGAACAAATTAGTATGAAATTATATCCTCTGTCTGTCAGTGTGCGCCACGGAGTGCACCATCTGTGCTTTCTTTAGAAAAAGAAAGATGTTAGGCTTTCCTTAAAAACTCAGAATTGAACAGACTATTCAGCCTCATCTCTTACTTAGCTTGTACTGGTCTCTGAAGATAAGGTGATCCTGTAGAAGGATCAAACTTTTTTTCCAGGCAGTATCTCTGAATATTTCTCTCGGATCTTGATGTTTCTGAAGTATCTTGAAGTGTTCAAAAGCCTCAGAGAACTTTTTATTAACTAGCTCCTATTTATTAGTTTATTATACGATCTTTCTGGCTGTCTAGACAGTTGTGTATTAGTGATGAAGTAGTGGTCTTGGCTTCCTTTAACTTATCAGTGTCCATTAGCATGGTGGTTAAGAAGAGCCTGTGCTTGTAGGGAGGATTTTGTCAGAGAACAGGTCAAATGACTTAGTAGCTGAACTTTTCTTTCTTGAAAGCCTTTGGTGCGCTCAGGTTGTATTTCCTAATGGCAAAAATGTATAAGAAATACTAGAACCACCATGTTAATTGTTAGCAAGGGATTGCGTTCAGCTGTCTTGCATGTATAGCTAGGAAAGAAGCACATAACTTACTGGAGTAGGTTGGCCAGGTTACAGTAGCTTGTCTTGCTGGTGGTTGTGTTCTGCAGAATTTACAGATTTTCTGTCAGATCTGACAAAATCTAGAGCAGATTTTCTGCTCTAGAACGTTTGAGACTATGAGAAGGGTTTTCTGGTAGCTAGACTGGTTTGACTAGCCAGTGCAAGTGAAGCTAGATGGTTGGTTTCCAACAGTGCAGAAGAAAGAGCTGGGGGGACACTGGCAAGAAGGGTTGTAGAGTGGCAGCCCAAGCTCGACTGCTGCAGCATGATAATACCTTGTTTAAAAAGACTATTAAATGCTTTTAAAGATTAAATGGCTGGAAGTTTTCCATTTTCATTTCTACTGTATTTTCATGAAATAGTTCCATTTGCTAAATGGCCATAGTATGACTGTATCTTATTATTTTTGTTCTTTGTTATTAGTTTTTAGGTCATTGTGTTTCATACTGAGAAATGACAGATCTGAGAAGGGAGTACATTAGACATGGCAAGTGGTAGTGGTACATAGCACCTTTAAGCAGCAACACAGCTACTGCTGGCTTGTGTCTGCTTCTAAAAGTCCATGAAAGGCTGCAGCATGGTGCAGATAGCAAACACAGCTCGGCTGCCTGGGAGCTGCGGTCATGGCTTAACGGGCATAAAAGCCTACCTACCACCTGTCACACAGGGGACATGACAGAGGAGCACGGGTTGGCTTCGGAGGTTTCAAAGCAGAAAAGTTTTCCAGATGAGCAATACGATAGATGTTTTGACTTACTGACAACTTAATTATCACTGCAGTTCAGTCTTTTGCATTAAAAATAATATATATTTTTATCTGTGGGTATCTCTTGGAGATACTCCAAGCAAAAATAGTGCATCCGCAGCAACTTCGTGTACGTCGGTATGAGTACCTGAGGCTTGCTGAAAAGAATAAATAAGGAAGACACAACCTCTGTAGTACCTCTTGCTTTTATCTTCCAGAAGTAAGTTCTTATATTACTTTCTAACTGTAGCTAGTACAGACTTTTATAATTCTCAGGTTTTGTTGTCTTTATGACCACAGTGCAACCACTATGCTGTTTTGAGTATACCCTTTAAACAGGACACTCATTTGCGAAGTCTGAGGCAGATCGCCTGTCCTTGACATCTCAACAGATAACGCATGATCTTTTCATGTTTTTGGATGACTTTCACAAGTTCAGATGGTGATCAACTTTTACATTTCGATATTTGAGATGGGGGAGATCTCATTACAACTCTATCACTCTAACTGCTTCGGTGGAATCTCAGCAAGAAATTGCTGTTTTGCTTTGGGGCGTTTTCAGAACTGGATACGTTTTTATTGTTTTTCATTTTGCTTGCTTATAAATTCCATAATCTTGAGTGTAGCTATGGTCTAGATAATTTCCTGGTTTACTGGCCATTTTTACAGAAACAATGCATTCATGTTCTACTGTATTTCACTCCACACTTCTTTATCCTTCACTTCCGATAATTCTTTAAAAATAACTTTGTTCTGTAAATACATTTGTGAGGAAAGTGGAAAAGCCTCTTTGTTTTTAGAAGACAGATCTAGCATATAGAATTATTTGGAAGTTGTATGATTCAGAATTGCCTATCAGTAAAAGTTGAAGATGAATTTGCATGTCCTTCTCTTGCATTTCTTGTGCTTACCAGAGTGCACACTTTGTATGTTCTCTATATGCCTCTGTTCCTTTGGACACAATACTTGCCTATCCACAAAGGAAGGTCTTTGTTCCAGGCTGGTGAGCTAAAATACGAGTAAATTTTGGTGTGACCTGTAGAAACATACTTTCTCTTCCTTCTTCTGATATGGTGATAAGCTTCTGATGTTTTTTTTTTCTCCTGTTCTCTTTTTTTTTATTTTTTTTTATTATTATTCCCAGTGTTCTATTTAGGTGAGTGTTTCACTTCTTGAGCCTTTTCTGTTACTCCCAAGAGCACTTGTTCATTGTTTTAAGAAAATCTCAGACTTGGAGTGCTTTTCAAAGCTTTTGTTAAGTCCCATCATATCTAAAATTTATTTTGCATTTCTGTGAAATCTTTTCATCCATGTAAAATAAATCCATTCTGCAAATATGTATGGTAACATTTGTTGCAGTTTTCATTTGCTGTATTACGTTGTTGAGCTTGTTTGGCTTAAAAAGCAGAAGTAAAAAGCTCCTATAATGTCACGTGATGGCTGGCCTCTTTCCTTGATTTTGTGCTTTTTTGCAAAATAAAAGTTCAAATCATTAATTCATGGTCTGTCTTCACTTTTAGGTCCTACATTGCCTCGACAGAATTCACAGCTTCCCTCTCAAGTACAAAATGGTCCATCACAAGAAGAATTGGAAATCCAGAGAAGGTATGGTATTGTAAGTGAACAGCTGTTCAATTAAACGGTGTAGTAACTCCTCACTAATGAAGAGAAATAGCAGTCAAGGACTTAACAATTACTCTCTAGCATTAGGGCGGCATTGTAAGCTTGCAGCTTTCAGTAGTGCAGCTTTCCCGTGTAAAAACTTTGTAGCTAGATCCGTTGTTTGTGATCTCCACCCATTCAAACAATGCGATTGCTATTGGCCTGTCATGGAAGTGTTGAAGGTCAGATGGGAAGCCTTGGAAGATTTCACTGCTGTCATTTTCAACCGGACTAATTTTCCAGTGACTGTTTTGTCTTCAGTTTGACACATGCATATGCAGAAGAAAACCGCAAAGAAGGATGGAAGTTTTAACTTCTAAAAGTAGAGAATTAAATCATCATGGAGAATGACAATTTTTCTTCCCGAACGTGGATGCACTAGATTGCACTAGATCAAAATATTGTATTGGAAAGCTTGTTCACCTTTATACTATATTAGTTCTTTAGCAAAGGAACCTTCGTTTTCTGCATTTAGTGTTTAAATTTATGGAATCTTTAGCAGTTTAACTTTAAGCTGTAGCAATACTGGTTATATCTGTGCCGCCCTTGGGGAGTAGTCCCTGTTCCCCTGGCCAGTCGGCAGTCCTCCAAGCTAAGCTGTTCCCTTCAATGAGAAGGCACTGTACCCTGTCCCGTGCCCATGGGATATTTTTCAGACTTGTAGCGTTTTTAACATATGGGGTTTTTTCAGTTCCTTTTAACAATTGCCACGTATCAATCATGTGCCCGTGTTCTGGGAACAAACTTTCTAGTTTCCATATTCCCGCTTTTGTTGTGTGGCGATACGGGTTAGTGCTGTAGGTTGAGTGTCTGGGATATGGGCATGTGACAAGGCAAAGTCTTCTAGGGATGGTACTATCAGACTGGATTAAATGAAAGCAGCAAGACCGTGGGCTGTCTCAAGAATTCTGCCTGTGGTGCAGTCCTGGATTATTTTACCATCAAAATACTCCCAGGAGATTAGCTGTTCCCTTCCAGAAGGGATGCTGAGAGTGATTTAAGTTACATGCAGTACAGATACAGGGAACGGGATCCTTGAATAAATAGGAAGTGGTCCAGATTGATGGTGTAAATGCACTTAATAGCTTTCAGTGGTAACTGGAAAAATATTTTAACGTGTTGGATCTAATTGGCACTGAATTTTTTCTGTTCTGGTATTTTGCCTTTAGTTTGTTTATGCAAAGGTGAGCAGAAGTAGATTGCTTATTTGGGAATAGTTCGTACTGTAGATTTGATAAACTAGCTGTATGTGTTGAACAAAGTTTTGACATCAAAATCAGGTCATACTTCTCCATCTCTTCTGCAGTATGTTCTTAAATGTGAGCAGGGATTGCTTTATCTGAAAGCCTCCTTGTTTAAAAACAAATAGCAATAGCAGGAAGCTCATTACAAATCTGTCTGATGTGTTTATGTGAAAGTCTGCTGTCATGATAAACGTCTTTTATGTCACTTCTTTAGACTTTTAAAAATTTTTTTCTTTTATGTTTTTTCTGGTTTACTGTAATGGCTTTTAATATTTTTATTTCCTGTTCCTTTAGAAGGCTGCCTTAATTGAAATTTATGATGCTGAAATACTTTTCAGAGAAGCATTGTAGGTAGACGTCTCTTCAGAAGAAAGTGCTGCCCCATATTAAGAGCTCTGCAAGTCTCTTGAAATTTTTCGTGTGTAAAGGACATATTATCAGATAGCATTCTTATGGCTTCACTTTCTGGTTTGATCAGCGTGCTCTACTTGTTTTCATCTAATATAATGTCCTCTTTCAAGTCTGGTCCTGGTTTTGATTTGTTTTTCCACTAAAAAAGGATAGAGAACTGGAATGTGCGTTTACTCCTGTTGCTAGCCAGATTGTCTGTGGAAAGACTATTGCTGTTGTGTCATTAGGCCTAAGAAGAACACGTAATTTTGTTAAAAAATTTCACAAATGCTTCTCTGGTCTCTTTACTGCTGTAACTATATGGTTATAATGCAGTTCAGTTATCTCTACGCTAGAACTTTTCTTCTGTAGTATCTGTCTTTCAGCTTTCAGACTGTAATAACAATAGTCTTGCTACCGTAATGTAGAGAGTAGTAAATAGCTGGAAGGAAAAGGCTTAGGTATATATGACTTTTAACATACCAACAGGTGACATTTACAGTCTCAGTAAAGGGTCAAGGCAGTGTGGGCAGAACTGAATTCCATGGGGAGCAGTAAAACTACAGGGAATGCAAGAGGAGGGAATAAATATTACTGTGTAACACTTATTAACATCACAAACATGGGGTTTGTGATGGATCAGTAGAAGGGCAGGCTTTGCTAAGGCTGTTACTCGTGAAATGTGTGTCTGTGGGGTTGGGGTTTTGTTTAAGATATGGCCGGATAATAGTTGTCTTTAAGTGCTGGTCTCATATCCCTCCCCTTACGTGTACCTGGTTCAGTAATGTTTGACTGTCTCTCATGTTAAAGATACTCAGGAAAATATTTTTTGAAATGATTCTAAGCCTGAGGAGAAAAAAAAATAAAAATCTGCTTACATAAAAAGTTGAAAAAGGGACTCTGTGGAGGTCAGCTAGTCCAACCCTCTGCTCAAAGCAGGATTAATTTCAAAGTGAAATTATGTGGCTTGTAGCTTCAGGGTTTTCCTAGGCACAAATAGAAACATTTCCTCAGAAGTGTTTTGCCAAAGGAGTGGCCAGTGAAGAATGGCATATTAAAGAGAGCTTTTCAACTAATCTGATGTTTTCCTTCACTTTTATAGCTGGTGTTCAAGAATCTTGGGGAAATTGGGAATTGAGGAATTAAATTAGATCATTGTCAACAGAAGCGTATTATTTTGTGTCAAAGATTTTTCTCTATTTAAAAAAGGATTTAGGTGCCCTACGTTTTCAGTAAAAGTACTAAAGTAGTAATACTAATTTGTTTATTTTCCTGCAGAGCCTGTTACTTGAATATTTGCATTGTTTACTGTGCAGTGGTGACAGTCTGTAAAGCCATTAGGACCAGATGCGTGATCTAAAACACTGAGGTTTTTATGAAACCGAGATTACGTATGAGGTGGTCAAATGAAATAATTTCATCTGGTGAATTGATAACTTTTTTACTTTTTTTTTTAAGAAACCTTAACACATGGTGTATGCTTTTCCTGTCAAAGTAGGGAGTACTTGAAGATAACTGTAATTTTCTGTAACTTGCACTCATTTAAGTACAGTAATAACAACCTTTAAAACACTCCAGCTTCCATTTTTAGTCCTCAAAAATGAAGGGATTTTTTGTTATATGGGTTATTTTTCATTTTGTCAGAGTGGTAGGCAGTGTTTATAAATTCCACTGGTTGTTTGATAATGAGCCAACTTGAGTTGACATACATATTTGTTAATAACTTCAGAGTTACTTAATGTCAAATACCATTTTAAAATGTAAGATTAGTTCATGACATGCCTTTGTGTGCTACTCGTGCATGTAAATTTACCTTCTCTTCTAGCTGTGATAAATATATTGTCAGGAATATGAGTCACTGAGTTGGTATCTAATATGACACTTGGGAATTTAATGAGTTAATGTTTATAAATAACTTCAAAATCATCACTGCTTCATAAATAAAGAGACCAAGAGCACCAGAAACAGAGGAAGTGTATCGATTGTAAGGAATAATGAAGGTATACAAGCCACCTGCTGTCCTTCAGGGACGTAATGGACCAAAACTTGACCGACTTCTGTCGTAAGTACTCAAAAATGTTAGAAGTTCACATAAATGCAACGGCAGGAGGGTTTGTCATTGTTAAATACTTCTTTTAATTACAGTGTTAGTTTATTTCCTGGATTGGGATGATACTGTTAAAGAAAACTTGGTGTGTGACTCTGCTAGAAAGTAGTATTGATACAGTGTGGCTTTCATAACATCTTTTGGGAGGCTGCTTAGTTTTAGTGCAAGGACAGAGGCTGACAAGGGTACCAGTTTCGTGTTTACTGATAGACTTAAAGGAATACTTTTTATTTTACAGAGTAGAAGTATTTTTTTCTGAGATTTTACTAATCTTAATTTTTTAACTGCAGCAAAAGAATTTGTCATGTCCGTGTCCCGTCCCCTATCTCTGCACACCCCTGCGTGCCCCCCCACCCCCTACCCCCAAATTAGTAATTATTACATGTATAATTCCTGGGCTGTTTTGAAAACATGTGTGGACATACTAAAAGAAAAAGAAAACAAAACTGCTTCCCACAATTCAATAGCAATGCAGCTATAATAATTTAAAGGAAGGAAAGTTTGCCAGTCACTTTGTGTCCCCGGTAGCCTGATTTCTACTGATTTCCCACAGCCCATGACCTTTCCCTAGTTAGTAGCCAGATGCACTGTTTCCAGTTTTCCCAGCTTATTTTGAGGAAGTAGGATTTCTTTAAAGGCGTATGAATTGATTAGATTATAACTAAGCAAACAGTTCTAATCGGCGATTGGCATATGAATATAATACAGTAGTTGGCATTTTGATTTAGGATATAAGAGCAGTCAGTAGAATACTGTCATATGATTTTATTGTGTGCTGTGCGTGTTACAAAATCTGCATGAAGTTTGCATCCCAGAGACATGGTTTAGATGGAATCAAAGGGGTTTTTTTAATGCCTAAGCTAAGGCTTTCACGCAGGTCAGAGTTTTATATCAGTGTAAACTTTTCAAGTTGAGATTGCTGAGGTAGTTTCATGGGACAGCCTGCAGCCATTTGGATCTTTCTAGCCCCCGCATTGCATAGGGACAGGAAACAAAAGAAAACAAGCAAAAAGACCTATCAGTGCTGTTTATCTCATCCAAAAGACCAAAGTTTTTTGGTGTGTTTTTTTCTTCTTTTTTTTTTACTGCCTCTCTCTTTCGATTCACAGTTTCTTCCCATTCGTAGTAAAGTTTTCTGTAGTTCTGTCAAGTCTAGCTTTCGGGGACTTAATAACTGGCTTTATGGAGAGATAATGGGTAGTGTCTGGTTACAGGACTGAATAGCTATAAATGTTGGGTAACATTGACATGTTTAGCAGATTGAGAAGAGCGCTCTTCCATTAAGCAGTCTTTTGACTACATTCGCAAAATTGCTGCCTTAATTGCTGCAATTGAATATGGATGTTACTTGAAGGGTGGTTCTGACAGGTATCTTAGTTAACACTTTTAAAAACATCTCTTTGAAATCTTACCCTTCTGCAAAACTTTCAGTTCTGTGGGGTTGAATCAAAACATGAAATTGGGATTAGGAACTGTTCTGCTTTTTTCTAGATTTTGGTTATTGTGGTTCCCTTTTATGAAATTAGTTCTGTTTGAACCATACTCACTAGAATGAATACCACGGAGGGAGTTGCCAATGGAAGTAGATTTTTCTACTATTTTTTTTCTAAAATCTGATGTGCGCAGATAACTTTCTGCAGTCTGGCTTCTGCCAGATAGGTAAGTTAACAGAACACTTGAACTTATTACCTTGAAAAGATCAAGGTGAGGAAAACTAGGCTTGATGAGCTTTGATCAAAGAGCACTAATAGATCCCTTTCTCTATGAGAAATCCTGTACCTAAACAATCTTTAGGTTTATAGCTGCTTCTTCATGTCTTTATCATGATGGTTGGTTACCAGATTTTGCTTGACTGATTAAACGTAGTTCTTTCTCTTATTTTCTTATTTCCAAATAATGTGGTTTGAACTTACGATATAAAAGTGTGTTGTTAGACCTTAAATCCCTTTTGATCAAGGAAATGAAAGCCTGTTAGTTTGGCCTTGCTAATGTGAAAAGCTTTAGAACTGCTTTTGAATAAAAGAATTATTAACCAGATGAAACATAGCACAGTAAATTGTGCCCAGATAATATTTTCTTTCGGAAAAGCAGAAAGGCTCTTCATGCGGTGTTCCTGGGCTTCAGTAAAGTATTTGACAAGTATCGAGAGGGTACCTTCTATGACAAGGTGACCCGCTTAGTGGATGAGGGAAAGGCCGTGGGTGTTGTTTACCTGGAATTTAGTAAAGTCTTTGTTTCCCACAGCATTTTGCATGTTGACTGTGCCACACAGCTTGGTGTCATCAGCAAACTTGCTGAGGGTGAATTCAATCCCACTGTCCATGTTGCCAACAAAGATCTTAAACAACGCTGGTCCCAGTACTAACTGCTGAGGAATGCCACTTGTCACTCGTTTCCACTTGGACATGGAGCTGTTCACTGCAGGCCTTTGAATATGGTGATCTAGCCAGTTCCTTATCCAAGTTGTGCCAAGGGGAGATTTAGATTAGATATTAGGAAAGATTTCTTCACCAAAAAGGTTATAAAATGTTGGAAGAGGCTGCCCAGGGAAGTGGTTGAATCACCACCCCTGTAGGTATTTAGAAGATGGGTAGACATGTGCTTAGGGACATGGTTTAGTGGTGGTTTTGTCAGTTTTATGTTGATGGTTGGACTTGATGATCTTAAAGGTGCCTTCACACATAGATGATTCTGTGCTTCTATAAGTTTCTAATTAAAGTAGAAGAGAGGAGGATTGCTGTGGAAGCGTGAGGGGCATAGGAACAGGCAGTTCCTGGCATCGTTGGAATCGGGATCAAATTTTATTTGGTCTTTTGCTGAACAAAGTAAGTCCTTGCTGCTGATGCAAGTTGAGATACGGGACTACAAAGGAGAACAGGAGGAGTTGGATGATGTTGCAGATTTTGATGATCAAAACAGAATGAGAAATAATATGTAGCTGGTGTTCTGTTTTTAGATGTTTTTAGAGGGGAACTCCCCCAACCTGTAGACCAAATACTAGTATATAGGATGTCTTAAATAATAGTGTACAGGGAGAACCAAATTGACAATGGAAGTGTTAAGTGCAATGGTGATCAATCAGGATAAAGCTGCATGAGCATTGGGAATAGCTATAATGATCTCTAGAAATACGTAGTGTTTCAAAATCACGATATATGTAGTCAGTTAAATCCCTTTATAATTTTGCATTAAATCAATAATTGAAACAGTCTCACTTTTCACTAGTGTTTAAAGAAGCAAAGGTCCACCACTGTGGAAAGTGGGAGTTTCAGAGCATATACATAAACTCACTTCACAAACCTCTTACCTTTGAACAGTCAGACTTTGCAGATCTTCTAAGTGCCTGCTTACTGCTCTTTTTATCAAGTTGACGAGATCTAGTCTGGGTTTCTCTGAAACAATGTGCAGTATGCTCGGGTAGAAGCTGTCTGGACTGTCTAGCATGTGAACAATGCTTTTTAAAAAATAACTAACTAAATAAAGCTAACTTGGTAAGAGTTTTAGTGAGCGCATATAGCAAGAGTTCAGTTTCGGTGGTGCAAAGTAAAGTTCATGCAACTGAGAGTTTAGGAAGATGCCAAGGGATTAAATATTGATCACTTCTGCTGAGGTTATGTTATTGGTACATCAAGTGTACTTTTTATTCATGAAGACTCTTGGTCTCAGTGGAGGTGCCTGTGTTTGGAAATTTGCAATCTGTATTGACGTGATTTAAACTATATTTTCTCTTTGTAAATGAATTCTGAAATTTGGGGGTGGTGCGTGCTCATTCCATGGTATGTAAGCGTTAATGTGTAGGTCTTGAGATACGTATTCAGTAGGTTTATGTGACCATACGTGAGAGTGAACTCTGTGGTAAATGCTCAGTTTTGGAATGATGAATAAATATTTGATATTAAAGATATTAAAGTAGAGCAAGTTTAACGTTAATATGTAGTTTTTATTATTTGGATTAGTTCCTGCAAATTTTGAGGGCCATAGCAGACACACCTTTTCTTTTTCTGAAGTGGCACAGAAGGATATCAGAGGATTAAGTTATTAAAACTCAAACTAGGAGCTAAGTTCAGAATAATCAACACGTTAAAGCACTCACTTTTAAAATTATTTTTTTTCCATGAACGGTTGTAACAGTGATAAAGTAGGTTGACTTCACCTAGTTAAATTGATGTCCATAGAGTGCACGCAGGTCCTTGCAGTCACGAGGTGGCTGCTCCTCTGTAGACAAGAGCATGCTTCAGATGGAGCTGAGGTCACCCCGCGGCTGGTGCTGGCGCCTCCAGCTCAGCTACGGGTGGTGTGGCCTGTTTGCAGCCAGCTGCTCCCTTTGTGGTGGTGACTCAGTGGTGGGAGGAGGAGAGCCATCATGTGAGATGGATTCCAGTAGGTAGTGACTGTTGGATTAGATAATGGTATCTGTGCCCACATGCTGGGGCTTTCGTCATTTTAGAATAAAACTCCGAATATTACTGTCTTGTTTATCTCTCCGTGGATTGAGGCAGGGTTAGAGGAGCTGGCGCAAGAGCTCAGAGCAGCCCTGAAAGTCTAGGCATACGGAGACTCCAGGACTGGGATACCACAGACTTTTTCTTGTAGAGCTAGTCATTGCAATGCAACTTTTAAAATTTGTAAATATATGTTAATGGTTAAATGTGTTTTAATATTATTTTTTTTTAATTGGTAAATTATGTTTAATGGCCAGATCACCAGTACAGTTTGAACAACTCCATTGGTTTGGACTGATGAATCGATGTTTTGGTAATGAATTATGGTCGATATTATACACACTTACTTTTAGAACTTTGACATAGTAGTGTTATTCCTACACTTCTTGTTTACGTTGGGTTAGAAAATTTACATCTCAAAAAAACCTAGTGGAGCACAGAATGAAAGATGCACACGTGGTTGAATACTTTCGTATAATCACATTTGGTTTCTTATACAGAATGTCTTAGCAGTAACTTTCAGTATAGATAAAGTGCAGAGTATATTACTGCAATGTTTTAAGCTAGCAATGGTCAACCTTCATGCTGCCTTTTGGGTGTCATCCTTGTGTCTGTCTTCCACTACGCCATGTATGTTTTTTTCAGAATAGGTAACAGCACAAGCAAGAAACTGTTCTTCAAAAAAAGAGGAAAAAAAAACCAAACCCAGCAGCAAACTGATGTGGGACACAGACCTGAAAAATCTCCCCTCAAGAGAATCTCTTTTATGATTTTTTTTTTTTTTTTAATTCGACATCTTTTTTTTCAGTGGCTCAAGTGATGGGTTTTGGTGTCGTTTTTTCAGTACGCTCATCTTATTAGTAATTTCTCCCCCCCCATCCTTCTTGTTGTTGTTGTATCTTTAAGCAGACAAAAGGAGGATAGTATTCCTATTGATCTTGCTGAGTGATTTGATGCCCTGCTTTGGCAACAAGTTATTCAGCCAGTAAAGAATGGAATATGTAAGTGGTGTGTTCATAAATGATGACTAACAGCTGTCAAATACTATGTATTATCCGCCTGCAGCTGACCTCTTCACTCAATGCGGCAATTACTTCAGTCAGGTCTGTTCCTCGAGATATTTTGTTTTCTGCAGTCTTTGTCTTGGATCTTTGTTTTCTACAGTGAGTTTTAAGATCAAATACTTCAAACCAGTTTCTTTTCATCTTGGAATGTCTGTCAGCTCAGAGCCTATTGAATTTGGATGTGATACAAAGATGCTTCTGTCTGCACTGTTCATGGAAATACCTCTGTTTTTAATGTACCTGGCTTTGTGACAAGAAGCCTTTTGGGTCTGTGGCTGAATTCTGTTATTCAGGTTGATATATGGCCTTCTCGGTGCAGTTTCCTATCATCTTTTTAGGAAAAAAATTAATGGCTTGATCTCACATCCAAGAGCAAAAGCAAGGCAGTGTTCAAATCCTGAAGATTTATGTGGACGTACAGAAAACTTGCACCTGAGGAAGCAAGGTGACCTGCCAGAGCAGACAGCTATTTGCTTTCGCAAACTGTTTCAGCAATGGATTTGTTAAGTGTAGTTTTTTTTTCTCTTGGTGCCCTTATGACACAATGAGAGTTGCTTAATGCTGAGGCATACTTTCTCAGGTGGATGGACAGTCTTTCTGCAAACTGAGACACTTGCAGTAGCGCTTCTGCAGATGACCAAGATATACGGACTTAAATGTGAAAATTGTTCCAGAAAAAGACAGGTTCTCTCTGGATATTAAGTCTGTTCTGACAGACAATACTGTTTTACCAGTAAATGTGAAATTTCTTAGTCTATTCAAAGTATTTGTCTTCCCTTTAGCCCATGTGGTAATAGTCATATTTTAAGAAAATCGATTGAACCATCAATTCTTTTGATTGAGTATGTTGAAGTCCTTAGCAAAAGGGACCAGAGGACCAACCAGAGTTGGTCATTCACCTCCAGGAGCAGAGACTAAAACAACATTTTTTAATTTTCATTTTTTTTTTAAATACAGGTCTAAAGGTATTGAATAATATCGTTTTGGGATAGCTTCCTAGTTGCTGCGTGTAAGGACCTGTTGAATGTACTGATGTTATTTGCTAGTGGAAGGCATGATAGAGAGTGATCTTGGTGTGCATGAGGTATTGGCTCATTTCATATAACATCAAGAGCTGAGATAGTAGCGCAAATTCTTGATTGTTATTCCCTTCTATGATCTGATTTGGAACAAACTAGGAAGGTTTTGTGTGTACCTGGGTAAACTAACAGCAATTCTGTTTGGCAGTTGTCATGTAGGAGAAATTCTAAACATCTTCACCATCGTAAAATGTGGGGGTTTTTTTCAGCAGGGATGCAACAGTGTGTACTCAACTCTACTGGTTGCGTTTTTTCTCCTTGTATTATTTCAAGAATGTAGTCATGCTCCTGATTCTTGGCTGCCCAAAGAACTGGAGGATTAACGCTGATAGAGTTCAAAGTCACAAGTTAGTATTGTAAATGTAATTCTTTCTTCATCCTCTGACTATACCTCCTCCTATCTCCTTGACTGGACAGAAGTATAAAGGCAAGAAAAAGCGGAGAAATAACTTTAAAAGCTGTTGCAATATTAAAGCAGCAACAACAACAAACAAACAACACCCCTCACCCCAAAGCGGTTTTGCGTGAAACTAATTAAAATCCAAAAAGAAAGTTTCATGAGTGGGATATGTGATAAAGCTAGCAGGTTGACTCTCCAAATCTAAACCCATGTGTAACAGTACCTACGCTGTGTATGACTGACGTGCTGTTCAGTTTTATAGCACTGTCTCAACTATTCAGTGTAAATTAGCTCTTAGATTCCAGTAATTCACACCTTTAAAATAATAAGAATCACTGTGCCTTGGCATAATTCACTACAAGATGGTTTTCTGGGGCATTTTTAGTATCTTTTTAGCTTTTTTAAAAGTTGTCCTGATAGCTAGAATATTTTGCTTTCTAAAGCTGAAGGATTTTCATGTGTTGCTTTCACAATGTTCTCGAGTGTTCCCATGCTTTAGAACTACCAACGTCTTGACATTTCGGAAATGCTTCAGCTGATGTGTAATGACTCTATCTAATGTTCTAATACTTTTGCATAATAATAATTTTGATCTCTGACAAAATTTTAAAATAAAATCACATTATCTAATGCTAACTAAACACAACCAGGGGGGTTTAATGCAAACAAATTTATCCTTTTATTTGTTTATTTTTTTAATTAGCAGAATGAGTTCTTAATCTTTTTAAGCTACAACTGTTACGTTTGTTAAGCTGTGGTTCTTAGTTTGAAATTCATCCTGGCTCATTAAGTTGCGTTGAAGCAACTTGATTGCATTACTGGCATACTGATCTTTTGACCTGTGCCATTTTTGGTTTTCCATCTGAAAGGTTTATTAAAATCCTTAAAAGTACTGTAAAACAGTAGTGGGTTGTGGTGGTGTTTGGAGGCTTTTTTTTATTGGGTGAGTTGTTTTTTTGTTTTGGTTTATTTGTTTTGGTGGTTTTTCCTTGTTGATGAAGGGATGCTTCAGCGATATATAATGAGAATAATTTAAACCTAGAATCATTCTCCAGGATGGTGTATTTAATCTTGTATATCTCACTGAATGGGAATTTTATATAAGATAGGAAATGTCTGCGAAGTATTTTACTGCCCTCTCTTGGTAGAACATTTCTATTGTAAGGAACAAGTTTGTTGATAGTTTTTATTTGTACGTTTAAAAAAATTCTGGTTTTATTCCTTTATTTCCTGAAGAAATGGAAAATTAAGATTCTTTTACAAAAATAAAATGTTAAATAGTGAATCACTCAATATTTATTTAATAATGAGAACTTTTTCATTTAGGTCCTATGTAGGTGAAAGTGGTTGTCTCACTGCTGTTTATATCTTAGTAGACAGCCAGTACAGTTTGGTAGTGTTGATTGCTGACCGAAATATTTTTTGCTTCGGATAGAGGTTAAAGTGTATAAACTCCTGGGCACCTTTTGTTATGACACGTGGGCATTGTGTCTTTTCTAGGTAGAATATGCTTGTTTCTGGCAAATGAATGAAAAAGAATGAACAAAATAAACAAAAGCTGCTTTGGAGACTTAAATGTTGACTCCCGCTGTGAATAGCCTTTTAGCTACAAACATCTGTGCATCTACCTCTCCTTTACAGAAGAAGAGCCTAAGATGACCACACTGAAGTTAGACATGATGAAAACCCGGCCTTCCTCTAATAATAGATTTTTATCTGAGGGAGAAAGAGCACATAATAAAACTAGAGCAAGCAAAAATGTAATACCAAAAATATTTTTAATATCCCTTTTGGAGCTTACATTTCTGTGGTTTATATTGTATTCTGTTGATATTTTGTAGAAATTCCCTGCTGGTTCCAAATATGTATCAGTCGATTACCAGATTTTTTGGTGGACTTCAGAGGCTTAAAATCAAACATTTAACAAGCTGAGTTGCAGCCCTAATTTCTTAGTGACTGCTGTCACAACTTTGTTATATGGGAGAGCAGGAGCTGACGGAAGAACTGCTACAGGAGCAGAACTATTTTGCAGCTTCTGATGATGTTGGGTGACAAGTTGAGTAGGGAAAAGTCCTTTTGGTGTACGTAACTGGAACTTAATTGCCTATAGCAATTATGAAAATTCAGTATTTAAAAGGGGATTGGGTAGTTTGGGTTTTTTGTTTATTTTTTAAAGGAAAAACATTGTTCTGAAAGAGGACGGACATCAATAGTAGCAGTGTATGAGCTGGGGTTTCCAGTTATGCCAGTATTTTCTGAGCGTGAATAGGAATGAAGTAGCTGAAGTTCCCTTAATTTTCAGGCTTCAGTTTTACATGGCTCTAAGCATATAGTATAGAATTACTAATGACCTTTCCAAATAAGATTGCCTAGTGGCAGTCTATAGAAAACACATATCTAGTAGCTTAAGGTGTCAAAATTTAGGTCTCCTTTTTGCTTTATAGTTAACAGCAGTGTGTGCTTTGTTCAGAAGCTGTCTTCAGTTTGCATCTGAGGCGTGGCAGAAAAGATGGCTGTGTGCTTTATATACAAGTTCTTCTTTTTAAATGTCATAATTTTTTGAAAATAAGAATTCAAATAGAGGATGATAACTAACAAGATTTTTCAGTGGTACTTATTGACGGGAACATACTGGCCACAGCTTTGAGGAGGATGTGCCTAATTTTTCTTTTAGCAGGGAGTTCATTCAAGAGATGAAGAAGCTTTGAAAATCAAAAAGCTATCTTTCAGCTGACTGGAAGCATGTATCTTATTTGAATATAAATTTATATTTTCAAAATAAAAAAAAAATATTCAAAAGTTTTGGGGAAAGAAGCAATAGGCTTTTCCCATTCTATTTTTGCAGGGTAGTCCTTTGTTTCAACCAGCCTAGTGGGTTTGTCAGCAAATTATGTTGCTTCCTGTACCTGGCTTTTACTTGTTTTCTTCCTCTCCATGTGTTCCCCCTCTCTGCTTTCCTTTGTAAAGACCCCCGTGAGCTGGAAATCCTGCCAGCTCCCTGCAGCGTTTCCCTGGCTGTTGCAGCCTCAGTTTCTTTTCCAACGATGTCCAGTTCTCCCTCACTGCCGGGGCGTTTTTGTCTTGATGCCGGTTAAACTGTATGTGCACGTAGTAGTATGCAGGTGACGAGGGACACGTATATATTTTAATGCTTCTGTAAAATTTGGATAAATACTAGCTGACTAGTTTATCTGAAAAACTTAATTTGTTTGGGGGTGAGGGTTTTTTTGCTGAGTATTTGTGTTACTGCTGTTTCACTGTACTTTTATTCACTGCTTCGAGGATAAAATACTGTGCAAAGAACAAATGTAACTTCATATCCCAAACTGGGAAGATTGCATCAGTTAGTAAATTATCAGCAGCCGCTTTCTGTTCTTACCACTTGAAAGCTGTCTCTTGGAATGTTAAATTAGTTAAGAGGAAATTTGATCTATGATTCTTTTTACTGTAAGCATAATGCAACTCTTATTATCCATCTCAGAAAAAGAACACGTAGAGTTAAGAATTTTATGTAGGTACAAACGCTGTGCTTTTGTTCTCACTGGTGCAAAGATTGTGGATAACTTTATCTGTTCTTGTCCTCTAACAGTTGCTTGATATTTTTGGTTTTCGCTTTGCAGCTTAGTCTTTTTCCTTTTTTCACGATTGTAGACAGTTGCAAGAGCAACAGAGGCAGAAGGAGCTGGAACGGGAGAGACTGGATCGTGAACGAATGGAACGGGAGAGGCTGGAGAGAGAGAGGCTAGAAAGGGAAAGACTTGAAAGAGAGCGCCTAGAACAGGAGCAACTGGAGAGAGAACGGCAAGAAAGGGAACGGCAAGAACGCCTAGAAAGGGAGAGACAAGAGAAGGAGAGGCAGGATCGAGAAAGACTTGAACGACTTGAACGGGAAAGGCAAGAAAGAGAACGGCAAGAACAGTTGGAAAGGGAACAATTGGAATGGGAAAGAGAGAGAAGAATTTCAAATGCTGGTAAGAATTTCAAAACTGAGTGTATTCAAGTACCAGACTGCTCTTTATGTGTTTGGGTGATGAAGTGGGAGAGAAGCAACAAAGGGCAGTGAGTACGCTTGTGCAACAAGAGTCAGTACTTCAGGCTTGTATTTGCTGAAATTGCTTCCTTTTTATGGCAAGAAGTCCAAGATCTTTGACTTTCCTGTCATAATTTTCCATTAACTCTGAAATAATTTTTTGGGTACTATTTGCTCACTCTATTGTGTACTCTCAGATTACTTGAAGAACTTGAACCATATTGGGCACCTCCAACATTGGTTAAAGTATGATGAGTTAAAATTTCTAAATACCTTATCATTGCTTGCTCTGTTAAACAAGATGTATTCTCATGACATAATTTGGGGGGAAAAAAAACCCCAAACCCGAACATATCAGGTTGAGTGCGTTAATGTAGAAGGTATGTACCTACGTAAGGCAAAGTAATAGTGTGAGAAATGCCTTTCAGTATAACGTCTTGCATAATTTATCATTGTAGTGGCATTTCAGTGAAACGTATTATATGTATTTGTAACTAAGATAATGCACTGCCTGTGGATATCCAGCGATAACTGAAAGCTTTCTCATTTTGGTATTATAATGGAATATTAGTCAAGCACTTGGTTGTTCTTTAGTAACAAACTCAATTTACATAGGTCAGCTCATGGTAAAAGTCAAGGTACGCTATGTAAGAGGTAGTAGTCACTTTAGAGCAGAGGATTTTATTGGTAGTTTTATTCCAAGTACTTTCAAGTTTGCGATGGAGCTTTTTCTGGGGAAGAGAAGATGGTACCTACTTGCTGCCTATGGTATGAGTTTTGTTAGTGGAGTTGTAACACATGTTAAGATCACTACACTTGCTTGCAGTTTGCAACCAAACAAGAAGATAAAAGCTGATAAAAGATTGATTAATCAGCCCTGTATCTAATCCATCTCACAGATGGGATTTGAGAAAACTTACTCTAGAATGTACTTGTAAATTTGGATGTTGGCACAAAAATAGTTGGTAAAATTTAAAAGCAGCTGTTGATAATACGTAAAACTTTCCTAACAGTATTTTCACTTGTGCCTAATCCTCTGGTACTAACTGTAGTCTACATTTATACATTTTGTTTGAATGCTGGTTTTGTTGCTTCATTAGC
Organism: Chroicocephalus ridibundus; assembly: GCF_963924245.1. Lineage (NCBI taxonomy): Eukaryota > Metazoa > Chordata > Aves > Charadriiformes > Laridae > Chroicocephalus > Chroicocephalus ridibundus. The sequence continues at coordinate 17,985,049 of NC_086286.1, forward strand.
TCCCTTTTTCTCTTTCTCCTTTTTTTATCCTGCCTTTGCTGCTGCTTTCCATCTTCTGTCCAGCTCCATCTTTCGACAACTCCCCGTATAGCACTCCACTTCCTGAATACTCCAGTTGCCAGCCTCCTTCAGCACCTCCTCCATCATATGCAAAAGCAGTCTCAGCACCAATGTCAGAGGCCGCACCGGAGTACGCTGTAGTGACTTCTGCACCACCGACTTCCACTCCCCCTACACCGCCTCTAAGGCACTCTGCATCACGTTTTGCTACATCTTTAGGCTCAGCTTTCCACCCTGTTCTCCCCCATTATGCTACGGTTCCTCGTCCACTGAACAAAAGTTCTCGGCCCCCTTCTCCTGTCAATGCCCCGGCGACTTTGCCTCCAAATACAAAGCCCGTTGCCTGGTCCGCGCCCAGTTTTGCCCCTCTTCCCCCATCTCCTCCAGTCATGATAAGCAGTCCACCAGGCAAAGCCACCGGTCCGAGACCTGTCCTCCCAGTGTCGGCTTCCAGTCCAGCGACCCAAATGTCCACGTCTCCCACAGCTCCTAACGGGCTTCCTGAAAACCTGGCCTATCCGGTTCCTTCACCTTCTACCTCAGGTCCAACTCCGCCTCCGCCACCTCCTCCCCCCCCACTGCCTTCCTTTCCGCCTCTGTCACTCTCTGGACCTCAAGCTTCTCCTTCTCCCAACTCCCCGAATGCCTCGACTCCCTCATCCAAGCCTAGTGTTCTCCCTTCTCCCTCTGCAGCTACCCCTGCCTCTGTTGAGAACTCTCTAAACTCTGTGCTGGGAGACTCCTCTGCTTCTGAGCCAGTCTTGCAGGCAGCCTCTCAGCCGATTGAACCTACGACCCAGCAGGGTAAGGCTTTCTGTTATTGCTACTAATGCACTAACCAGGAATGCAGTCGAAACCAATTGGTATCAAAGCCCGTAACTGCCCCGAAGAATTAATACGATGCTTCCAAAGTTGCAGTGATCTTAATACCACAATGAAATACCGTTTGGAAAACTGGGGTAAGGGAAACTTCAAAGCTCCGTGGAGAAGAGCCAGTGTTCTGTGGCCTGCCATAAGTAAAATTCTGGTTTCTTGAGCTCTCACTTGTTGAATGCTTGCTTGGTAAATCTTGCACTGTTAGTTTATTTGGAACATGGTGTTAATAGGCAGCATCGTTAGTTTCCTGATGGCAGCCAGCATGGAAGAATGGATGTGCGGCTTTGGACATGTGAATGACTTTAAGCAAGGAATAATCTGAATCACTTTGATACTCTGTAGTTTTAAATTTAGAAAGTAGTATGTAGCGCTTGCAGCATTTCTTTCTGGACAGTGGTCACATTTTGATATATGGCTGTATGCACGCGCGCACACACACACACACACACACACATATATATATAGCATATATGTATAGCATATATATATAGAGAGAGAGGGAGACAGGTCTTCCTGTGGTACTCAACCAACCTTTTTCTCTAAAGTCTTTTTAGTTACACTGGTAAAGCAGGTGACAGTCTTAATGGACACTCTACCAATATGATAGAAATGTGTTTTACACGGATGTAAATGTCTTTGTTACCTGAATCCTGCTTTTATATTGATTTAATAGATTTAGGTCTTTGTACGTAAGTCTGCGGTACCTCAGCTAAAGGTGTGGGCAGAGGCGCTCCTGGGGGATGAGCAGACTGTGGCTTCATCACACACAAGCCGTGCAGAGTAGATCCTGTGTGTGTCCTCTTGTCTTAAATGGAGGCGTGAGCTACCCTGGGATGGAGCGGAACTAGGGTGAATGGCCTCACTTGTAGCGTGGAGTAGAAGCGTGCGCTTGGATTGTGAGTGATGCCAACAGAGTTTAAAAGGCTTTTAAATTTGCAAAGTAGGACATCGGGAAGAGTCGTGGGGGAAATTCCTGCCTGCAGAGGTTGCTTAAGGTGGTTGCGCAGCTTTTTTAGTAGCTTTTGTGGCAGCTTGGGCAAGGCAGGGGCAGGATGTCTAGGGCTGTTTTCTTAGTCACAATTTCTTAAACTGTTCCTATAATAATAATACCACCACAGTAATCATCAGAATATTCTCTCTTCAAAACACATTTTGTATTGCATATCAATGTGAATTTAAAGCATTAAAGGAATCATAGATTAAAAAATAAAGAACTTGTTCCTACCAACTTAAAATACGTCAGCCTTCTAACTCACTAATTAGTGTTTGTATTAAATTATTAAAGTTGATTCCTGGAATGTGTTTTAGAGGAAAGACTTTTTGTATACAGCTTAGGAATTAGTGTTGGAACTCAAACAGTTCAAGGGTTCAGGTGTTTGGGTGGTGTGTTAAATGCTCATTAGTACAATGAAAAGTCACTCTGTGTTTAGCACAGTTCAGACAAACAGTGTTGGTCCTGTATGGTCTAGTGCTTGTGTCTTACTTGACTCTTTATAAAAGCTTTGCCTGTTTCCCAGTGTAGGGTTCTGGATTGCAGCACAGAACCTGACTGGAGGGGTTTTGTATGTAAAAGTCTCTGAAGCTGTCTGATCTCTCATAGCATACTATGTAATATTTTTAGTGCATTTAATAAGAATGTTTCTTTCCTGCTGAAACTTGCAGTGTTTTCTTGCCTATAAAAAGGACCCTTACCAGTGTTAATGTCTCATACGCTGAACAAAAGAAGCAATATTTCAGTGGACATAAGATCTTTATTTTCTAAATCCTTAATGTAGTCTGTTTGTTTTCTCTTTGATACTAGGTGTTGTCCAAGGACCACCTGCACCTCCTCCCCCACCCCCTCTGCCCCCTGGCCCAGCTCAGTCTTCAGTAGCAGCCCCACCTCCTCCTGGCCCACCACCACCACCTCCCCTTCCACCTTCAGGGCCTCCTCCACCACCACCACCGCCTCCTCCACTTCCCAGCCAAGTTCCTCCCGTTCCCCTTCCACCTCCTGCTCCCCCCCTCCCTGCCTCTGGATTTTCAGTGGGATTCGTGTCTGAAGAAAATCGCCCTTTAACTGGACTAGCAGCTGCACTTGCTGGAGCCAAACTTAGGAAAGTCTCACGGGTAAATACAACTTTTGTTTCTTGTTCCGATTCCTGGCTCTAAATCCTGTCTTCCTGAACTGCTTGTAATTTTTGTTCAAGATTAATAGTGGTATCAAGACTTTTGGGGTAGGCTTAATTCATCATTAAAAAAAGCATTACAGAAATGTACTACCAGCCTGTCACATTCTTTATACAGTTATTTCTTACTCGTCTGGGAACTTTGCTTCTTTCATTAAGTCGGCTATAATTTTATTTGCACATCTGCTGTTATTTTGTGTGTCACAAAGGGTGAAGACTCCTCCAGTTCAAGTGGAGGAGGAGGAGGCAGCTCTGCTTCATCTAAAACAGACAGTGGCCGTGGAAATGGACCACTTCCCTTGGGAGGCAGTGGGTTGATGGAAGAAATGAGTGCCCTGCTGGCCAGGAGGTAAGGACCTGTTCCTGTGCTCCAGCTGCTTGGTTATCCTAGAGGTAGGATTTTGGGTGCCTGTTTGCAGCTGGCTAAGGATCAAAGAAACTTCGGCATGATCATGGGGTTGCTTTGTGAAGTTGATAACATTTAGTGAATAGCCATTTTTACTTGAGTGTAATCGAGTACTTTTCTTCTGTGTAAGTCTTTGTGCAGCAGTAGGGGAGGAGATACAGACTTCAAGAGGAGAAAGAGTTGCACAGTTGCTTTGGCAGGAAGGCTTTGTCCTTGAAAGTATTTTGAAAGTACTTTTTTAAACACTGATTTTGAATTATCTAGCTATCAAGCTGTGTATGTCTTTAAGTTATACTAAACAACATTCTCCCATCTAAAGCCATGATGATCTTGGTAACTTTTGTCTCTGCTTATAGGAGAAGAATTGCTGAAAAGGGATCAACAGAACCAGAGCAGAAAGAAGACAAAACTGTGAGTGGAGAAATTTTATCTACTTCACGTTATTCAGTACTAGATTATGATGAAGAGTCTAATGGTGTATTTGGGAGATATTTTTTTTTATACTTTACCATATATATATATATATATACACACATAACCACTATTTTGTGAAGTGCCTAGTGCTTGCACATTTTCTACATACAATTGAGCAGAACAATTTAAATCTATATAAAAAGTGGAATAAATATTTGAACAGTTGAGATTAATCTGTTAGATTCACAAGAGTAAAAGGTGGTTTTCTCTTTTCCTCTCCCCTCCCCCTGCCCTTCTCCCTCTCTCCTCTCTTTTATTCAGGAAGAATCAGAGTCTTCAACTTCTAAGGTTTCTTCAACAAGCACACCTGGTAAGTAGCACAGGTTTGTGAACTCTGTGACTCTGTAATGCTAAAACCTGATGATGAATCTCAGTCAGCTGCACTGAATTTTGGAGCCTGTCTCTTCTCCCATGATTACAGTCTGGCATTTTGCTGTAGAAGTGGTCCTGTTTCAGCAGTGTTTCAGAAGATAACAGAAAGAACATCCACTAGAGCACTGCGCTTGGCATAGGTGTCTCCTTTGTCAAACCTACGGGGCCTGTGCACAGAAGGCAGTTGGTATTGAACGGGAAAGCAGTTATCTTTCAGTCCTCGCAGGACATGAGTTGGGACAGCAGTTTGTTTCCTTCAAGGCAGGCATATAACAGCATCAGAGTCGGACAGAAACAGTTGCTGCTTCCAGGTACTTTAGTAAAGATTCCCTCACATGCAAGCGTCCTGTCTACATCAATGTAAGTGCATGGAGTAGAAATTCTTTAAGTGTGATTCCTCTGCTGAGGTATGCTGGTGGCAGAGCTAGGAACTGTGTAGCTAACACTTCTGCTGCAGTTGTTGTCCCAAATCACAGTCAGTAAGTACTGCTGCAGTCAGTAAGTAAAGCTTACGTATCACCAACTCTGTAGTTGGCCAAGATGTATTGTCAGCATGCATATGTATTCATGCCGTAAATGCTTGTGTTACAAGGACTCAAGTGACACTCAATACTTTCTTTTCCTGTCCTTTAGTACTACCTCTTGTACCCTTAGCTTCACTGGCCACCTCCCCCCTACGTGCATAAAGAAGTGGGAGGATGTGCCATATAACCTGCGGTTTATCATCCCAAAAGATGCTGGAAGCAGAAGGCAAATGACAGGGTAGCAAATATACCAGTCTTCAGTATGTTTTAGCTTTCTCTGTTGATTGATTGTCCATGTGTATACTTCTTCACTAGACAGTTCAGCACCTTGATGGTCTGTGGGCCTTAATATTGAAAACTGCTGTAGGGTGAACAAAATCCAGGTGGCCACTGGCTGTGGGATAAAAAGGATAGCTAGGAGCTAAGTGTGTCTTGATGGAAATAACTAGAAAACTGTTAGTACTGAGATACAGCCCATAGTCTGAAGAAATTGGACTGCAAGGCAATAAATGCCTTAATACAAATCAAGTTTTTCATTCTTTTTTTTCCCTTAGCTTAGGAGTTTGCTTCATTGTTAAACACAAAGACGATATTAGCCTTGAGGAAATGACAGCTTTGGGAAGACTTCTAATAATATAGGCCCAAAAGAGGGACATGAAAAACATTGGAAGTGGTTCCATAATTGGTTGTCGTGATAAGAAGCCTCATCAAAATTTTTTAAAATGTCAAATGCATCCAGAGGTTTGACTGTTTCCTCGCAGTGGAGAGATTTCACTTCATTTCTTGATGTACAATGCTCTGGTAATGTTGTGCCTTGTCATTGGAACATGTCTTTAAAATGTTTAAAAGGAATGCTTGGCATACTGAGCAGAGGCCAGGTCAAAAATTTGTGTAATTATGTCTAATTACCACTAATAATATAACTGAAATTGTTATACACTGACTTTGCTAGCATTTACCTCTCTCTTTGGTGTTGCATGTACCCTTCCTACATGCCGTCGTGGTGAACTATCAGAGTTCCCCATTCTTTGTTGGGAGGAGTACGATGTTGAAAGGGGAGACATTTCTGTCCTGAGCTTGGGTCTCCTTGCATTTATTTTGAAACATTTAAACTCTGTTAAGGGGCTGTACTCTCTTCCTCTCTCTCCTGTTGCTTGCAGGGAGAGTTAGGCCATGATTACTTAGACATATTAGTCCTTCTCTGTATACAGTAAATTTCTTTAAGGAGAAGAAACATGCAGTGAAATAAAGCTAAGTAAAACCTAAGTTAAAACATGTTAGGTAATACTAGAAACAAAACAAGCTCAAAACGATGGGATAGGCAACAGATGTAAAACAAATAAATACACCTAAAATCGGTGGGGGGATGGTGGACTGATAAGATCAGTGGTACATTAAAGTCCTGACTAAGTAATGATAGCAAGTAAGTAATAATGATTCACACTATAGAAAGACTCTTCTAACTTGTGCAGATTGCAAATAATGAAAACCTGATCATAAGGAATGAAGCATTTGTGGTGATTGGTACGTCCCAAGGAAGAGCTTAGGTGAGACCACTCAAGGAAGAAAAATAAACTCATTCACCAAACAAGAACACCAAATAAACAGTCCTTAACTGAACTGTTTGCCCTGTTTCAGCTGTGATTTCTCTCTGTCCGCTGTTGACAAACAAAGCTGCACAATAAAGCTAGCTTTCACATCTGAATTTAGATCACTGTAATTAACTCAGGATAGCGAGTCCAAGTTTATTGGAGAGGATTCTAAGCAGAACTGAAAGTAGGCTCCAGAATGGAAAGTGAAGCATAAGCATGTATAAAGATAGGTTGGACTTTTAAAACTTGATTCCGAATTAGACTCGTGTCTATATGGGACATGAAGAAGACCCAGAAGTCCTCTTCTGCAGTGTATAATAGAGTGCTTGCCCATAGAGTGTAAGCTGCCCAGACAGGAGAAGAGATGCACAGTAAAACTTTGTCTAGTATCACAGGTGGTAAGTAAAGAAACTACAATCTCTTCTGGATCCGAGGGCAGTGTACCTTTAGTTTTGAGTCTGTGTTATTTTGAAAAGGGGAAATGATATATTGCAACTTTAGAAGTATCTTTTCAGGGGCAAGACTCCTGTGGAAAATAAATACCTTATAGCTGAAAGGTATTCCAGTTGTGTGAGGTTGTATTATCCCTGCTGTCGCTTCATTGAAATTGACACGGAATTAATTGTATGTAATTCATTAACAGCTCAGGAAAACTCCTTTAGCTTAAAAGCATCTTCCCCCAGTATTTGAAGCTGACTGTTTGGTTGCAGTTCCAGAATTTCATGTTGCACAGATGAAACAATAAGGTCATAAAATACAGGCAGACTTCTCCCAGTTGGATTAAGAATCAAATGGCATTTATGACATCTAGAACAAAAGTGAGACTTCAAGGTGCTATCAGAACATAAATGGCAGTATAACTAAAAATGAGTACATCAGGAGGTAGCTTAATATGAAAGAATTAATGCAATGTAGTAAAAAAACCAAAAACCAAACCAAAAAAAACCACATACAAACCTAAAGAAGGCTGGCTTAAGTTGCCAGGTACTTGAAGTTTCCTCACGTAAATTACACAACAAATAGAAATAGACGGTTTTTAATCTTCTCATTATGTTTTCCAGAACTAACAAGAAAGCCTTGGGAAAGAACAAATACAGTGAATGGAAGCAAGTCACCTGTTATTTCCAGGTACTCCCTTTTGTACCAGCCATCTGTTCGTTACGTTTGCTGTTGTTTGTTGCTCATGCTGCTAAAAATACTGGACTAAAATAGCAAAAATCATCTTAATAATATTAAAAGCAAAATGTATGGATTTAAAATTACTGCTGTGAAACTGCTTTTGGCAGTTTTAATTAAGACAGAAGAGTTGCTTTTGCAGAATGCTAGTAAGAGAAGTTTTTGACAGTAAAGTCAAAAGTAAAACCCAAAAAGATTCTTTAACAATTGCTGGTGTATATCTTCAATTATTAAGGTATATGTTTGCTTACGGCAATGTTTAATTCTCCCTATTTCTTTAAGTTTTAAAGTCTGAAATTTCCTGCAAGGGAAAGCCAAATTCAGTGCTGTGATTCATATATGCAGTAGTAAATCTAATGAATAGGTTTTCTCCTTTCTGTTTCTGTGCTAGTCGTGGAATGGTTATCTAGATATTTAAGCCATCTTGGTAAGATTTGCTTCAGTGACAATTTTCAGTAGCGGTGTCATACCGATCCAAGGAAGTCCACCCTAAAGAAGTGTAGAAATACTATACATCCTTAAGTGCGTTAACCAGTCTTTGGTAACATGTCATCTGGAACTTGGGTAGGCAGTGGGCATTTCCATAGGCATTTTCGGTAATACAAAAGAGTGAAATGGCTGCTTTACCAATTCTTTTTTATTTTTTTGAGGTATATTTAATTGCTGCTTTCATTAAGCAGAAGGCCTGTGGTTCATTTCAGAATTCCTGTATATTCTGTGTACAGAGGTTAAAGGATTCTGACCTGTGATAATCTGACAAAGTTACCTGAATTTCTTGAGAGAAGACAAAAGAACATGTTAAACTTGAGAAAGCTGTGTTCTAAATGACTTGAATTCTCCTTGAAATTCTGGCCTGTTGGAAACAGCTGTGCAAGATTTGGTGAATAGAGAAGAAAAACCAATCATTCTCTAAGTGGCATTACTTGTGGTCGAGGTTGCCATTGAGTTCTTCAGTTTTAAAAAGCGGCACTAAACGCTCTCAGCCTATATCAGTATCCTTGTCTGTCTTTCAGCAATAAGCAAGTCCAGGAGCTTAAAATGTCTGCAGCCATGATTCTGGTTGCTTGTTTTGGTTTTTGTCAGAAAGTAGGTGACATTGGTGGTGATGTCCTCTCTGCTATACTGTCAGTGTAACAAAATACTGTTTTACCTTAGCCTTGACTTCCCCCTACCTTCTTCTCCCTCACCCCCGGAAGGTCTTACCTGCTCTAACCGAGGTCTCTTGTTTTCAAGCAGACAAAGGTATCAATACATGTCACAGAACTTGTCACAGAAATAGCTTTTGTAAGAAATCCTAAAGAGCATTTTCATATGAAGACAGTTGCTGACCTGGGCCTTTGGATATAAATACCCTGTGGATAAGCAATTGAAGAAAGGAAAGTGAAGGGATTCATAAACAGGGCAACTTTCCTTATCAGACTCCTTTGGGGAGTCTGGGATGTCTTTAAGTCTTCATTCTGCGTGTCCCTACAGCTGTAGCTTCTTGTAAACTGTTTTATGTCTCATTGATCTTGTTCCAACCGGTGAAATTCAGGTGTCACTGAGGGCTGTTTAAAAATGTTTTCTGACCTAGAGGAGTACAGAGATTTTGAGACGTCTCTTGAGATGTATTAAGAAAATCTCTCCATCATGCTTTTGTCTTCAGTCATCCAATGGAAAACGTTGACAGAAATCAGCTTGATGAGAGCCTTACTGGCTGTATACTCTAAAAGTACTTACAAAATAAGAATTCCTTGTTTATTGGATGTCAGTATTATTTTCCAGTGCTGTCATAACCTGCTGGAAGGTTCAATAGCATATATTTTAAGACTGCTAGTACAGTTTTCTGGTCAATGTTGACACTTTACCTTGCCAGGATGAGGAATGTTTCATGGACTGAGAAAGAAAAGGTATTAGGAGAAATCTCTTGAATGTCCTTGCACTTTCCTTAATTCTCTACAGTCGTCAAGCCTGCCTCAGCAAGCAGCTCATTAAAGTAACTTTCTTTGAGTGAGTGAGTCAAAGGGGGCTGCTATTTGAAACACTAACACTGTGGTTGCCACAAGGGGATATCTTTCACCTGGTAAGCCTCAAGAACCTGCTTCTGACCTCTGCAAAGAGGATATGAGTCATTTATGGGGATTAAACAAAGCATGCCTATGAAACTGGCAAGTAAGAAACATTTTCTCTTCAGAGCTTCCAAACCGGTAGACAATGGAGTTGTTATTCAGAATGAACGTTCTAAGTATTTTAAAATAACTAGTGTCCTGTTTAAAATCAGGCCTTTTTTTGTAGCGACTTAAGCTGCGTGCTTTTAGTATTTCCTGAAACATTCAAATAGAACTCATGGAATATAACTAGTTAAACTCCATGGTATTTAAGGTACTAAAACTGAACATAATTAATACCTATTATAGCTTGTTAAGGTAGTGTTTCTCCCCTTCGTAGACGGGAATCTCCGTGGAAAAATCTGCTTGCTTCTGAAAACAGGTTCTATGATTCATTAAACAGGTATCATCCTGTTGGGATTTGAGACTTTGTAATAACCATTTTGACCAGTTCAGGGTTGGACTTTTCCTACATGGATTGGTAATCACCACAGGCATGACCAGGTTCCTCTTCACATTTTGTTCAGTTGAGCCCATTTTTAGACTGGTTAAAAGCAGATGGTGCCAAAGGCAAATTGAGATGGCTTGAGAACCAGCTATGAATTCATATTAAATACTGGTTTTCTGGCAGACACCACCTGCAAAAGTTCAAATTCCTGTTGGATGTGCCAAGATTTTGTGAACCTTTTGCAGAGTTTTGAGAATCAGGTTTCCAAAAATGTAAGTTTAAGTGCACAGGAATAGCAATTAATTTTCCAGGTGAGTTTTCACATCAATTTTTCACCAATTAAGTAAAGATAAGCAATAGATTTTGCTGAACTTAAGCATTGGAAAGGGATAAAAAAAAAAAAAGGACTTGTTAAACATAAATTTATGTTTCTGTTGGGAACATATTCACAAATTAAATTAGCATCATGTACATTTTAAGCTGTAGATCTCAGTTTCACTCTCTGTAACAGTAGTCATAAAATACTGACATCGAAAGCTTTCAGGTTTTAAGAGCTTTCCACAGGTAAACGCGTTACAGAGCCCCTCAGAATTACTGGGTCAGATTCCAGCTTTGTTTTTCATGAAGGCAGTCATTGTGGTGACTACTTAATCTTTTGTATGAAAAGTTCCCCTTCTAGCTACTTACCTTGGGTGGTGTATTCTGCATGTTGGCATGAATAAAATCTTTATCTTGCATGCTTGATTTAAGGTGTTCTAGGGCCTATTGAGGTTGCCTCACTCAACTGTTAGGCAATGCTATGAAAAACCACACGGGAGAGCTCTTTAGCCACTTAAGGTTCCAATGGTTGGGATGTTTCATTTACTAAATTTCAACACTTAGTATATTACTTAATGGCAACTGCAGTCACCATTAATGTTTCTTCTGAGCAAGCCGAAGAAGGAAAAAAGGATAATTTGGGGGGGAAGAAAGCTAGAATTGCCCGAGATTAAAAATTATCTAGTTCACAAATTACAGTCTTTCATATTTGACTGAATGAAGACTGTCTTGAATTTTGGAAAGGAAAAATGGAATACGTTCTTAAGAATGAGTGGTAGAGTTTATAAACAGGGTTTCCTGTTGAGCTCTTTGTAGATAGCAAGAGTATACGGCATATGATTGGCAAAGCTGTCTTTTTTTATTCTAAAGATCTGAAGTAAAAGAAACAAGACAGTCTAGCTGGGGAGAGCTATTCTTTAAAATTTCATTAAAATATTAGTCATAAGTAATTTTATTAAAATATTGAAGTATATTCTTGTTTGGGTTCTTCCATTAAGGCGTGTAGTAGGTCTTTGTTATCGCTTCTCAGGAATTGCATTTGGGAGGACACTAATTCTTTTTTCAGTCACATTGGTTATATGTTGTAATGCCATAGTGTGTATGGGAACAAAGTGATTGTGAGTGGAAATGGTCAGAACCTATACATGGAGAAACTGAAAAACTCAAGCTATCCTACTTGGAGTAAGTCAGTGTTCACAGTTTCAGGTGTAAACTGCAAGTAACAGTTTAAATATCGGGTATGCGATGAAGTAGCAATTGCCAAAGATGTCATCTTGATGAATGTTTTTGAGCCAGGAATTCTTTCACAAGGTACTAAGCACTATCAGTATCTAAAGAGTTCTGTAAAAGATCTCAAACTGTGGTTTGTCTTCATAGCATTAGCACACGCTGTAGACCTTTTGGTGGTTACAAGGTGAATTCTATTTTCCAGCTTCTTCAACTATCAAGTTATTGAATATTTTATCTTCTGTCTTACTCGGTGGATCGTGTATTTCATTTCGGTGTGTTTCAAGCAATAATAACAACGTCAGCAATTTCTCTCTTGGAACTGAGGTTTAGATTCTGTAAATAGCTGTAGCGACAGACTGTTGTGATCCCAAGGGGAGAACCAAGCTGGTGTAACAGCACAGGATGTTCCTGCACCTCTGCTTTGATGCACAGTCCTGCAGCAATGGGACACTTATACATTCCTTTCTGCTGACTCGTTCTGCATGGTTAATTACTGGCAGTTTTTCCCCTAAATAGATACCACTAGGCTTAACATAACTAACTTGCCAGTGCACAGAAATGATCATGAAGGGGTAAAACAGTTGTTGAGAGGTTTCTACCACCTGCACAGGAGTTACTGCCTTTGAAAAGATGGATGGGCTCAGGTGTACCAATTTAAAATGTCCTGTCACCAGATAGCTTGATAGCTACGAGAGTGTAGGAAGGTTTTCATGAATTTTTTGAATGTGCTAGGCTCTCCAGTGACACAGACATGCCCTGTTACAGGTTAGGGGGAGGTAAAATAGGCAACTCTTCTGTCCCATATTGATTATTAACATTTTTCATGCTGGAAACCTACAAGAGGTGAAAATATCTGCTGGAGAGCACAAACCTGAGAAAGTTTCTCTAATATCAAAACGACTTTTTAGTGTGGATGCCCTTTTCTGTTGGCAGTCACATTTTGAGTGCTTTGCTTCAGTTAGCAAATCAGAAAATAGTCCATTCAGGTTATAAAAGTCATCAAGACAATCCCATATGAGGGTCATTCTGCTCATACTGAACAAAGACAGTGTAATCAGACAATGGAAGCTGAAAGTAGTGGTTTTGTAAAAGCAAAGAAAGAAATATGTTTATAGGTTCACTATTCTTTTCCTTCTGAATGAGAACAGAGCTTTTTTTTTTGTTAGCTAAATTAAAAATACACAGATAAATGGAAAGCAATAAGGCAATGGATGTACTGCTGGTGTACCTCACACATTTGGCTTTATCCTGAAAAAAAAGATAGATTTTTATACTGTGTATTTGGGAGAAGATAAAGTGCAAAACTCTGCTTTTCCTGCTGTTTGCTCTTTTTGTTCCTGGCCACCTTCCATTGTAATAAATAAGGCTGCACCTTCAGGTAATAAATCCAGAAAAATGCAGTGTTTAATGAATTCCTCCTATGTAAGAATTTGGAAGCGAGATCCTGAGTTTAGGCCAGGCTTTTTTGTTCAGTGATGCCACATACAAGGACAATGAAATAGGACCCAGTTTAACCTACTAATACTGTGCCCTTCCTTAATGTTAGCATTTTGTGATAATTCTAAACAGCGGGGAAACCTCTTGACATGATAAAATTGCTGACAGTTCAACAGCGTCTTTTCGGCTTAACATTTTGTACAGTAATGGAGAGAGGATGTTAGCCAAGGTGTAAAAAGTAATTAAGAACTTCCCTCCCTCTTTCTCCCACCCCATCCATCCATCCCTCCCTGCTTTGGAGAACGATTTCTGTATTCCCGCTGTTAGCATCTAGGTTCTGTCTCTGCTCATAGCTGTAGGTATACAAGGCCCTGTGGAAGCGTAGTAAGTTCAGGAGTCTAAGTTATGCCTGGTATAGGCAGGAGGGGATCAGAAAAGAGAAGTGAGAAGGGAGAGGACTCCCTTCTTCTGCAACGTGTCTTAAAAATGCAAGGTGATCCCAGAAAGCAAGTTTTTGATGTCTTAGAGTATTACATAAGCAAACATTGAACATGACATAGTCCAAAACACTATAACTTCCTCTCAAGTATTATCTTATAAATCTTGCTGCTCTTACAATATTTGCTTTCAGTAGCTTTAGAAAGCAAGACATAGAATAATTTAGGTTGGAAAGGAGTTAGATGAGGTTGCTCAGCCATGTCCTGTCAAATGTTGAAAATCTGCCAGATTGATTCCACAGCATTTATGCAGTTACAGCATCAACATGTAGTCATTAGTTAGTGGGAGTGTTTCTTTGAGAGGGCCTCTTTTGAAATGAGTAAGCAGCTGAAAAGGGAGAAGGGAAAGTATTTGACATTGGAAGGCGTTCAGCTTTTCATGCCTGTTATGAAAAAAACACTGACAGTGAAATCTGTCCGCTACTTGAAAAGTTCTTGGTTTGAACTAATAACTCTTATGGTAATTTGTATTTCCAGTGTGTGGAAAATGTTCTTGGTTGTTGCTTTCTATTCTGTGTGGAATTTGGGTCTGCCTGACTTTCCCACCCTCCCACTCCCAACATATTTTTTTTCATTCTGATTCTTTACTGGTTTTGGTAGACGAATGTTAGCAAGTTTGATGGGGAAGTCCTATGTATCCTGTAATGAGTGACCAGTAATTCATGGATGTGTTTTTGTACTGCAGACCAAAATCTACACCAACGGGGCAACCCAGTGCCAATGGAGTACAGTCAGAAGGTCTAGATTATGACAGATTGAAGCAGGTATGTATATAATGCTTTGAATAGAAAACTTGGGTATAAGGACTTGTAGCTGTCCAATACCAGTTTATAACTGTTTTGTTAACTAGTTCCGAACTAAAATAATGATTTAGTAATTATTAGTCGTTTTTCCCCAGACATGTTTCAGTATTTAAGAGCTTTAACTTGTAGGATGCTTTTGCATTAGGCGGCACACGCAAGATGGTGTTGATACTGTGGATGGAACTGTGAAACTGGTTTGCCTGGAAAACCTTTCCTTCTCTTCTCTCTGCTCAAACAAGCAAACAAACAAACAACAAGCCCTCAGAACATTTCTAGCAGAACAAGTATCACCATGTTTTAGATCGGATGTGAGCACCCGTGGTCATGAGTTTGGTGATGAAAGAACATCCAGTGATACCACCTTTTGTCCAGCTATCCTGGCTAAGAGCAGAGGAGAGTTTTGTGGGAAGAAGGCAGCAGCCGCCTGCTGTTAGATGAGGAAAAGACGTTATGGGATGCTTTGGAAATTGTTTGGTAACAGTTACCTGTAGGTGACAGGCCTTCGTGAAGTACATTTGCCAAACAGACCAACCTGTGCAACCAGAGGCTCAGTAAGGGATGTCTTGTGGCTTGTGTGAAGGCAGGAGCTGTCATTTAAGAGTGTTGATGATCTGCAGACTGAGCAGACATTGCACGCTCCTAAGAACAGGAGTCCCCAGCGGAGCAAGTGACTGTCAGGTATTTGTGTTCCTCTGACCCTTGAGAAGTCCCCTGTTGCTGAGGAAGTCCTAAGGTGGCAGGTGCCTTAGGTGGCAGTCTTGAGGACACGTGGTATGGTGGAGGTAGCTGGTCTGCTGATGGCTTGGGCAAAAGCGGTAGTGCGCTTTCTCAGTGCCAGTCTGAGTTGTGTGGTATGGGGAGTCATGTTTGAGGTCTTAGCACCATGTTTTGGCCATATTTGTCTGTGCTGAGCTAGTGGAAGCTCCTTTTCTTGGGGAGCATGTTGAGATGGTTCTAGTTACTTTTCTGGCAGATACTGAGTACGCAGTGTATTGCGGGTGGGATCTGCCCCTTTTTCCAGGAAAGGCTCTGCTGAAGCCAGATCCCTGTCCTTAAAAAGGGGAGTGATGTGCTTGCTATTGCAGGGGAATTGTGAGTTGAATTGTGGAGTTGGAGGTGAGGGATCTTCCTCAAGAGCTATTTGGATCAGTGGTCCCTGAGTGGGGAGGGAGGTTCGTGGGCCGGGGAGGTGGGGGCACCTCAGCGGTTGCTTCTAGAGTGGAGGGGTCCAGCTTGGTGGTTGGTTCTAGAGCAGAGGGGTCAGATCAGTGGTTGGTTCTAGGCAGGTGGGGTGGTGCCCTAGCTCAGTGTTTGGTCCTAGAGCTGAGGGGTCAGATCGGTGGATGGCTCTAGAGCAGGGGTCCCAGCTCAGTGCATTGTTCTGGAGCAGAGGGCCCAGCTCAGCCATTTCCAGAGTCTGTTCTAGCTCAGTTGTTGGTTCTAGAATGGGTTGTGGCCTATGGGCCACAAGTTCAACGGGTGCTCCTGTTTTGTCATCTCATGAGGATTTGTGGTACTCTTGCTAAAGCTTCTATGAAATGCTGGTGATGACAGTAGTCTGGCTGCTTTCTTTTTTTCTTCTGTGTGTGGGTTTGTTTTTTTTTCCCCTGGGTTGCTTTTTTTTTCTTCTCTGTGGTTCTTTTGAGTTGAAGGCACAGAGGATGGGGATCCTATCACCCCATAAAGCACAGCTCTCCCGAGTTTCCAGCACGCTGTCGCACACTGCCTCTGTTAAGATTCTTTTCTCCGGAGGCACAACCATCTCACACTCTATTTCTACTGGATACATGGCAGGATCTTACTTGCTGCTGCCCTTCCCAGCAACTGGTGGCCATGCTCCTGCTCCAGGGCTTCTTGCCACTTGTCCAAGAGTCCTGTCTAACACTTGGCGCATTGGGAGACCTACCTTGGCAGCTTTTGTACATGCTCTTATGCCAGGAATGACTTCAGGCAGGGAAGTGTGTCCATGTTTGTGTCTTCCACCAACAGCTCATAAAGGACTCAACAAGCGTAGAGTACACTGGAGTAATTGCACGCTCCGTTGCAAACAGCATGCTAACCCCAAAGCTGAAACAGAAACAGCTGAAATCTGGATAAGTTTTCTGCTGACTACAGATTTGGCCAGGAGGTGACAGTCTCCCCTGCAGAAACAGACACTACCCCTCATTCTACTTTTAAAAACATTGCCACCAAATCACCAGTTAATATCACTTAGATGAAAGGATGGAGAAAACAGCAAGCACTTCACTCCATCACCTTCATTCCCAAGTATTCCCAAGTATTCCACTTTGGCAACTGGGAATACATTGATAACTCGATTCCCCGCCCCCCCCTTTTTTTTTCTTTGAATATTTCCTTGGCTGGCATTTTTTAGGTAGGTACTTTTTTTGCATTCCTAACTTCAACATGTCCCTTCTCCTCTCGTAAGTTCTACAAGAATCAATTTGTAGGACTTCTGCAGAAGGCTGTTTGGGTTTTGTGGGTTTTTTTTCATTGTACCTGCATTAAGAATGTTTTAGGGATGCTTTAGGTTTGGGGAATTAACTTGGAAGATAAAGGCTGGGTTACAGATTTCAGAAGGGTTAAAGGTTGGAAGAATTTCAGATTTCTCTCTGCAGAAAATCACAGGTGGCAAAACTAGTCCGTTCATGTTGCAAAACTAACCTACTATTTATGCTCTGACACCATAGGACATTTTAGATGAAATGAGGAAGGAGTTAACGAAATTAAAGGAAGAACTCATTGAAGGTAGGTATCAGTCTGCTGCTGTTGTTCAGTCTTGCAGTAAGTAGCTACAATTGCACAGCAATGTAAATATAACATGTTTCTAAGCCAGAGAATATTGGTAAAGTAGCTTTGTTGTTAGTCTGGTCGCATATTGCCATTTGTGCCAGACCTGTTCTGATCGATGTGCTTGTATGTTTTATCTCCTGTGCTTTTTTGTTTTAATAGCACATTGACACCAAATAGCGTCTTGTAAAAGTGGTTGAAGGGATGTTGTATTTGAGTGATTTGCAGTTATCCCTGTATCACGTGGTGTTAGGTGGGTTATTTTTAAATAACCCAGAGCTTCTGAGGTGCATAGTTCAAAACTCAGTAATATTCAGACTAGGATTGTGCTTTCAGTCTTTTCCTCTTTGGTCTGTAACGTAAGAATCAAAGAAAAGAACTCTGACAATTTTTATTTTTATTTTAACAGAAGATATTTTACTGTGTAGTCTTCTGTAAGTAAGGGAAATTATTGAGAAAGAATAATCTTAAAGGTCCACCAGTCAAGAAATAAATAAAATTCTGCTTTTAGTGCTGTGTGTACTTTTTTGCTTTGTGGAAAGTACCAACATAAAGTACGGAACAAAACCAAAAAAAATTAATATAATTTAGTGATGGTTTTTGTCAGAGTTAGGTTGATGGTTGGACTAGATGATCTGAAAGGTCCCTTTCAACCCAGGCAATTCTGTCATTCTTATATTAAACTGATACCACTGCTGGTAAAATATGTCATCTACTGATGTCATAGGAAAAAGAGCCGGCTGGTTTTGGGCTGCAGAGGATGCAGTGCTTTGCCCTGTATTTTGGCTCTGCTGTGTACCGCAGCCTTTTAGAACAGTGCGATGCAAACAAGGGAGGGCACTGAGGCTGCTCTTAAACCAAAAAAAAATAAAATAAATGAACCCACACATATACTCCTTGATAACCCCAGGGGTATAGTGATTGTCATCAGATAAGGTCATAGACTTGATGGAGAAGCAGAATGTAAAAATAAGACTTTAACAAAAATTTTACAGTAGGAAAACGGGTACTGCCTGGTTGAGAATGACACTTGTCTGAAGTCACATGCAGCTATCTTACGTATAGGTTATTCATGTTCCAAGACTGTTGGAGCAGGGGCAGCCTTCTTTAAGGGGTCAGTTGTGTATTCTTGACTTTCTGCCTTGACTTTGTTTGATTTGTTAATTTCTCTCTCTCTCTCTCTCTCTCTAGCTATCAGGCAGGAGCTCAGCAAGTCGAATACTGCATAGAAAGACTAGTACTAAGCCGATGTGACTCTTTAACTTGGTATAAAACTGACTACGTTTTGTGAGCTGTTAGAAGAAAACGGAGACAGACACTTGGAAGGAGGGAGAAACAACCTATTCTGAAAAGCTTCAGACACATCACTCTGGTGATATGCTATTCCCCTCCTAGTTTGCAGCTTTTTTCTGACCTTTACAGCAGGGTGGAAAAGACTCTTAAAGTTACTGTAACGATTATGCAGAAATTCCTACACCTATCAGACAAGATCACAGTGCTTTGAAGTCTACTCATGTCAAAATAAAATTGCACATGTTTCAGAATTTGTTGTTAAGACAAAAAAAAAACAGGGAAAAGCTTGGGAAGGCTTTTCAGAGAGGTTTTCTTTATTAATGAAGGAGTTAGCAAGTTATACTGTTGTACTTCAAATGTATCTCAGGTTTGTCTTCCTATCATATCTGATATTTCCATGAATAATTTAAAAGATCAGATGTGTAGAAGTTCAGTTCACAAAACATGGAGCAATTAGAAACGCGTGCTTTTAAAGGGCAATATTTGTAAGTGAATGACCTAGACAGTGCTGACATATCAAGATTTTGGAATTTTATGATAGGAAGCCTCTCTAGTTAGCCTTCATGCAATTTTATAGGAAAACTAAAAAAGCAAATACAGTCCAGAGTTTAAAGATGTAGATGCCTTCCTACATTGTTACGATGCTTTACCAAATCTAAGACTTCTACATAATGCGAATCAGCAGTCAAATGTAAATCATTAGTATGTTGTAGATTTACAGTAGATTTTGGGGCTTTTTTTAGATTTATGCATGTGGACATTTTTGTAATGTAACACAACACAGCCAGCTTTTTAATTAAAAGAAAAATTGCATGTCACAGAGTAGCCTTTTCATTTGTAAGGCTTAATTTATGCCCAGAAAGAGGCGGGATGAGGGAGGGGGAAGGTGACACATTTTTATTACTTTCTACACTTTTTCTTCATCTTACATGCATGTGTAATAATGAGGAAAACGTGACTTTTACCAGTAACCATGTTAATGGAACCAGGTACTTAATGCTTTTGTATCTTTTTTCAGTTTTCTATTTGAAATTCAGTAATACTTCCATAATGGTTCTGAAACTCCCATGTGAACCTAACTCATTTCTCGGTGAGAGAACAAACATGTAGGCATCTGAATTACTGAGGATGCAGCTGTGTAAGTGCGTTGTCCTTTACCTTTTTACCATGACCCTCTGCGTTGCTCTTTTCTGAGATTCCTTTTTTGATTGTTTAATAAACAGGACAGCAGTTAGTTAGCTTAGAACGATGGAGCATCAGGTCACAGTAAATGTCCCCTTCTCCTCCTAATTTATCTGCCACGCTTCTTCCAAAAGACTCAAAACCAACAAAAAAACCCCCACAGCTCCACACAACCCAAAGCCTGACAAACAGCAATGGTATGCCATTGGTTTCGGTCAAGGATTTGAGAATCGTTTTTAGGGGAGATGCTACCTTTGTGTTTCCCAGGGGTTTCAAATTTTATGCTTATAAGTTTTTATTTTTTTAATTTTTTTTTAATGTGGTACAGTTCAGTGGAATAGAAATTCTGTGAATTGCATCTGTAATGCTTTGGACAAAGAATATGGATCAAAATCTTCCCTTTTGTTTTGCACTGTCAATTTTTCTGAGCCGTAACAGTGCCGTGTTTGCTTTGGGATCTGTGCTGACCCAGAAGAAAAGTTTACTGACAACTTTTGGAGAGATTAATGCTTCAGCTTAAAAGTATACGCAGCTCCATTGGTAGGGCAAATGCTTTCAACAACATACTGTCTGAAGTGCTGAACACCAAAGCAAAACAGCACTTACAGCTTTGGAAAGGCTTCAATGGGAAATTTTTCTCCAAACGTTTCCTGTTCCTATAGGTTCAAATTCTAAGGGAAGACTATAGTGGAGATATTGCCTAACTCCATTTATTAACCATTTTTTAAAAACAAAAACGTTTTTCTGCATGCATTTATTGAAGGCATTAAAAAAAAAAATCCATAGTAAGCTTGTCAAGTACTGTTTTTCTCAAAACAAGAGGAGGCATTTTCATCTTTGTTGATGTAACTTTTTGTTTTACATGGACTTTTTGAGCATTAAGGAAGTTTACCCTTGTCAGAAATCATACTTGATTTGTTTCTAGGAGAGTTCAGGAGTAGCATAGTGGAATAGCGTGAATGGGTGTAAGTGGTCCAAAATTTAAGGCTGAACTACTAGATTGTGCAAGGAACTGGTTTATGCACTAAACGTTTTGTGCCTTGGTCTACAATTAACATGATTTCTGTTTAAAAGAAAAAGGAACAGATGTCGTCTTTTGTGCTGCTTCTACATACATACTTTCTGTAATCCCAAACTGCCGAATTGGTTCTTTCCAGAAAATTGGATCGAATTAAAGATTACTGTAGACATTTCCTGTCCTACTGACAGTTGCACCGTTTCCAGAGATTTCAGTATTGAAAATGAACTGCAGAAGCTAAGATTATTTTGCTTACTGGTAACGAAGTTCTTTAAAAAAACCATATTGTGGTGGTTCTGTGCTTTTGTACAATGGATGTCTTAAGCTGAGGGCAGTTTAAGGGATCCTTTCTAATGCCAGGAAGGCGTTGCTTTCCTCAACACTGTGATCTGACCTGTGATAAACCTGTACTATAGACAAGTGGCTACCAAGTCAACCGCAAACCAACTGAATGTAAAAATCTTAGTGCTGGTGCTGAAATCTCTTCAGATAGTCATAATGATTTCCAGTTCATTGTTTTAAAAAGTTATCGACCATCAAGTGTCAATCAAAGACTGAAGATGATCACTAATGAATGTTGACTTTTCGTGCATTTAGGTTTACCTTCTTTTTAGTTCCTCAGTTCATTCTCTGCTATTTTTATCATATTGTGTCATTTAAAATTTCTTACATGCTAACGTTTTGTTTGAGCGAATGAAATAAAATTGCAATATATACGTGTTGCCACCAGTTATTTCTGGAACTTCGTAGAAGACTCTCCGAGGCATACTACTCAAATTCCCAAAATTCTTAATGACTGTGATCATTCCTTACTCCTTGATTCCACCCTTCCTTTCTGTTTCTCCATCAGAAGATTCAGTAGAGAAAAGCGAAGACTTACCTTACCAAGAATGTAACTGCAGGGACTGTGTGACATCCATGAGCGGTAACTGCTGTACATAAATTCAAATCCATTTAAAATGTATGATTTGATTTACGTTCTCAGACGGCATACATTTCGGTCTCTGTATCCACGGAGAACTTGGGACAGAGGGAGAGGGAAAAACTGGGGGAAAAATAATTGCAGTTAGTCCGACTTTTTTCCTCTTGCTGCTTTTATGTTCATGACTTATTTTCAATACTGGTAATCTTTCATGTTAGGTTTTCTTTATTAATGTAGCTTTCTATACACTAAGGACAGTTCTGCTCAATTTGTCTTACAGCCGAATATTGAGTGTAGCTGTTTAAATGTCCTTGACTTAGCATCCTGAAAGCTGCGCTTCTCTGCTGTTGCTTTTTTGTTCAGAGAGATAACGGGATGATCCAGCTTTGGCAAACCATTGGTACCAGTGCCAAGTCTGGCACCAACCTTAATGAGTCATAAGGATTTTTTAAAAATAAAATTATCACTAGATTCTAAAATGGTCTCCTATTATTGGGGTAATGCTTAGGCAACAAGTATAAAAACTTATGATTTAAATTTCTGAATAGTGTTACAAAGTCTGTCTGTCGGTGTCAAGAGATGTACGGTATCTATTTTTTAAAGTTGCGCATTACGAGAGTGGGACCGCGGTCTGCAGTTGATCAAACTGGTGATTATCAACACTTTACATGGACTCTTCTGGAAACGTTTTAAGTAAGCGCGTTTCCAGTTCCAAACATTACTTGTCAGCATGCCTCTTGCAACTAACCATACAAAGCTTGCGAAATCAAGAGAAGATTCCCTGTTTTCAGTAGGTGAACAGTCAAGACTGGGCTGATGAGGAACAAGAAAAAAGTTTCCCAAACTGGCTTTGTACCCAAGGCTAATAAATCTCTGGGGGACTGTAAATCTTCCTGACTCTGTAGGTTATCACCGTGAGGTTTTTGATGGAGAGCAGGTGGAAAGGGAAGGAGTCAGTGATTTCAGTGGATCTGGGGCCAGTGCAAAGTACTTTGAAGAACAGGCTAAAGTTCGCTTAAATCTTTTGTCTTAGGGGGTGGGGTGTGGAAGTGCTGAGGATTATTTAATGCTCAGTTACGTGCTATCTAGGACTAGAGTCTTAGTGGAGAGAGAAAAATAAGCGTGTTAAATCAACTGTCACAATACGTATTTACACATTCAAAAGAGCATGTCTTTAAGCCAGCCCCCGTATGAAGGCCTGGCAGGAGTTAAGTATTTACTTCCATTCCTTGGAGGTGGCCACCCTAAGACTGTTGACATTGATATGCCACATCAGGAAATATATTCAAGTTTATTTAGGTTTGTAATCTTAATAAAAAAAAAAAATCTATTAATAGAGAACTTGGTGTAATTGTCCAAGATATGGAGGAGGAGGAGCTGTAGTTCTAGATGTTGAGAAAGCTTAGCAAAACCTTAAAGTCACAGCACTGGCGTCCGCGTGTTACCTCGTAACCGGCACCTTCATTTATTGCGGAGGGGGTTCTTCAGTTAGTCATCACAGTGATGCTGAAAGTCATCAAACAGCTTTGTAAAATTACCTCCATTTTATAAATGATCCCAGTTGAACTCTCGGTCATTACTGAGAGTAATAAAGGCAAATTAGAAAATGTATAAATGTGTTTTCTAATGTTTATTTTATGGAGCTTGGTGTCCTGACTCTTACTCGATGAGCATTCATTATCCGGTGTCCTACCTTGATAAACTGTTAATTGGCAAAGCTGTGGAGCAGCTCCTGTATTGCTGCTCTGGCTGTTGCAGCTCTCGGTTGCAGGCTGATGGTTTTCTCTGTTGAGATGCTTAATTTTGCCATTGTTGTTCGGTTCTGTGGACCGCCTTCTGCCCTCCCAACCTGTTTTAGAGCCGTTACTGCTGTGACACTTTCACTTCTCTTGGTGACTGCAGGTCTCTTCTGCAACTGCTCAAGCGTGGTAGGAGTTGGAAGTGATCTTGCATCATGATCTGATGTTTACCATCGTAAGTGTAATTTGTTTTTTTTATCACCAGCCAGCTGGAGCCACTTAAGTCCCTACATACTCTCTGAACAGCTTTTTACCTGCGCTAACTACCAGATCCTGGTCTGCGGAGCCTCTCGGAGTTGGTCCGCAAGCTGCTGACACAGGAAGAGAAAAAAAATCAACAGTAGCGAAGAAGTGGGTGTAAGAACAGGAAAGCGTAAGGAGGTTCGGGAAGTGTTGAGTGTAGGCTGATGCCTGCAGGGAAGGTGAAGCAGATAGGAATGAGCGGGGCTGCAAGGGGCCTGAAAACTCGCAAACAGGTTTTGAACCCGGTCTTGGAGGCAGCTGGAATCTGCAAATTATGAGCTAGTCAGCTGAAGTGGCTTTCTGGGCAATCTTAAGGCTGCTTGCCTATCGTAGGCCTAGTACGTTTAAAAAAGAAGACGACAAGAAGAGAAATATTACCTCTGTGTTGAAGGTAAATCATCTGCTGCTTGACGTTTTTTCCACAGTGCTGCGTTGTGAAAGCGGTTTGACCCTGCACAGCTCGGTAAGTCCTGTGGTGCCGCAGAGCCAGCCCCAGCAGCTGAACTGTAGCCCTGAGGAAAGGGGGAGCGCGGACACGCTCGTAAATGCCTCCTGGATGCGGATCTAGGGAAGTCTGTCGCTGCCACGAGGCCTTGTGGCTGCAGCAGGTGAGAAATAAGAGGTTTATGCGGCTCTTAGGCAGAGACCTTTATCTCTGGCAGTGAAAGATGCCTCTATGTGAGACAAAATTAGCCAAAAATATGCCTTATCTGCCTGGTAATCTTTGCTCTGCTAATGAGAGAAGGTCTCGGTGGCTCCCAGTCCCACAGGCTGACAACATGCCACAGTGTCAGGAGAGGGGCCCAAGGGAAGCCCAGTCCCGATGGAGCTGGTCTGTCAAGGAATTTCACAGGGTAAATGAAAAGTCCTTTTCCTTGTCCAGAGTGAGCGATTGCAGAAATGCAGCCTGAGGAGTACTGGCTGGTACTGCCAGCTGCCCACCGTGCTAGAAAGACGTTGGCAATCACAGAATGGTTCAGATTGGAAGGGACCTTAAACATCATCTTGTTCCAATGCCCCTGCCATGGGCAGGGAACCTCCCACCAGACCAGGCTGCTCAAAGACCCATCCAGCCTGGCCTGGAACACCTCCAGGGAATGGGCTTCCACCACGTCACTGGGCAACCTGCGCCAGTGTCTCACCACCCTCATGGTGAAGAACTTCTTAAGACATTCATGAAAGGCACTGGTCACATACGCTGGTTTTGTCAGCAGATGTTCAAGGATAATGAACAATCTGCACTAGCGCAATGCTCCTCGTAGCCTGATGTGAAGGGCAAAGATTTCTGTTCCACTTATAACGCGGCCTTAAACATTATTTTCTTCAACTCAAATATTTGATAGAGTATTTGGATTGTCAGAGGTGAGGACCTTTTTATAATCCTACTGTCATGGTACGTGTTATTAGTCATATGGGAGCGGATCTCTTGTTACGGAGCCAGTTTGCATGTTCAACCTCCCAAAAGTGACTTTTGAAGTAGGAGTTAAGTCACTTATAAAACTGAAATTAGCGCTGTTCCAGGACTCAGTGGAGCATTATGTAAAGAGGTGGCGACCACCGCAGCCAGCGGCAGTGGGGAAGCTGAGGAGTGCAACCAAAGCCTGCACCTTGGTTTTTTCATTGCGTAATAAATTGTTAATGACATTTTATATATCCGCTGAGGGACAGCTTCCTTGACGTGAAGTCATTGGGCTTACTCTAAAGGCAACAGGAATCATGCTTTGTTTAACTGGGCGCTAATTGTGTATGTATCTCTACATGCTCTCAGCTGTTAAAAATGACAACGTCGCACATCTTCAAGCCCCGAGTCTTCTCAGCTTCTCTGAAGTCAATACGAGTTTGGTCTTTTTAGTCTGAAATGCTTCCAGCCATCAGATGTAATTGTCTTGTCTTTATACAATCTAGTAAATACCGCCCAGCACTGTTCAAGCATCTATGAAAAATACATAAACAATAAAATATAACTTGAATTATAGGAAAGGGCTTTTTTACCAGAGGTTGGGAATCCTGTTTCTAATACCATCGGGGGTGCAATAGGATGGCTCACACTGCTTTTAATTGCTTACTTCCAGTCTCTTGGCTCCAGAACAGTGTGCCTTTTACTTACGGTGTTGCGTGTTGTGAATGGCTGAGGAACTTCACCTGCTATCATGAACTGCCATATAGCACCTGTAGTATGCTGTGAGTAAAGACTAAAAGGCATTTGGTGGTATTTCTAAACGAAAATTGATTTGCTAAATGACTGAGATACAGAATAAATAAATAGCAATTACTGGCAAGTAACACCTCCTTTTTGAGGCAGGAGCTGGATGGCATCGTCAGCTGGTGCGGTTTGGAGCCGGTGTTACAGGGTGATGCAGCCATTTACAGGTGGTACGGGATGTTTCGAGCTCTGCTACTGAGTTTCAGTAGTACTAAATTTGCCGGTGGTAAGGAAAACAGCTTTTTACGGGGAAGTTCCTCCCTAATACTTCAGAAATGGCTTGATGCCTGCTTTAGAAGGAATAAAAATGAAAATGCTCCAATTCCAGAGTTACCACAGGGTCTCTCTCTGGTTTTTTTTTTTTGGTTTTTTTTTTATGGCATTGCCAAAGCTGATGCTCACAGAGGAAAACTTCAGTGCAGTGCTGCAAAGATGCGTCACAGCTGGGTTGAGATTCTGTATTGCAAACAGTGATGTAGAAAGGGTCCTTTTACATTTTATGAACTACATGTAGATTCCATGTTCCCGTTAATTTCAGTTTTTCCTCTTGAAAGTACGTTGGTTTGGAAAGACCAACTTGTAGTACACATTTCTTTGTGAAAATGGACTAACTTTTTTTTTCCTCCTCATATGCATGCTTTCCTGGTTAGAAGAGGTGCTATTTTGATAAAGCACCATATCAGTTTTCTTTTTGAAATAAATACTGATTATTTGGGATGAATGTAAGATGTATAGTGTTTTTCTAGCAACGGAGTACCGATTCTTTTTGTGTGTGTGTTCTAGTAGGGTAATTGAAGTGCTCGAGAGAGGGCTGAAACCAGAAAAGTTTCTGCTCTGTGATGGTTTGCTTTTAACAAAAGGATTTAGATGCTCAACATGGGGCACAATGGGGAAAATCAAAATAGATTTGTTTCATAGCCATTGTAGTTTCAGCCTAGGGGATAGCCTGTGGTGCAGTTGAAGCATCGCTGAACTGTTAATTGAAGTGTGCCCTTCAAAACCTGGAGAACAACTTCCTTCAGCTGTTTTTAGTCTTAAAAATGCTTCAGAAAGGCAGAGTTCAGACATGGTCTTTTTAAGCTTAAATTTATCTTTAAAGGTAGAGACACACCATGGATTCATTGGATTCATGTTCTTCCTCCAGGCTTCCCAAAAACTTCACCCTCAGCAACCTCTCATTTGCCTGTTGACCAAGGCTGCCATCTCCTACCGTACATGTGGGAGAGCCTGAGCTGGATTTTGAGGCAGGAAAAAGGCGTTTCAGTTTCTCTAGCCCTTTTTTTTCTTTTTTTTTTTTTTTTTTACTTGCTATGTTTCGGCTAGCTGGTCTGGCGATCGATCAACCCAGACTGCCCAGAGATGTGAATAACCTTCAACCCGTTTGTGATCGGGACTGGGTTTATAAAAATGACCACCTTGTGAAGCAAACCTTAACCTTCCTACCAAAACCTGAGGCCTCCAGGCAACTGATTAAATGCTAAATGTGAAAAATTATTTCCTTCCTTTGTGAACTTTTATGTCCTTTCTCAAGTATATTCATCACATAGAGCTGATTTCAAGCAAATACAGCTTACTTGCCCCATGCTTCTGAGGGAACAACTCCAATTTAACCAAAACAAGAACCTAAAAGCTGCTGCTGAAACTTAATTTCCACGTAGGTTGCAGTAGGAAATAACTGCAATGGTCATTCTGGTGCTGCCATACTAAGCTTGTCGGCTCTTTTTCTTGCTGCCGTCCAGCAGTTAGAAAGAGCGTAGCCAAGTTTAACAAAACCCTGTTTGTCAACTGCAGAGACTAACCCTGTAAGCCTGAAGCTTTTATTTAAGCTAAAAAGGCTTTTTAATAGTTGAAAGGCATTTTTTAGTTAAGCTAAAAGGCATGTTGTTAAAGTCACTGCTAACTTTGTGTTATAAACTTAAATTCTGTGCGGTAGCTGCCGGAGGGGAGGACAGAAGTTGTCTGACCTCCCCTAGAAAACAGTATTGTGTCAAGGATGGAATCCACAATGTGGATTCTGGACTGTGCTCCTGGCTTTGTCAGCACAGTGTCCTTTCCCCGAAGCTACGGCAAGATGAATTTTCTTAGTACTTCTGTTGCCTTGATTTTTGTAATTGAACAAAAGCAGATGCATCCCTTTCTGCTAGAGCATTTAATAGTTTTGCTACTGACCTTGAGCAGTAGTGTTAGACTGCTGGTTTATTATTATTTAATATTTATTATTGGACTCTCTCTGTTTCTGCAGTTACTTTGATCTTGCCAGATCGTAGAACCATAGAATGTTTCAGGTTGGAAGGGATCTTAAAGATCATGTAGTTCCAACCCCCTGCCCTGGGCAGGGACACCTCCCACCAGACCAGGCTGCTCACAGCCCCATCCAGCCTGGCCTTGAACACCTCCAGGGATGGGGCAGCCACAGCTTCCCTGGGCAACCTGGGCCAGTGTCTCACCACCCTCACAGTAAAAGAATTTCTTCCTAATATCTCATGTAAATCTGCCCTCTTTCAGTTTGAAACTGTTACCCCTCGTCCTATCACTACACTGCCTGATCAAGAGTCCCTCCCCATCCCTCCTGCAGGCCCCTTTTGGGTACTGGAAGGCCGCTATAAGGCCTACCCTGCGCCTTCTCCAGAAGACAGAAACTGAATGTGGCCGGTCTGTGTGTCAGCTCTTCGTCCAAACTGCTGCTGTGTTACACGCAACGTCAGTGTTTGGTTGCAAAGAAAACTCATGAAGCGTGAGCAGGGAGCTTGGCAGGGGAGCGGAGCATCCGATGTGATGCTGAGGACGATCTGCCCCTTTCCTGTCAGCACTTTGCCCTTGCCGCCTGCTTGACGGCGAGGGCCGCAGGAGTCGCGTTGGATGCCAAAAGACTGCGCTAGTCAAGGCTAGTATTTTTTCAAGGGTAGGAGCTGAAATCTTTGTAGGCGTTGGTTATACATTTGAAATGTTTCTGGATATGCGAGCATTGGATCCTTAGCTCATCTAGCTAAGCACATTGTAAAGGCTGTCTTTTTTAATAAATGTACAATACGTGGGAACATACAGGCCTAAATATACTCAAAGTGGGGACTGGGTCACTTCACTCAGTGTTTGCATGGGTGTAAAGAGACACTTAAATTTACTGCTTTCCATTGCTCAGTTGTCACACTTGCATTTTTGTGGTGTCCTTTTACTAATTTTATCTAGGTCTTTGTCCTCCCAAATAGAATCAATCTTCAGAATGACAAAAGAGATGACGATTTTTGGAGGGCAGGGTGAGAAGCGAACGCGAAGTGAGTCAAGTGCAATTATTTTCTTGCAAATCATGCTTAAAATTGATCAATTTTGTCATAGGTAAAAAATGCAAAACTTGTAGTCAGGGAACAGTACAGAATAAGACACGTAAATTTCCCCCAGGTGCTGTGAAGATATAGCTACATACATGGCTAATGCACGTTCAGCATTTTTCCTTTCCAAAGCAAACGGAGCTTGCTGGCACAAGGCAGGTCTTGTGTTGGGGGGATTCGTTTAACATTGCCTTTGAGCCATCTTGGCTTCTTTCCCTTGCAGTGTTAAGGCCTTGTGGATAACATCAATGATATAATTTTCAAGTCAGATCACTGTGCAAAATAGTAGAATATACTCTAGAAATTGCTACGAATTATGTGGCTTTGTTGCTCAACTATCAAAATATTCCCAGAAGACTTTTTGTAGCTTCTGGTGAACTCAAGAATTGACTGGTTTTGTTGGCCTTTTGAGATACAGAAGAAATACAAAGTCAACACCACAACAATTTACAGAAATGTACTTAATTTAATGAAGTCCAGGCTGCTGAACTAAACCCTAGATATGGAGCTACTTTGCAAATCTCTGTTAGGGTGACTTCGGTTATAGTAATTAGTAATTAAGTTTGGGTTCCAGAAGACCCGCACCTCACCGTAGTTCACTGGGGCTTTAATAGCAATCATATACTAGTATTGTGGTGGTTCCCTACCGCCAGAGTCCCATCGTATCAGGATCTTCTTCAGTTATATCCAAAAATAGTGATCCTGTAATGAATGGGAAAATAATCTGGCTGCAGCTATGGAGGAGGGGGGAGGAGGCAGGCGATGTGGATTATGCTGCTTGGCATAATGCTCTTTGCCATTAAAGAAGTTTAAAAAAACCCAAAACCTGACAAACCTCAGGGCAACAATAGAACAAACACCCAAGCATTTACTCCAGTATCAAGACTGTGATTTAAAAATAAAAGCCCATGAAACAGCCCCCAGGAATGCTCAAACCAGAGCGTTACTCACGTGACTGTATATTAATGAGCAAATAATCAGTTGCTGTGAAATTGCTCAGCAAAGGCAGCAGCTGGAGTAAATCACGGGGCAGCTCCACTCCAGATACAATGCCCAATATTGTGCTGTCATGGGAAACATGTAAAGTAGTTGGAGCCAATGAAGAGGAAAAACAAGGTCTGTGGGAACAGAGGTATTAACTGTAATGGGGGAGGGGAGGTGTTTACACTCTGCCGGCTTCAGCAAAAATATGATGGGGCAATTAAGGGAAGATGTTCCTACATATGATCCCTATTCCTAAACACGCAAGATTTTGTTTAAAAGGAAAAAGCTCAACAAAGGCATTTCCAAATGGATCATGAAGTGGCAGTCTGCGAGGGATGCAGAGAGACAAAAGTACCACTGGCAAAGCTGGACCAAGACAGGGATAAGGCAAAAAGTCGTCAACGGCAGAGACAATCTCATGGAACAGTAATCGGGAAGCAACGATGACAATGTTTGAGAGGTGAAGGAAGAGTGTTGTACCTGTTTGGGGATAATTCAGGGGAAATAAAGGGCGGTTCTGTCCTCCCAGCCGATGCGCAGCTGCCGGGACAGCAGGTACGGTTCATTTGTTCTTCATTTCCAGAAGCAGCCCTGGAGTATGGGCTGGGAATTTTAATGCCCATTTAATTCCTCTGTTTAAAATGGCTAACTCCTTACCAGCAGTTCCTGACTTTTGAGTGCTTGCATCTACGCTCATAATTGTAGTTTCTTTTTGTGACTGTAAGCAAAGGTAGAATATTACACTTCAGTTCAAAGGCCTCTACTGGCTTTAGGGAGGACTTTTGTTAGTGCCTGTTATCGCGCAGAGCCAACGATGTCGTGTTGAACTACATTCTGGCTTCTGCCTTGCCCCCAAAATTGTTAATTGGGCCATTTCCAACTGGGGGATTGCTACTGCTAATAAAGGCTGATTGCTGTTGATAGCAATGGGGTTCCCAGAAAAGAAACATCTGACTTCCAGAGGCAGGATTAATGTTTAGGACTGACAATTAGAAGAGCTATCTCCAAGTTTGTAAAATGAACAAGGCATAGAAAGATGGATGCAAAAAGCATGATGCCTTACAATGCTCTTAGAAATCCCTTTTGCGGAACAACTGCACTTGAAGCAGCAGTAAAACTGTGTAGAAAAAGAGGCTATTTTTAAGGCACCTTTGTCTTACGACTTGCATTTGATAGGCTCTAGAAATATGTGGTTTGATGTTTGAACATAAATGGTTGTTTAAAGCGCTGTCTGTACCAGCTGGTTTTGGTAATACAGTCTGTGTTACCCATGAGAGAGAGGGTTGAAAAAGGAGGAGTGGAGGAATTGTGGATGGATCAGTGTAGCTTTGGTCCTGCAAAATGCTGAAATTACTAGAACACGTGACTGTAAATATTCAAAAAGTAATTTGGCTTGAAAAGAAAAAACCAGCTATAGTGGATTTGAAGAGAACAAACATATGCAAACCATTTCCTTGAATGAGGTCATCTGCTTAGTTGATAAGGAGGAAGACACCAAGATTGTATCTTAACTTTAATGATGCTCTAAGAGTGTCCCCCAAGACCGCAAAAGGGAGGAGAAAGGGTGGCACAGAGCTCACTACTGTTATGGTAACGGCTCAAACTGATTTGGAGGAAGAAAGGAAGAAGATACTTGCAAGGAGTATTTATTTCCCTGCCCAAATGGAGAGGGAAGATGATGTGCTGTCAAGTGGAATCCAGATGAACATCTGTCCTGGCCTCACTTCTTTTAGTCGTTTTAAATGGCTGAGAGTTCAGAATAAATCTGATTGATAAACTGAAGAGATGGCCTAAAATCTGAATGTGGCATTCAGCGCAGATGAACTGCAGAATACTTGAGAGCTTTAAAATTATTTCACAGGGTGAAAGCCTGAAACGGGTTACAAAAGTCTTGCATTCTTCTTCACTGCAGGATTTTACAGTAAGATTTCTGTGATGTTGGCCAAGGCTTCCCTGATCCTGTCTCATCACAGGAATTTCACTGGATGATGCCTGGAGACCCCATCCATACCCACATTTCTGTTAAATTTATGGAGATTTTGTCTGTAGAAATTCTATGCAAGAACACAAAGCAGCCTGTGGCAATAAAAAGATTTTGATTAGAGGGCCTAATCCTTTAGATGTCATTCAATACTGAAGCTTTGCTTGCGTGAGGACTGCAAGATTAGACTTTTTAAAAGGAGGTTTTCACACTCATGTTAAATATTCCTAGCAAACTACATTGGGGATAGCACAAGAAACTTGTGGTCATTCCTCTCATTAAACCACCACTTGCTATTTTCTTAGTCTAGTAAAGCTGTTTAATTTTTGACGGGCTTTTCATCCAGAAATCTTAATTCTTACTTAAGCCCGCAATTGCAATGGCTTCCGCTTTTTGCAAGAGCGGAAAGGATGCAGACGGGTGGCCTTCATGTTTCTGGGCAGCCAGATGTACTCTGTGTGTTTAGTCTGCTTTGCCTGTGGCCCAAAACTTATATTGAGCATGCACAAATACTGGCCTGTATTACAAAAGGAGCAGTTAAAATGCCAAGTGATGATGGTAGAGTACCATCAAATAGTCAGTGGGGGGAAAGGAGAAAAGGTCTGCTCATCTGCTGCTTCAGCTCTGTCAAATGTCCAGTTGGTGCAAATTAGTGATGTTTTTACTCACATGCCTTCATTCTTCTAAGTAATTTTATTGAAGGATTCTTCTGTTTCTTTCATTTTACTGCGGGGACTGAATGTCTCTTGATCTCAGCCCTTGGTGATTTCTTCAGGTAGAATTTTCTGAAAGGCAAAAATAACCATCCTTCAAATAATCAACTGGTGGAAAAAAAAAAATGCATTTTGCCTTCTAATGAAAAGCTGACCCTGACATCATTGTATTTCTAAGAGCTGACCCAAAAACCCGCTGCTAAAATTGCAAGAAAAAAGAGAAGGAAACCTTGGTTCTGCGGTTTGAGTTATGTTATTTCCTGGCATGAGGCAACACCTTCATGTGGTCTAAACATACATTTAATCTAACTTCAGAGAAAATTGCCTTGTGGAGAGCTGCTGATCCTGTCGAGGTGTTCAGAATAGAGACGTACAAGTGGTACCATCCCACGGATGGTGCAGTTTGAGGCTGGTAGGGCAAAAAGGCTCTGGGGAGTGAGTAAAGTTAGAGTTGTCGCTGATAGGAGCCTGGAAATATCTGTTTTAGCTGAACATTGGTGCTAATACTCAGTGTTGGGGAGCTACTGCATCCTCAGCACCTTGCTGCAGAGCAGATGCCATCTGTCATCTCCCCCAAAGCCTGCTCTGTCCGCAGGGAGTTAGAGAAGTAGCTCAGGAGCGGTGCTGATTTCCCAAGTGTGACTGAAAGAAATCAACACCTCTTGGAAACAGGAGAAGATCGGGAGTGTTAAATTCCCAAGAGTAGGGCTAGATAGCCCTAAAGGAAACCTACAGCTTCAGGAGTGATTGGCATCATCTCAGTTTTCACACCCAGGTTAGAACCTTCAACTCTGAACTACTCAGATAATAGCCGATGGAGAGAAACCAGCATCTGCAGAGGATGAAGGCTTCATCTCAGGCTGTGGCTTGACAACACATGGCCATTGGGGCCGTAGTTGCTCAAGGAGCTCTTCTTTTTGGCTCTTTTTCTCCCAAGGAATTTGTTCCAGTACCCAGACTGCTGCACAGCTGGTGGTTTGGGTGCTATTGTAAGTAGGTTTCTATCATTCAACTTGAGATCAGTGAGATTACAAAGGAAGAGAGACTCATTAAACAAGGAACGGACTCCTGTGGATGCGCCTCCTTCCCCGAGGACATCATGAGCGGAGAAATTCCCTTCTGAGAAAACCAAGAGCCTAGGGGAGACTTCCCTGTCTCTCCCCCTGGGAGCAGAGTGCTTTTTTCCTGTGTCCTTCTCCATCTCTTTCAGAAGCTGCTGGGCTCCTTTAGTTCATAGGACGTACGGGAACTATGTGGAGGCCATGCTTTTTGTTTAAGGGTCTGCCTTGTTCTGTTCCCCCTTCTAAGTAAAGCCATTACAGATGCGTTTTCTTGCCTTCCTGTGCCCACCACAACCATCTTCAGAAGTGGTGATGCCTTAATTCTTGGTCTGCAAATTGAAGGTCCACCACCATGTCATTCAACCTTTCTTATAGTACACGACCCACTGTATCTCCCTCCCATCTCCTTTACAGAGCCTTTGTAGCCATAAGTTTCATTTAAAAAATAAACTCAGGCTCCTCAGGCAGCTGCGGGTGGTCGGGGTGTGGTGTGGCCTTGCCTTGCTACTGTGGTGAGCTGCTTCTTGGATAAGTCATAGGCCACCACTGCCAAGCCCCAGCACAGCGTTTTGAGCCTTATCAGGCTTCTCGGGCTGCCTAACTGGCAGCAGGCAGGAGTGTTTCTGCAGCTGGGCTTCTCCTATCACTGGGTAACTGTCTTCAGCTAACGTAGGCCAAGAAAAGCAAATGGGTTCTTCCACCGCTTCCCCATGCCCTTTTCATGACAGCTGTGTATTGTCTGGCCATTTTATTAGCAATAGCACTGATCTTTCCTTCTCTGCAAAGCCTAAGGGTGTTCAGAGGCTGAGAGCCAGAGACATGACCAAGGAAATACTTCAGCCAAGGTGGAACCTGATCTTCCCTAGACAGGGGCTGCTGGTGCCGGCTGATTGCCGGCTTTCGATGCCTGTGCCTGGCCAGGTTTCTTGTATCAAGAAGCAACAGTTTATGGTGAACCTTCAAAAACAAAACAACAAAAAAACCGAAACTGAAACCCAAGCCTTTTTCCAACCCCTTCTTTATGGAAGGAGCTGAGATGCTTCAGGGTGCCTGAGCACCAGCAGGTCTCCGAGGCCTCAGGCAGCACAAGCTGCAGGCAGGATGCTCCACGTGTGGCTGTTTCTTGAGGTTTCTGTCATGCCCCTCTTTGTCCACCTCAGCACCTGCCAGGTGACGAGCGTCTGCCACGTCCAGCCTTTCTGCTTGCATCAAGCCATACCTTCATGCTGCGCAATGCTGTGGTTTTGTTTCTGCGCTTAACCCAAGAAAATTCAGTCCCCTGGGAGGGGTGGTGGTGGTGCAGGATTTGGGGTTTTTTTATTCTAATTGACTAGCTGCTGATTTAAGTAATTCTGTGAAGCTGCTGGGTAGGTACCAAGGAACAAAAGGTCTTTATCTTGACTGTCTACGTATTTTATAACAACTTTACTGTAGTGGCACCTGCTGGCAAGATTTACAACTGCAGCATTTTCAGTGATGACAGATGGGATAGCTGGGTATCAGTGCAGGCACTAAAGAATGTTTTATTGACCTACTCAAAATGCCATATCAAGGGCATTTAAAGCTCTGAGTGAGCAGGCTTGGCCTTACAGCTGACCCGGCTTGGAGCCAGAGGTGTGACAAGGCAGTCCTTGGGTTTGTTCCAGCTGGAATTTCCCTGTGATCCACTTTGCAAGTTTAATTCTTTGCTTTAGATATCACGGAATAAGCTCACTGATTTTTATTTTTACTCATTTGCCTTACGGATTTGTTTTCCCTGCATCAGTGTCGGTCCTAGAACATCACAGCCCTGCTGAAGTCACCTTTCTTTGAGGTCTGGCGCGGATGAAAAATGGCTGAACCCCGTGAACGCGTTTCCCTCATCAGGCTGGGTAATTTCAGTATTTTTCACTGGGGCTTTGTCAACACAAGCAATATGTCCTCAGAAAGGGGCAATGCAAGCAAAAGGAGGTACCTGAAGAATACCAAGCACGTCTCCAGCTGCGCGTGTAAGCATTTCCCCGGCGCTCATCCATACGTGCGCAGCCTCTCGGAGGTCAATTTAAGTCATTGATGCGGATGCGTAGAAGAGAGAGTAGATGTAACACAAATCACTTTTGAATTAATGTTGCTGTGAAAATCCATCAAATACCACGCAAGTTTGGGGAATTGTATTTCAGCACTTGGGACTCAGCTCATTTTAAATGCTGAGACAAGTTACTTTTTTAGACAAACATTCAGTGATTTAAACTAAACAAGAAAAACTCTCCTTTATTCTCCCCCAGGGCTCCCCACCGGAAAAGATACAGGGTCATCTGAATTTCACACGTCAAGTGGAAGAGTGCAATACATGCTTTTTAAACACCAAAGGGATTCACTGTTCTGGAGGTGAAGCAAAAAGATGCATTCAGTTACACATCTCTTTATATACAACATCAGTGGTAAATGAGAAGCAGTTGTATTAGGAGCTTAAAAGTCCTCGTAGCTCATTTTATCATATAATTCAAAGCAGCACTGTCTGGTACTGACGCCTTTTGAAGACCCAAATTTTATGTTTGGTTTGAAGCTGTAGATTTTATCTAAAATGGCATTAAACCTATTATGTATAATTAAGCAATTGCAAAAAAAAACCAAAAACCAAAACAAAACCAAAAAACCAAACCAGTGAATAACCTGAAATATACCTTTTCCCACTGGGAAAGTTTTAACTTGGCATAATAGACCTGCACAGATACTCTTTGGGTTTGGTGTTTCAGATTAGTAGAGAAAATACATACATTTATTCAATAACTATAGTAGTGAAAGACTAAATTAGCTAGATGGGCCTCCTGCTGTACTGCATAATAATTTGGCAAGTAAACATATTGTCAGGGTATAAAGCAAAGGCATCATAAAAATATTGTTTACCTTTTATCTGTGGTGTTGCAAGAGCCTTTCGTACATGTCACTTATTCCCTACAGTGGGAGACAGTAGGGAAATTATACAGCAAAGAG
Organism: Chroicocephalus ridibundus; assembly: GCF_963924245.1. Taxonomy (NCBI): domain Eukaryota; kingdom Metazoa; phylum Chordata; class Aves; order Charadriiformes; family Laridae; genus Chroicocephalus; species Chroicocephalus ridibundus. The sequence goes on from NC_086286.1 coordinate 18,022,005, forward strand.
CCTTGAGAAAACGATTTTGCACAGTCTTGGTGCCACGTAAATGAAAGTGTTTTCTGAAGGGCTGTGTTATGTTTCAGAGCTGCAACAGCATAAACCCAGCACAACTCAGACTGTTTTAATAGAGCAGGATTTGATCCTAAGTGGGGAATTTGATCCTAAGGGGCGCCTGAGGTTTTTACCGAGGCAACTCGATAGGACTGATGCTCCGACACAGTATATTACGCTTTGGGAATATTACAACGGCATCTGTTTTGGAACAGAATAACAAAAGGCACAAAGGAGCTTCATGTTGACCTAAAAGATCCGATATGTTATTTTAAAATAACTCTTGCCGTACCACCTGCGTGTTTGATTCCTGACAGCTTACTGAAACGTCACTTGGTTTTGCCCAAAATCCTCGCTTGCGTGGGGAGCACTTCAGCACTAAACGCGGAGAAATTTGGGGCTGCGTCAGCGCCCAGGAAACGATGTGAAGCACAGACACCATGCTGCTGCTGCTGGGGCAGCGAGTTGCGTGTGCTGCCAAAGGCTTCCAGCTGCCAGAGCACCAAAAAAATAATAATAAAAAACAGAACAACCCCCCAGACGCTTCCTCCCCACCTTTCAGATGCCACCAGCTCATCCTGAGGGCGAGCAAGAGCTGAATGAAGCTGGAAACGCTGCCGCAAACCACCTCACCGTGTCGCCGGCGTGGGTGTCTGCTCGGCGCAGCCTCCCCAGCCCCAGCAAATTCGTTTCCTTCTGAAAAGGGCTTGAGTCCGCGCTGTGCCTGGCTCCGCCTGGAAACTTAAACCCGTGCTTTACGGGAGCTCTCGCTGCACCTGAATCGCAGTTTTCACCTTCGCCATCCCTTCTCCTTTCAGGACTAAAGTCCTCCTTGTCAATCCGGGCGCTGTGGAAGAGGGTCTGAGCTCGTGCAGCCCAGCAGCAGGTCAGAAGCGGGTGCGGGAGTCCTGGATGTAGAGCTGGTTCCCATACGGAGGTTGGCCGCGCGCTTCTTACACATCCAGCATCCTGCAATCCACCTATGGCTTCCCGATGTGCTGATAGGGCACCATCTGAATTTAATCCAACTTACTGAACTCGAACCAGAGGCTTTCTAAAGACTTTTTAAGCCAGAGTTGTTGGTGTTTTTTTTTTTTAAATTTTATTTTATTTTTTAAAATACGTGGGAGGGGGGAAAAAAAAAAAGCCCCGTTGCTGGGAAGGTCCTGCCCTGGTTGTTGGAACTGTAGGAATTCAGATACATGGCATCGAAGTGCGTGCTGCTTATTTTGGGGGAGAAGAGGGGAGGAAAAGCAAGCAGTAAATGACCGTCTATCTCCAGAGGACTATAGGCGTACCTGCACCCAGAAAGATGACAGGGACACTGCTGTTTTCTGATCCTTTTTTCTAAGTCAGGTACTGCAAGAGCTGAAGCGGGTTTGCTGCATGTTTGTCTAGAAGTATCCACTGTAAATGTGATATAACAAAAACTAACGGGCTTCAGGATTTAGCGTAAAATGCTCCATCTCACCCCGAAATCAAAACACGCACAGCTTGCTACCAAGAGCAGCTGAAGAGGCCACAGGTGTAACGTTAAAGGGATGCTACTGGTTTTTCATATATAACTTCCAGTATGTTAAAACTTTTCATTTTCTGAAGACTACCAATGCTTTTGAAATACCTTATAAAGTATATATTTCAATAATCAAGATTTAAATGATCGTTCTGCCCCTTGGGTCTAAGGTTTAATCAGAATGATTCCTACATCTTTTGCCGAGCAACACAAAAATGGTCTACAGAAAAATTCACTCCTGAACATTTTCAGAACTTTATATAATTTCACATTCTAAAATATTTCTAGAGAAGCTGAGGTCTGAAGTGATCTAGCACCATTCCATACGTGAAGCGGTATGGTATGCGTGTGTGTGGGGGGGTGTCCGTTGGTAGTCTGAACTGGACCTAACCCTGAATATATAGATTATAGCTGAGGTTGAACAGGAATCAAAAGAAATGCCAGTTTGATTCCCTCCTGTCTGAGCTGATCTTTCCACTCCTCGAGGCCTATTTCAATAACCCGCTTGTTATCGCCCTCTGAGTTAAGCATATGCTATTATTGTTCTTATCTATATGTTCACTTGATTATGGGACTGTCTTCTGAGCCTGTCATCGCTGTCGCTGCTTCATAATGAGCATAATTATTTCTCTGTGGGCTGCCAGACTTGCTAATGATGCCACATTGGGGGCTGCTGCTGCGGCGAGAGGCGAGGGCGGCGTGCGGACCTCTGCGGAGCGGGGCCGAAGCTGGAGCACGGCTGGGAAGAGTGATGTAGGTCAGGGCAGCTTCGGGATTGCTTCGTGGGGGCATTAATGGTGGCTGGGGTTTTTGCATCTAGTTCCCAACAACGTACCCCGTTATGGCCCTTGGGAGTCTCCTGGGCTTTCAGAAAAGCACATTCTTGCGCGTTTATACTGTTGCTTTTGATTTGTGCGTCGCCCGCAGCTTCCGATGAGATCCTCCCCTCAGGCTCCCCGAGGTCAGTGGTTTTACGAGCTCCCTCCAGATTAAAATTCAGCTGCTTGTTTGAAGTGCGAAGCTCAGAACTGGACGCTGTTTCCCAATGGAAGAGCATATACAATTAGTTCCTCCAATTTACCAGCCAAAGCAACCTTCACGGCTTTCTGTGTCATCTGGAATATGACAGTGAATCCGGTCAGCACAAAACCAATCTCTTCTATGCTGCTCAGCGTCTTCATATGTGAATAAACCTATGTGTAAAGAGCAAATCTCACAATGCCAAAATCAGATAAAAATTAAGACCTTGTATTACCACAGCTTGAAATTACTCTTGTTAAATGGTAAAGAAGTATTTTTGCTTTTCAGTTTATTAAACTCATGTTGCAAAAGTGCAATATGGTTGATGACACACCAGCGCTGTGGCACAGCAAATGCAGTCTTTGCTCTGGGAAGCCTCCACGCAGCATCAGGTCCGGTCACAAAATGGGCAAAGAACAGACCACGAAAGAAGCGTCAGATGAAGATTTTACACTGTAAGTTATTTCCCATGAGCAGGGGTGGGGAGGGAGAAAGGGCAGGGATGAGAAGCGCCTCAGCATCAAGATTTCTTTCGCACAGCCCGTTTAAGGCCAACAGCTAGTAAATCACACCCGGTTTCACTTGGGTAAGCGGGGAATGAGCCCCAGAATGACATCTAAATAGGCCAGGACAAGGTCACAGCTGCCTGCTGGGGAAGATGGCACAACCCCCCACCCCCAAACACACACGCAGGTACTCTCATGCGCTCTCTCTGTGCTCATCTCACTGTCTCGCAACCCTGTTCTCTTCCACGAGCCTGCCCAGGAAAGCTGCTTAGCAAAGGTCCACCTCACCCGAAGGTACACGGGGTGCCCCAGGGCGCCAGGGACTATGTGAGTGAAGCTTTCCTGGTTCTCCACATGGATTTTCCACTGTGGTGCGGTGGATGTCGCTCCCGGCTGGCATCTGACAGCGGGTCACTCGCAGGCTCTTGGCCCTGGCAGTGAGCTCAGGGGATGACGTGATAGAGAGCAGCCCTGCGGAAAAGGACTTGGGGGTACTGGTGTATGAAGAGCTGGACATGAGCCAACAATGTGCACTCACAGCCCAGAAGGCATATTGCATCCTGGGCTGCATCAAAAGAACCGTCGCCAGCAGGTCGAGAGAGGTGATTCTGCCCCTCTATTCTGCTCTGATGAGACCCCACCTGGAGTACTGTGTCCAACTCTGGAGCCCTCGGCACAAGAAGGACATGGACCTGTTGGAGTGGGTACAGAGGAGGGCCACGAAGATGCTCAGAGGGCTGGAGCACCTCTGCTGTGAGGACAGGCTGAAAGAGTTGGGGTTGTTCAGCCTGGAGAAGAGAAGGCTCCGGGGAGACCTTATAGCCCCTTCCAGTACCTGAAGGGGGCCTACAGGAAAGCTGGGGAGGGGCTGTTTGCAAGGGCATGGAGTGATAGGACGAGGGGCAATGGTTTTAAACTAGAGCAGGGTAGGTTTAGATTAGACATTAGGAAGAAGTTCTTTACAATGAGGGTGGTGAGGCACTGGCACAGGTTGCCCAGAGAGGTGGTGGAGGCCCCATCCCTGGAGACATTCAAGGCCAGGCTGGACGAGGCTCTGAGCAACATGATCTAGTTGAAGATGTCCCTGCTTACTGCAGGGGGGTTGGACTAGATGGCCTTTAAAGGTCCCTTCCAACCCAACACACTCTATGATTCTCAGCAGAGCACTGGGAGCCCGGAGTGGGGCGGGTGTCCTGGGCTACGGGCTCAGTGGCCACCAGGTCAGGCTCCTCCGTAACACAGTGCTGCTGTCTGTGAATGACTCCCAGGAAAATGCAGAGGAGAACAAAAGAAACGGAAGCCTTTTTGTTCAGACTCCTGCATCTGCGAAGCAGTGGCTTGCACTTCCATTGAAAATCCTCTTGGAAATCGGCAAACAGGGGAAAAAAAAGTTGACTACTGCAAGATATAGGCAATGTCTAGCAAGTTGATGGAAAGTACACTTGCTTTTTTTATTTTCCACCTAGCAAAAGACAGGGATGGAGGCTTTACAGGCATAATTTCTCATGCTAATGATGATGTGTTTAACACACACCTAGCGTGAGAGGTCAGAGCCTCTACTGATTGCTTTGCTTTCTTCTGTTTTAATTGCAGCACCTCAAACCAGAAACCCCATGTTCCCCGTGCATGCTCTAACAAGAGGTACTAGTAAATGGTCCCTTGCGCTCTCAGCGCGTTATCCTCTGCGGTTTTGCGTGTGAGGTTGCTGTGGAGGTGTGCTGCCTAGGGTTTTTGCTGAGAAAAGCATAATGCGCCTTGATCTCTCACAGGTGGTAGGTAGTCTGTCAGAGAGGGCGGCTGATGGGAGTAAAAACCCTTCTCCCAGCCCTGACTTCAACAGGTTGGCTGCGTGTATCCACACGTGAAATGCTGTTTCAGCGGGTTTTTAACAAGGAGAGTGAGGTGCAGGGGAAGGAAGGGAGCTCACTCGCGCACCCCTCCGCCAACCTGATGCTTCCTGCGACCTGCTGGCTGTTGCGGAGCATTGGGGTTGGACGCAAAAACCCTTGGAGCCCATCTCTCATCCCCAGATATATATTTAAAGAGCAAACAGTGTAGCTGCTTTAACAGCGAAACACCATTTAGGTAACAATATAATAGTAACAGCGGCACAGGACAGCCTTCCCAACTCAAGCCAGTGCAGTAGTCATCAGCTTGTCAGATGTGCATGACACAGACATCCTAATTTTCAGGTAGAATGTGTAAAAAAAATAGGTTTACCAAGTATCATCCCCCCAGGTGTCTGTCTGTCTGTCTCATGGCTTTCAGATGGCTTCCTCAAAGAAGAGAAAAAAGAAATACATGTATTGAGAGAACGGTAGATGCAGGGTTCAAAAAGCAGTGGCATCTATGCGGTCATCTAATACTGCTTCAGCTAAAAGGTAAATTCTACAGTCACTGAATTGCGTATTTTTATCCAGCTCTAGACGTTTCCCTGCAAACAATACCAATGAAAGTTCTTGGATGGAGAGCTGCGATGGCCGCTGGAGCTGTAGCAGACTGAATTTGCTGCTGCATTTTCAATAGACAAAATTTAGAGGAAACTTTCTGTAAGCACTAGATAAAAATAATTTATCAAGCTAGTGAATCAAAGCCTTTTTTTTAAGTCAGAACAATTCCTGGGGTTGTCAAGACACTGGGACAAGTAAACTGTGGCATAGGAGCTGCTCTTCTTTCTTCTGCTTCCCTGAAAGAGTTTCCAAGGGGCCTCAGAAAGCACGGGAGAGGAAGAGCTGGCTGCGGTGGTGGGAAGACGCCTGCCCAGCTGGATCCCGACATCCTCCCCTGTTTCCCCAGTTCAGAGCCATCAGTTCAGCCTTGCAAACCGCTCCCCTTGGTCTAGCGAAAGCCCCGTAACGACCCGATCGTGTACAGTCCTGGGGTCTGGTTGGGCTGAAAACTCCGGAGGGGACTTGGTTGTTGTTCCTCGCTACCCAACGTCCTTTTGGGAAGGAGCGCAGGTGGGACAGCTCTGTGTCACCCATCTCCTGTCAGAGGGCTTCAATAGTGAAGGATATTTAGGGGACAGCCGAGAGGAGCAACTTTGAATGAAGGGAAGAGAAGCAACCAGGATAACTTCTGTGTGCCTTTTTCTTTCACGCTGTGAACACCGTGGGGGCTGTTCACCCCTAAAATAAGCCCCCAGCCTGTAGTAGCTGATGGCCACAGGCAGCTGGTCTCCAAGGCAGGACTTCAGTGTAAGCACATAAAGTAGACAGGTGAGGGGGCTGTCGGTATCCAGCTCAGTAATAATCACGCATAAACTTCAGCAGTTGAAATATGTACTCCAAAGAAATGTGGACTTGTAGGAGTACTACAGCTGTGAATAAAGGAGCTGTGTTTTGTACAAAAGATGTATAATTCACTGTACAATTTCTCCTCTCTGCCTTGTCCAATTTTCCCCACACCTTCTGTATGATCCTGCAGAAAACCAACACCCGAGACCATGAGGTGAAGACCGGAGGCAGCTCACCATGACGTTGGTGTCAGCAGTTTCTTTGAGAATGTCTCTAAAAATAGTGTTTCTACTGAGAGGTAACAGGCTGCATTTAAAAAAAACACTTAAAAATCTCTTCTAACTTGCGGAACTTCCAGGCCCCAAATGGACGGTCCCAAATCCAAGCCCCTCAATACGTTAACTTGGAAACAAGTCTGTACGTTTGCGGTGTGGCTGCAGTGACGCTGCTCTGGGAATGGCACAGAGCAGCTTCTTCCCTCCCGGGGTGCCCTGCCGGGCCCTGCAGCCACTCACCGGCCCCGGGCGCCGAACTGGGTGAGCAGAAACGGCTGAGGGTTTGTTCTCCTCCCCGTGTGAAGCTACACCCACCCAGAGCAAAACATCCACGCTCAGCTCTGCCCCTCTGCCGCCGGCGTTAGGTGTTAGGCAAGTTTGGCTACTTTGCAGTGGGATAAAGAGAGGTGGGAAGAGATGTGTGGAGAAGTAATGAAATAGAGAAAACCCTTTAAAAATGAAATGTGCTTTTTTTTTTTAATTCTTTTTTGTTCTTTCTTTTTTTCTTCCCCCCCCCTTCCCCCCCCTTTGCTTTCCTTGCTTTCCTTGCTTTTTTCCTTTTTTCTTTTTTTTGTGCTTTCTTTTCTCTTCTTCCTCCTTCCTTCTCTTCCTTCCCTTCCTTCCCGTGTTTATTTTACACTTGCACTGTGGCGTGTTCTCAAATAGGGTAAACTGCAGCAGCTCAGGAGAAATGACTGTGACAAGCGGGACTTTTGGAGACCGTACCTCAGAATTTGCCCTCCCCAGGGCAGCTGCCGAGGATGCCTGTTGTACAATAGTTTTCCTGCCTGAGGAGCAAAACCGATAAGACCCAGACACGTTGTTTCTGGAAATGCTTGTTTATAGGCAAAGGTTTTACATATTGAATGTAAACCTACTATAAGCTAGATTTTAAGTTAAAAGTACTCTCCAGAATTGCAGAGAAAGCTCATAGCTGGCTTTAACAAGTAAACATTTTTATTATAAAATTTCTGTAGTGTTTATGTTACATGTATATATAAAATAAATATATTTCTATATTACGAATACAATAAGTATAAATTAATTTTTATAAATTGTGCGTAATTATATAGTTACTCATTCTACATTAATTATATATTGTGAGTTATGTGCAATGTATAGCCTATATAATTATATAAATGTGCACTTATGAGTTTCTTATGTATTTATAAACACAGTTTCTTACACATTTACAAGGCTGTAATCTCCAGTTTGCTCAGCATCATCTGTTAACTACGGGGCCGAGGAGGATTTCTCTCTAGCGTGTGACTCAGTTCCTCCCTGCCCCTTCGGCAGCTGCGATGCCGCCTCTGTGTACACATGAAAAGCAGGATGGCGAAGGCGAAACAGAACAGCGCGCGGCGCGTGTGGCAACGCGTGCTGATCAGAACAAGGTAAAAGCAATAGCATAAGCAGGCGCAAGTCTCCGAAGACTAGCGGGGCTCTCCTTTCGCAAAGGGAAGTCAGTGGCAATGACCGGTGTTGACTTATTGAGAACCAGGGAGCCAGGAGGGAAGCAAACGAGAAGCTGGGCTCCCTTTTGCAGCTCAGTGCTAATTGTACCGCCTTGCGCCTGCTCCGGGGAGGAGAGGAGGGCTCAGACGCTTACAGCTAATGAACACAGCAACTGAATAAATACGACGGGGCCAAACACGTTAGCATTGCGCATTTTTTTTTTTGGTCTTCTGAGAGGTTGTGTACAGATAGACTGGGGTGTGGGGAGGGTCTCGGCGCTTTGAAAAGCGGAAATTCCCCTCTCCCAGGGAAGGAAACATACTGCGCTTGAGACGGCTCACGAAGCGGTTGGCGGCTGCCTGCAGGAAGAGCAAACCGTCTCATCTCGAACTTGAAAGCCAAACTCGGTTTCAAGAGCACGCCGAAGCAGCAGCGCGACTGGTGAAGTTTACACGTTGGGTGACCTGTACAGCTGCTTCTCTGAAACGAAAATACGTGGCTAGGAAAGCAGTTAGAGAAAGGCCTTTCCCTGAGGATTTCTTTTGCAGCAATACGAGAAGCCTCCCCAGATTCGGTGCAGTTGAGAATTAGACGTTTTTGAAGGGCAGGCTGCAGGGGGGAGGTGGGACGGCGAGCAAGGCCGGTTCAACAGCTGTCTACAAACCAGCCTGAGTGGCCTGAACGTTGTCAGGTGCTTCCGGAGACCTTGAACAGGAAGGTTTTTGCCACCCAAGCCTATGCGAGCCACCGGGACTGTTTGAAATTTTCATGTCAGCTGATGCTGCTGAAGAAGTATCTCTCCTTCAAACTTGAAAATGCTCTAAAACCCCAACTTTGAAGAAAGGCTGGAGGATGCAGTGGTGATCTCCTGATTTCTCTTTAGCGTTGCTGGAGACCTTATCTGCTTCAGCCTGCACAAGCAGCCCCGGCTTTTTTGGCCAAGCTGCTCAATGACTTCATCTGGGTTTTATTTTTTCCCCCTCTCTCAGGGGAAAGATCAGCAGGGCCTCAGTGCCGAAGAGGCAGGCAAACATGGGGCGGATGCTGCACTTTCACGGAGCCCGAACGCAGCTAGTCCAGGAAATCGCTTTGCAGCCGGCTGCCCTGGGCCACCACGGCTTCACCAAAAGGCTGGCATGATGGCGGCAAAGGCCGTAACTGGAGGAAACGTGCTCTGAGTAGTATTTTTATATATAGCAGACAGGAAAGGAACAGAGAAGTAAGAAAGCGAAATTTTTTAGATTGCGGTGTGTTTTTCAGCCTCAGTTCCCCAATCGCCTTTACACCGCGAGGTCCTCCTGCCACTTGCCATTTGCTTTCATCAGGACAGTGTGTGCATCAGATGAGTAATGCCAATGCTTTACATGTAACTGCAGCTTCATCTTACAGAAACAAAGTGAGAAAAAGGGAAAACAAGTCCAGTGTAGCCCTATTTTACACACTGCTCAGATCTGTGGGTCTTCCAGCATGTGGGCTTGGGTGCCACCACGGCTCTGGACATTGTAGCAGGAGGGATCTACCCAGGCCAGGTCAGATGGAGTCATTTGAGGATGGGGATGGACATCCCATCCCTGGAGGTGTTCAAGGCCAGGCTGGATGGGGCTTTGAGCAGCCTGGTCTGGTGGGAGGTGTCCCTGCCCATGGCAGGGGGGGTTGGAACTACATGATCTTTAAGGTCCCTTCCAACCTGAACCATTCGATGATTCTATGATTTGGAAGGGAAAGCATGCTCTAAACGTAAATAGAGTGAGTCGTGTTGCCAGTTGGCATAAACGCAAAGCACATAGGAGCAGGAAGCATCTTTGTTTTTGTGCACGGGAGGGTGCTTTCAGGTCAGGTTATCGCCGAGGTGCATTTCTGGCCAGCAAAATAACAGCTTGCTCCAGCAGCGAATCCGTCCTGCCTGGCAGGGGGGGTGGCAGTTTCATGCAGCTCAGTGTCAGGTACCTGCATCTTTGGGGTTTTTTTGTATTTAACACTGTACTTAACAACGATGAATATTAAACCAGAACCCTGCCACCTACTGCCCACAAAACTGCCAGATGTGTTGTGTGCACAGGGTCTAATTCTGGCCTTAAAACCCCTGCCAAAGCTGTCTGGGACTGGGCAGCCCTGCACAGGCTGGGAAAATTATTTGTGAGCCACCCGAATTGCCCTAGCGGGACTCTGAGCCAACATCTGCGGCAACGCTAGCTTTCCCCGAGAACAAAGCATAGTTTCCTTTTGTGTGTGTGTGGTTAAGCAGCGCTGAACAAATAAACATTGGGTGGGAACTGGTCATAACAGAAATACTTTTTTTTTCTTTTCTTCTTAAAATACCTGAGTGACTTGTTTCAGAACACCGACCTGTTTATTGTTTGGGAATGCCTGTGACTGCTATCAGAAACTTGACAATTCCAGGTGTATCCACGGTGGGAACGGATGGCTATTGCATTAACAGGCAGGGATGATTCTGCATTTAAAATTTAGCATAAGAAAGAAGTGTCTCAAAACTGTCAGTCTGCCTAGTGCCAGAATTAGGCATTTGGTTTTTAGTATAGAAACCATCCTAATTATCCTTTCTCCTTTAATTAAATGAGAAGTCTCTCATTAGCCTCTGCTTCCTGTAACTCATGTTTTGGGCTCAGCTCGTCCTGTGTTGCAAATGGGGAAAGTGGAGAGAAATGGGGGGAGAGACAGAGACAAAGAGGAGACTCTGAAGAACACAAGTATCTTTGCTGCTTATCTGTCTCCAGGTGCTGGCTCACTGAAACTTTTCACGTTAATACTGTCTTTCAGCTCTTCTACTCCAGCTGCTCACTGCTTAACCAAGAATGTGGAGATCCATTTGTTCTTGTGTTATAACCTGGACATAACAGTGATGGCCAGAATATAGATAGACTTTAAAATGTAGGGAAGGAAAGTAAGTGATTTATGGACGTGAGGGAAGCATAGGCTTGTATAGGCAAATTCTGCCCTGCGGGGTTCCATTTAATTCACTTAAAATTGCTTCTAACGAAACTAACTTTATATGGATATGTTTGGTAACAAGGATTTTAAAAGTTGAGCAATGAAAAATGCCTAGGAAGGATCACACGTTTACATTGAAGCTCTGTTCCACTACTAATGATTATTAAAATGCATAACTTGATGCTAGTTTGGATTTTAAGACGTATTTTCCTTTGTCCAGCTCTATTGGCAGTTTAGTGGCAGATACTAAAAAAATAATGTGAACCCAGTCCAAGTGTCACATGTGGGATTTATGGTTTTGGTGGCCACATCTGAATGAATCTTCCACGTTTTTTTGTTTCTTGCCAGCATCTGTTTAAAGCCTCCATCTTGAGTAAACACAGTGGAAAAATAAAGTACACGTACATACTTCAACATGTTAGTAGAAATATAGCTGTTGAAGTTCAAAGGATTAATTAACATTTAAATTACATTATTTAAAAAACAAAATAAACAGGACTAGTTGAACAGGTTTAATCACAGAAGGCGGCAATTTAACTGAGAGTAGACATGCAGCAATACCAGTTCCTAAAGCCAAGCTATGTGAGCTCATCTTTTGCGAGATGCATCAAGCTGATTTCTTCATTTATTCCTTCTGGTTTGGGCCTGCATGTTTCAGTAATTAATTTTTTTTTTTCCCCTAGAATAAGAAGATGAGAGGTGTGAGGAAAGGAGGAGCACCACTTACAAGAGACTGAATGTGAGCGCCATGTTAAATAAAATCATTTGTTTGGCGTCTGTACTCTGGTAAGAAATTTATCGTCTTTTCTACATATCCCAGTGTTGGAAATATTTGTTACAAATATTTGCCCAAACTTACCCAAATTATTTTCCTTAAATATTCCCTCCCCCCTCCCCGAAGTACAGTGCTTTTCCTTTCTTTAATTCAATTAAAAACATTACAGTGAATTTTTAATACGATTTTGAAAACTGGCCTTGGGTGCAGTATTCCACCTTGATGCTGGGCCTCGCGCACCGCTGGCCTGGCCCAGCCTGCAGCCTCGCCGCAGCTTCACTCTGGAGCAGCAGCAAGTTGCCTTCTTCAGCCTGTATCACACAGCCTCTTCAACATCAGTTTCACCTGCTGCAGGGAGTTGAGCATGCTGCCAGCCACAGGCATAAAAATCATGAATTGCTTACAAAAAATAAGGCTGGAGAGCTAACATTTTTGTTAACTTTTTATACATATATGTGTGTATATATATATACACACATGTGTACTTGTTTGGGTTGTCACTTCAAAGCCTTTGGGTTCTGTCTGTTTTGTGTTTGCCAAGGTTTGTGGTTTTTTTTTTCCAGGCGCCAGTGTGCCTTCATGGTTTAGGGATGTAACATTAGTAATGTGCATAAATGGGGATCGAGGCCAGATTTCTCCCTTCATCCAGGGCAGGTTGTCACACAGGAACGAGGGGAAGGTATGTTTCGTCCCTCCCGTCCTGCAGAGATCCCAGATGGCTGCAGCATCAGCTGAAGTCACTCTCTGCTCTGTAACCTCTTTCTGAAGACTAAAGGATACCAGTTCCAAAGCCAGAAGCCTTCTGTGAAACTGCTTGGGAGTCAGGAGGTGCTTGGGATGCAGGCTTTTCTTAGTATTTTAAAGTAATTAAGTTTCTTATCTTTTTCTAGAATTAAAACTACTTTCTGTTTAAACATGTACAATTCTTTAATGCAGATACCTCTGATGTCTTACAAATACTTGGCAATACTGTAGTCTGTGTTTTACATAAGCCTTCAGAAAACTGACTGTTTCAAGGACTTACTGCTGGAGTAATTTAACAGTCGTGCTGCAAAAATGGGAAGGTAACGGGCCCAGCAGAAGATACAGTAGCCAAAACTCTTATCTCAATACTCATTGCTTAGAGAATTGCATCAACTTCCCTTAGTCAATAATGACTCTTATTTATAAATTCACATACAATACAGAAAGGAAGCTTGTTGCACTATTGTGGAGATCAAAGTTTCAGCCTGTTTCTTTTCTCCTTCTCCTGTTTAGAGAACTGAAGTCGGTTTGCATGTATCTGTATCCCTCTCCTTATTGCTGAGCCCAGCACGGTTGATAGCCTTGGGCATTTTTTTAAAGCTGTTTCTAAAGATAAACATTTTGCAAAAATTCCCAGAATGCAAGTGCTCGAATTAATTTACCCAGAGCTGTACTGTTTGTTAGCAGGCTGTTCCTTTGCAGGGGATTTTAAGTTCCAATTCGATGTATCATAAATTAATATATAATGAGAAACTACTTCTATGGTCAAGGTCAAGGTCTATGCCTTACTGAGGTCCGTGCAAACAAAACCTCTATTGATTTAGTTCAGTAAAATTCAGAGGTTAATCCCAAATCTCCTGCTCCTTTTTTAAGAACCATTCTATCACTGAAAAAATATGAATAAAATTACAATCACTAATCAAAAAAATGCCCAAAGTGCCCGAGCATATTCACATCCTTCAGTCTTCTTTCTAAAAGTGGATTGTCCTTAGTTTTTCAAAAGCAGTTTGAGAAGCAGAGAGGAGATGTTTTTTGTCAATTAGCGGAATTCAGTCTGTCTTTTCTCCCAAGTTATGCTTTGTGATCTAAAATAGGCAACGTACGTGTTCATCATTGTCTACTTGGCTACAGCAGGTAACTGCTCAGCTGCGTGTGTTGCGAAGGCAGCTGCCAGCTAGGAGATTTCTTCTGCTCATGCCAACAGCAGAGGTCTTTTCACTAGACAGGCCAGGATGCTTCGATCATATAGAATATTAGAGAGAGGGAGAAAGAGAGAAAGCATATAGTGTGTGTATATATACACTATAGTCTATGTAGTATATGCATATACAGTATACACCTGTAGTACAAACATATATAAATACATGGTGTTTTTTAATAGGCTATAACCCCCCTCCACACACCTTACTATGAGTCCTACGGGTGTTTTCTTCCACAGCAGCAAGGGGCTAATCAGGAGAGGAAACAGGCGCCGATTACCCCACCCACCTCTGAGGCCTCTGCTAAAGCCATTTATCGTAATGTTTCTCAACCTTCTTGGGTTGGCAACTTTATGGAAGGACACATCATCTGCAAAGTTTTTACAGCACCTGTAAAAAATAATGGTAAAATAACCACATAGTATCAGTAATACGTCTCCCAAGCACAGAAATAGGTAGGTATGGTATGGGTACATGGGAGTCCCTGGACAGTTAAGCTGTTACATCTAGCCCAGGGACTAAAAAAGATCAGCTTTGACCAGAAATATTGTAAGTATTTCAGAGCTAAGCAAATTTAGGGGAGTTCATGGTCAGCTCTTACTGCTGGAGTGTGTTAAGTTTGTATTCCCTGAATATTGGAAATATTTGTATGCTGTTTCCCTTAATGCTGCATAAATGGTTTGGTGAATTTAAAGCGGATTTAATTCTGTGAAAGATAGGTACTGGTATCAGAATAATCTTTTTTTTAATATTTGTATTTTTTAAAATCAAAATATGCACCTTATTACATTAAAAGAGATAGGCAGGTGGACAGAAACAGTGTAAAAATGAATGTAAGAACTTTAGTTGCCTGGTCAATTAAAGTTTTGTTAATTTTTGTGGCCTTTAAACTCTAACACCCACTGCCCAAAGCTTTTTGAATGGCTTCTTCCCAAAGCCCTGCCCCTCTTTCTACCTCCAGCTGAAGAGTATTTCAGGGACAGGAATCGGAGGAAGGAAAGGTGGCAGGCTGCCATGGCGGGACCAGCTCCAGCACCAGGAACCTCCCAGAGCCCTCTTACACTTCCTACTGAAATCAAAAGGAGAACTTAGGGTTGAATTTTGAAGGATCAGTGTCTTGTGTTCTCAGAAAGATGTAATATTGTAGTGCTTAATATTTATCATTAAAATGAAAGGCTGGAGAATTCTTTTCTCCGTTTTATGTTGTGGGATGGAGATGTTTTCCGTGTAGACTGGCAAATTTCTCTGAGTTGTTTATACAGACACTAAAAAGCTAACCTCCAGCAGTGCACAGGTAATATCATCTTGATGGTGATGGTCTGACTGGATTTCACATTTGTCCTATTTAACAGTTCGCCTGTGATGGTCCCAGAAATATTTCCAGAATAATCTCTCCAATGTATACCAACAGGTTCACTGGCAGAATTGCAACAAACAGTTCTTAAAGGCCCAATAGCTTTCCAATTCAGGTTCAAATAATAATCCCAAACCCAAAACATTACTTTGAATGCATGTTTATTCTCTAAATGAGATTACAACTGAAAAACTTCATATTTAAGCATATTAATTTTAGGCTTCTGCTGCCAATAGAATGAAGCAGGCCCATTCCAAGCATTAGTTGCTGTTATTAAAGACATCTACCGAAAACAGTTCTTAACACTATAATTGTAAACTGTGCAACAGCAATAAAGCAAAAATCTTAGCTGTAACCAAAAATATTCATTATCTGAAGCCAGAAATTATGCTTCAGTTGTGTTCTTTCATATAGTAAGTTATAAAATGTCTTTCAGATAAAAGCTGATTGCCTTAACAACTAAAGAACAAATTTATTCTGAATGCATTTATTTAAATTATGCTTAAACATGACTCTGGTTTGACTGAGTAACTTTAAATCTGATTTAGACGCCTCTTATTGCATTGTATAGTGAAAAATAGCAAGAATGCGTAAGAAAATACAACCTGGCCTATTTGGTATAAAAAAAGGGGAGATACAAAATAAAATTTAAAAAATCCTTGGGAAAATTAAAAAGTTCAAGGCCAAACTAGGCAGAATAAATAATACAATACATATTTTTTTAATAAGTCACATATGAAGACCTATTTCCTGCCTTCATTTACTTAGATAAAAAGCTTGCCATACTCTCTATTCAAACATTATAGCTAGAAACTTGGAAAAAAACCCCAAACCTCACGAATTTGTGAGCAAATATATAACAGTAAGTTTCAGACAAGTTAAGCCCATGGTTACCAGAGGGCCTATTTGCGTCCATTCACTTTTGGTTGTGTTTTTTTGGGTGTTTTTTGCTTTGGGGTTTTGTTGTTACTATTTTTCAACCAGAGATTTTTGCTGTGTCTGTGTGGTATTGCCAGTCTTTTATATTGGAAAACGGTGGTCTCATCTTTCAGTTTTCCTTGATTTGGGACGCTTTTTAGGCCAGAACATAACCTGTCTGTCAGTGTCCAAATTTAGACAGTTTGGGCAGCCCATAAAGATTGTACAAACACATCCGTATTTCCTGCATAGAGACTGAAATCGTTTTTAAGATCCAAACACTTGAAACAACTGATTCTGCATTAAAACTCACCGCGTATGACAACTCGTTAACTTTTTCACAACCTATTTTTCTTCTGCCTGATGAAGTATTGCTTAGACTTCCTGATTTCAAAACCTGCCAGGAACTTGAATGGCCTTTCTGGAAAGGTTGCCTCAAAAGAGCAGCGTTAAACACATAGCGCTGCTGGTTTTGCCCTTTTTAAATTTTTTTTTTGTTTGGAGAGGGTGTTTTTACCACATTTCACCCTCGTTCACAGGGTACTGGAGGTGTTCGGCTGCCGGGCGCACGGCCGGTTGTTCAATGTCGGCGTCTCACGGCCTCAGGCCCGACCACGAGCGCTCCATAAACAAAACCCGCTGCTCTTGTTTACCGCCCGCCGGCGGGGCCTGTGTGGCGCAGGCGGCCCCCCACCGCCGCCATGGCGACCACGGCCTCTTCTCCCCGCTCTCCCTCCCCGACCTTCTCCTCCCTCGCACCCGTTATCAGCCCCCCCGCTCCCCGTCGCCGTGAGGGGACCGAGCCTCCCGGCTCGTCTCCACACCGGGGCCTCGGGCGGCCGCCGGGCCTCTGGCGGGAGGACCGCGCCATCGATCGACAGCCAATAGCGTGCGGCCACCCACGATTCAAATGGAGCCTCCTGACCAATAAGAGCGGTTGGCGGGCGGGAAGGGGCGGGGCGAGGGGACGGACCGTTGCGCGGCCGTAACCGTCGCTCAGGGCGGTTGTTCCCCTCAGCGGAGAGCGCCGCGCTCGGGCCCGGCTCCCGCCGCTCCGCGGACGTGCTTCCTGCCCGGCCCGGTGCGGGTGGGCGCCAGGTAAGGAAATGGCGGTACCGGGGCATGAGCGGACCGGGACGCACACCCCCTCCGCGGCCTTCCCGGGGGGGAAGCGCTGCGGCCAATCGCCGCCGCCTCCTCTCCCCGCCCCCGTGCGCGGGTGTCGGGCCGCGGGCCCGCTCAGGGCCTCTCTCCCGGCGGGCGGGTGAGCGGCGCCCTTTTCCGCTGCGCGGACCGCTTGCTTGGGCCCAGGGGATGGGGGCGGGGGGGGCTGGGCTCCCCCTGCTTTGTTCGGAACGCCGCCGTCCCCTTCTGCTCCGCAGCGGCGTCGGGAAAGGCTGCGGCCACCCGGTGTGGCGGGGGCGCGCCGTGGGAGAGGGGCGGCCTAGCCCGGCGCGGCCCCTCCCTTCCCCCGCGGCGGAGGCCCCGCGCCAGGCCCGGGCCGGGAGTGCGGTCGGGGCGGGGCCGCGGAGCGGGGCCGAGGGGCCGGGCCTCCCCCCCGCCCCCGGCACGTGGGTCCTTTCCTGTCAGCACCGCGCCCCGCGGCCTTCACCCTGTCGCCGTGGGAGCCCGAGCTGCTGGCGCTTTCCCTCCGCTTTCCGTGCTTCTGGTGAAGTCGGCTTTTTAAAGGGAAAAACCTCGTTTCCCTGCCTGAGGATCGATACCTTTTTGTTTTGCCTTGAGGCTTCTTTGCGCTTGTTTTTAGCGGTGAAGCTAATTTGGCTGTTGTGTCGAGCCAGGCTTGAACAGGGGTAAATGCCTTCACCGTTATGGAGGTAGAGAGCCAGAAATGTGGAATGAGTAATGGTGATCCCGAAAAGGTCCTACGCAGTTTTGTCTCTTTGGTGAACTCGGTAGTAACTTTACTTATAGGGATCTGTGGCTTGTTACCCTTGACTGTCAATGTTGTTGGGGGTGTTTTTTTTATTATTTTCCTGCATTTTTTCTTGCATTCAACTGGTTCCCTCTTCTGACACACACAACATTAGCTACCAATAGTGAGATGTTAGAATTAATAAGTAGAATCACTGGATGTGTATAAACATTGCACAGCTCTTCCAAGAGGGAAAACTTTGATGTTTGGGGTTTCTTTTAAATTTTTTCTTAAAATTATGCACCTAACTTTTGCTGATGTGGTATGAACTTGTAGTGACTACAAGATAGCAGTCATTTTATTTTCTTGGCAGGAGTGAACTATCTTTCCCCATATCTAGTGAGAGGGTCATTAAGAAGGACCAGAAATGAATGTATGGGGCAGTATGTTTCTCTGCCATGTTTCTCTTTGTTTCATTCTTGGTTGAGTCAGCAGTAACTTTTCTTGACCAACTTTTAAGCTCCAGGGAGTTTTGCATTAATTGTCTTGGCTTAGTGGAGGATACAAAATCCTTTTGACCCATTCCCTTAGAATCTGGGTTCCTAAAGGAAAATCATAATGGTGCAGAAAACAGAAACTTCATCTTAGGAGAAAGTGAATATATTTGCAGTTAGATATCTGTATAGTACAGGAGTCATTGTATGAAATAATTTGCCTTTTGAGGTCACTTGGAGATATATTTTGAAGCTCTGTGAATTAAAAGGTTTGTATAGGACTACTTTGAACATTAGGCTGGTGACAGCTGGTACCCTAAAAATTACCAGGGTTGTGTGTAGAGCTTGAAAGAGCAGTAAATTTAAAATGTAATTTCTAAACTGTATTTTTTTTAAAGACTCCCTACCTTTATTTTTCTTGATGACAGTGATGGTTTTTGTTATCTGAACAGATGAAAGCTGCCTTTAAAAGGTGTAGCTTTTTGAAGTGGGATATATGGAATGAGCGTTACAAACCTCCCTCAGAGGAGGCACAGAGGTGCAGAACAAGGTGGTAACTTTTGATAGGGTAAGAAGTAGTATTTACTTTTTTAGTGTTTAATATTTGTTCTCATTATTAAGCTTTAATATTTAAGGAAAAAAATGGAAAAATAAGTAGGTATTTCTATTAATAAGATTGTTCATTACTTTTGAATCACAGGATAATATTTCCACTTGCTTAAAACTATTTGTTCTGGAATTTCATATTGTTGATATCTACCTCAGGCTGAATTACATAATATTGATTTAGCTTCAGGTCCTTCAGCCACAGTTTTCCAACTTAAAACTATCAGCTCCTTTTGAGAAAAAGGTTGGAGGAGGGGAAGGTCTTTCTGCTTTTAAAAAGAATTAAATCATCAGGTTATCTTTCCTTTGGGCTATGTTAATGTTTGTATACAAAAATGCTGGGGTTTGAAGTTTGTTTATTATGCCTATGAAATTATCTAAATTTTGAAGTGGTTGTTCTAAATCATAAAAATCAGTTTAACTGTCATTAGTAACAACTTTGTGAAAAAATGTTTCCCTTTTTCAAAAAGGACTTAAACTCCAAAGATTCTGTTTTTCACAACTTCACATCCTTTGCCCTAGGATCTGGCAGCTTTGTCCTGGTCAGGCTCTGAGTTTACAGAGGATGCCTGATGTGCTCCAGGTCAAGAGAAGAAACAGTTGGCTGGAGCGTAGGAAGTAAATGGCAAAGAGGAAATCAAGTCATAGATCAGGTTATGACAGATAGTGAAAGCTGTAACTGGACTTGGTGGAGGACCTGTGTATAGACTATTTATGGAAGAGAAGGAAGAAGCTGGAACTGTGCAAGAGACTGGGGAAAGAGCAGTAGTAGATGTGGATCTCCTAAAGAACTGTCTTTCGGGTGAGAAGACGGGACAAGGAGATGAGGATTGAGATCAAATCTTGAGCCCAGATGGTGATGAGCAACTGGAACTAGTTTGGAGAACTAGAGCAGAAAAGGATGAAAACCCCCAAGGAATTAAAAGGGTGGTAAGGAAAGAATGGAGAAGAATTTAAAATGAAAATACGTAGATTGTATTTTACTGAGTCATAAGAAACTAATACATCAATTTGAGGTTCAACTGACTGCGATAAAATAGGGTCAGAGGAGTAGGAATTCAGAAAGTAAGAAAATAAGAAGAGACTGGGACAAGAATCACTAGGTAGAAGACAGATGAGCTGGAAGAGTATGTGCATACAAGCATGGACTAGAACTCTCATCATTTTTCTAACTGGCAAGTGTCAGTGAAACCAAATGATAAAACTTCATCTTTTTGCTCCTTCAAATATTATACAGCAAAGGAGGTGGCTACATGTTTCTGTTCTGAAGCAATTAGGAATATTAGCTGTAAAGCCCACATGAGGGAATTTTGCTGAGATTTTGGTTTCTTCTTTGACTTGGAGAGCTTCACAGTTGTAAAATCCAACAGCAGCAGCAGCAGCTTCAGGAAATGCCAGAATGCAGGTTGGTTGGAAAGCCTCATTTAGTCCCATCCCCCAATGTGTTATGAAGGTCTGTGATGGCGTATTAACAGTATTTTTTTGCCAAAGAATCTAAGTCTTCACTGCAGGTTAGTTAATGTGTAATGAATGAGTTAAATATTTGCTTTCACCTCATTTTGAGTGGCTTTACATCTTATTTACAGCAAATGAGTTAAAACGCCTAGAATCAAAAACATTTGCTGGTTTGTTTCGTTCTCCCTCTTCCTATTCTAAGTTCTGATGTTCATCATACGAATGGTGATAATGCATAAATTAGCATGTATTTTACGTTAGACTTTTAAGATACCTTCACTTTATACATTGAGGCCTGAGTCACAGAAGTTCAAGTTAAAAGTATCTTCTGCTATGGATACCTGTTTTCAAATGGCAATTACATAATACAAGGCACTTTCCAAAGAGTCACACAGGACTTTACATTTAAAAACATAACTTCCCTTATGTTGCAGTTGGGGTTTTTGTTCCCAGCAACCTGGAATGATAGACTAAGGGTGGTAGTCACTTAAACCCTGTTTTGCTAATATCAAGTGAAAACCTTACGGTGCAGATAGGTGGATAGAATTCAGTTTTTCAGGCTATTATGTCATTGTTCTGATGCTGTACTTTGTTTTCCTAAAGGCCCCTGCAGAAGGCATTACATGCCTTGTGCTAAATAGGTGGAAAAGAGAAAATATTCAACCCAGACAGGAGCCTAAATTCTGGTGTTTGAGTGTTTGGCATAACAAATTGAAGAAAATATGTAATGTGGCTGTGTGTACTGAATAGATTTGGGATATTTTAACACTTAGAAATCATCACTTCTATAATCTTTGTAGAACCACAGGAAAAGGGGGTTAAAAGACACTTAGATACCATCTAATTTACTTTTTTCCCTCTAGATAAGATCAAGATAAGATCAACTGCGTTATGTAATTTTGGTCAAATATATGCTTTTCCCTACTTTTGATGGTCTCTGATGATGGAGATTGTGTATCATAGCTGAATACTGGTCTAGATATACTATTGATACAATTTACCATTTATTCATAACATCTAACTTAAATCTTTGCTTTACTTTAAGCCTATTTCTTCTGTCTACTATTAATTTGGAGAAGAATTGGTTGCCTTTTTTCTTACCAGGCAGCTTTTTGCCTATTTAATGTGAAGAGTTGTTTACTTTAAAATTTACCTGCTCCAGCCTAAATGATACAAAAGAGAGTAGGCAAAAAATCAAGCCTAATGTTTTGCTGACGCATGTGTTGCTTTATTTCTTTTCTAGGTATTCCTTTTGGAAAATGCCAAACCGGAGGTTTGCTGATGGCGAGATGGTGATGGGCCGTTGGCCAGGAAGTGTCCTGTACTATGAAGTACAAGTGACTAGTTACAATGATGTTTCTCATCTTTATACTGTTAAGTACAAAGATGGGACTGAACTTGAGTTGAAAGAAAGTGATATAAGGGTTAGTACACTTCTATATAATTATCAATATTTCCAATGGAAGACGATGCTGATTTTGTGATGTGGATAAAATACAACTTATAATTGGATAGTTGCTTTGCAAGTTTTCATTAACTGTTTCTTCAATGAACTGGTGCGAAATAATATCTTTTTCCTACGTGACATCGCAAGTTTAGGTTCAGAATGCTGACCCTGTCTTTAAAGAAGTGCGATTGTTTTCTCTCTGTTGGAAAAACAGTGATACATTTGGGGAAAACCAAGTCTAATTATTCAGGAATTCTACAGCATGATTGTTCATGAAAATTTTTTTTCAACTAGTTATTAGAGGGTTGATACTAATTTGACTTTTTTCCACTTCTAAATAAGAAAATTTGAAAACAAATGCAAGCATGTATTTAAGGATTACTGTAAATATAAATAGTGCATATCCTTTCAGCACATGCTTAAAAACATATGTCAATAACTTATACTGTTTTAGGTCCCCAAAGGCTTCATAAGGTATTTTGCTTTGTGATGGTTACGGACTTTTGAAAAAGGGTCATGTTATACGTACGTGAGCACATCACTTCCTCTTTATATGTGTTTATTATTTCATCATCTGTTACTAATAAAGGCCTTTAAAATTCTGTGTACAAGTTTCATTTAACATGTGATAATGCACGAGTGAAAAAGCTATTCCAGTGTTTGCTGTAGTTGGTTTTTAAGACCTGTTCTGGAACCTGTGTAATTTCAAGGCTAATTTGTGTGTCTTTATGTGAACTTTAGTTCCACTTTTTAGTGGCAGTGTGTACATGCCCTGTAACTGACCTTTTCTTTTGGGACAAAATATTTATGCCTTGATCTAGACAAACATTTTCACTACTTTAAGACTCTCTAGCTGGTTTACTTTGTGCTTGCAGGTTAGCAGACTAAAGCTGAGAAGATACCTTTCTTTTGTCATAAACATTTGTGCTTTATAAAAATTGTGTTGTGGAAATTTTACATGGGAAAATAAGCATTGTAAGCTTCACAGAAAAATAGAACTGGGTGCTTTTGGGGAAAACGTAACGAAATTGGTTATCACATCTACTTTAATGATTTAGCCGACTTGGTTTTTTTTAATGTTGATCTGAACTGTGTTGCCTAAATCAGATCATTGCATCTCAATATGCCAAATGTATTAATAAAGCTAAGTAATTGAAATAATTGCTGTCTCTTAAGGCTTAAGAGATGGCTGTAATTTCATTTACTTGTGCAAAGGCTTAAGAGGGCAGCATGCTTAAGAGCTCAGTACTTACATTGATAGCTTACATCCGTATCCTGATTTCTGTAGCTTTGACAAGAATTGTCAGTAGTTGGACTTGGGACAGGATTATTTGGGTATTGCCAGCAAAATGAGTGTGCTGTAGTTGCTCTTTCTTAACAGCCTTTGTACAGCATTGGTAAATAATGGACAGTTCTGTAGAACTATATGCCAGAGTCCTCATCACAAAACCCCCAAGCTTCTAACATTGTTCTTTGGAACACCTAAGATAAGATTTTGCTTTCTTACTCTTTTTCTTTTAGTCACAGTCATCGTTCAAGCACAGGAAAAGCCAGTCCTCTTCAAGTTCTCCATCCAGAAGAAGTACTAGCAGGTCTCGATCTAGATCTCCTGGTCGGCCAGCAAAAGGCAGGCGTCGTTCTTCTTCCCAAAGCAGAGAACGTAAAGATGACAAAAAGAAGACCATTCAGGAAACCAACATAGCTCTACTGGTATTAGTTTTGTTTGTTTGTTCTGGGGGGGGGGGTTGCAAAAGATTTGTTTGATGCATACTGGGTTTATTATGGTAAAAGCCAGCTGTAGGTCATGTTCCCTGAACAACAAGATTAGCTGCAAAAGTGTATCTCATAACTGCATTTTTTTCTTTGAAAATAGGCTTTCTAGCTCGCTAAGTTGTGAGGAAATTCTTGAAAAGCAAATGTATGTTGTTAAGTTCTATTTGAATTTGGTGGTACCGTGAAGTTCTCAGAATTCAAACACAAATTCTTTAATATTTTAATATCGAAGTCATTCATATGTTCTCACTTGTGAAATGGGGCAAAGGAAGTTAGCCTACTTTCAAGATGTATTGATCAATATGTAGCAGATAGGTATTAGAATTTGAAATAAAATGAGTTCTGTTTTCGTATACAGTTCATTAAAATAGTAATGGAAGACGTGAAGCTTCTGTGAGAGAATTGCTGCAATCGTGGAATATATATATATATGTATGGCCTTGCTGACTGATGATATTGCAGAACTGTTTTCATTATAAAAACCATCCTGTAAGGATTTATAAGTTTATCAAATATCTGTTTTTTAGCTGAAGTTCGTCATGTTTGTTCTTGGCCTTTTTGTGAAGGTTATATTGAGTTCTAAAAATGGTGCTGGTGTTTCTCCATTAAGAGACAAACAGCATTTCTTCTGCCTCTTGTGCTCTCGAAAGCTTCAAATGATACTTGTCTGAGACACAGTTCTTTGAATAGGACATGTTTTCTGATGATCTATTGAAAATAGATAGGTTTTAGTAAGGTTTCAACTAAACTTAACTGGACCAATGTAAACTGAATATAAATAGATTTAGTAAATTGCTGCTACAAAAAGCATTCTTTGGCACTGAAGTTGCTGCGGTTTTTGTTTTGCAGTGAACTGCTTTGAGCTGTGTGACCCACTGCATAGCCTGTGGACCATATGCTCATTTTAAGTAGTTTGTAGCCAGCAGATACATTTTACTTTGGACAAAAATGTTAAAATATCTTTGGTGTTTTTCTCCTGGCTTCTAATTGAGGAGTAGGATTGATCTATTGGTTGTTGTATGACTGGAATGACCTGGTCCTTTTCAACAAAGCTTAAGTTGAAATAAAACATGAGTTGTGTCTTCTCAGAGTTGTGTTAGCTAGACTCGTTAAAAGAATTTTTGTAAGTGAATTTGTTTCTTAGAAAGATTTTTAATGAAAAACCAAACTTTCGGTCCTGCAGAGCAGCATTATGTATAGGACACTGAATTTTCCTCCAATTTCCTAATAAAATTATTATAGACATGTATTTTGTACCTGGCAGTTCCTAAGGATGAGTAAAAAGTAACTGGGAAGCTGTATTTTCTCATAACTTCACTGTTTATTAAAAAAAAAAAATTAGTAACCTTTCCCTTAGTAAGTTTTCTTCCCTTGTTTGTGAGCTGAAACTGTCCATACTGTTTGTACTTTGGGTATTGAACCCACTTGTTTTCCTGTGGAGAAAACCAGAGCAGTTACAGTTGAAAAAGACTAGATAGTGTTTTTAATTATTCGTGTTATACTTAATGCAGCTGTTATTTTCAGCAAGCTAAACCCATGTTTTTTGTTTAAACTAGAAACCAAGTGAGAATAACACCAGAAGGTACAATGGTGAACCTGAAAGTACAGAAAGAAATGACACATCACGCATAACTTTGGAGGTATGAACATTGTATTTGCTCTTAGTTTTATGTCACATTTTAACTTGGCTTTCTCAGAATCCTTAGAAAAGGGTAATACAGTAACCAAGGATAAATAGAATGCAGCATAAAACTTAGTGGTCAAATAAGTTCAGCTAGCTAAGTTTAGGGGAGAGGCAGATGAAATTGTCAGAAGGGAAGAGTACTGGAGCTACACAACACTCATTTTTCTTGTTTGTTTGTTTGTTTTTTCCATCAGACCCTCACTGGTGACTTGTGCTCATTCCCATGTTTTTACAGTGTGAATGTTTGGCCATAGGAAGTGGGTTTTTTTGGGGGGTGTGGTTTTTGGTTTTGGTTTGTTTTTTGTGGTTTTTTTCCCCGAAATCAGTTCTTTTGTCCTGATTGCTAGCTAATGCATGGAGTTATGGAAGAAAGGAGGGGAGGAGGGTGGGAATGGGTGACCTGTACTGGGACTGCTGCTGGTAAGTAATCATGGCCTTACGTAGTCACAATGAAACTGGTCTTAGCAGGTTCTCCATATAAATGCATAAACTTAAGTACTGTGTAGAAGTAGAAGACATTGTATATTGGTGTTTTATAGTGGATTATGTCCTCTTAAATATTAAACGTGGGAGTAAAATAAGGTAAAATCACTGGGAATCTTGTTAGTAAATTATTTTTATTTATTAACAGCAAAAGTTGAAGCCAGACCTGGAAACAGAGCGTGTACTTGAACAGTACAGCTTGCGCCCAAGAAAAGAAGAAAAGAAAAAAGAAGAGATATATTCGGAGAAAAAGATTTTTGAGACAATAAAAACAATTGAGAAAGCATCATCAAAAACAAAGGAACTAGAGTTTGGTGGAAGAATTGGTATGTGTGCAAACTGTTGTAGTAGTGGAAAAATAGTACTTTTATGGGTTTTACTTATTGACCATACTGCGGTGTCAAGAACTGTTTTTCTGATTTTTGGACCATGGCTGCAGAATCCAGAGTCATATGACAGTGCTTCACGTAGTCTGTACTGGTATTGGTGGCAGTCAAAGAACTGTTGTTACACTTGTTTCTTTTGTGAAATACAGTGAAGATCTTGAGCCTTCCCTTGCACGATGAGATTTAAATATTTCCAAATTAAATTTAAGAATTAACTAGCGAAGTTTTTACATTTTCAAAACCTAAGTGCTTTGAACTTGACAGTAAAGTATATTTTTATACGGTTCTAAAGGGATGCAGTGGGTGTGATCCTTTGGTTTGGTTATATGACCCCATATAGGAGTAAGAAGAATGTCTCTGTGTCCCATTACGTGATGGGGGAATTGACAGTGTCTGGCTTCGGAAATAGAAAATAACAACCTCTTCTTTGTTACTAAAGTTAATATCAAGCTTTAGTAGTGGGATTGAAAGTGTTTTTTTTTTTATTTTCTATGTTTATCTTCTAATATGGCATGATGCCTATTTACAGGGACCTTCATGCTGATATTTTTCCTGCCTGCTACTGTATTCTACTTGCTGTTGATGTGCAAACAAGATGACCCCAGTCTTATGAACTTCCCTCTTCCTCTCCCAGCACTTGAAAGCCTTTGGGAGGCTAGAGTGTTTGGTGTTTTTCTTCTGTGGTTTTTCCTTCAAGCTCTGTTTTACTTACTGCCAATTGGAAAGGTAAGCTGTTCAGTAGCAATTGGGTCTCATGGATAATTCATTTGTGCGTTAGGCTTGAAGATAGGGTATGTTCTTAAAGCAGTGAATTTGAAAGGAAATCGATTAGTCTTCCATATTAAGCTGGAATATGGCTACTTCAGATTTCTGTAACCTTGAAATAGCACAGTTTGTTAAGAACTTAATGCCTATGCGTTTCACAGTTACAGTAGAAAAGGCAGAAGGCATTATATGGGAGTTCAAATCAAAGCATGGGTAAAATTTGCTTGATGGAATTCTAGAAGAATTTCAGGTATCTGACTTTTAAATCAACAAAGTCTTTGATACTTAGTTTCTTATTGATAGCCAGTAGTTTGGAATGTAATCTTCACTTACAGGAATCTGCAAATGATTCTAGCCATATGCTTGTTTCCCTCTTTTTGTGACTTGAGGGATACTGGCAGATTCTGAAAGAACTCAAGAATAAATAGATCATTCAGTCATGTTGTTCTGTTGCTATACATGTTTACAATGATTGGAGCCGTTATGTTTTCTTGAGGCTGGTTAGGAAGAGGGTTTTTTTTTTAGTGTTTCTATTTGAAACTGTTACCCTTTTGATAACCAAAGTATGCTTTTGAGAACAATCCATGATTTCCATATTTGAATGCGTCCAGTTGGTTGCCTTGATTGAATGTCTTTGTGGCAGAGAGGTGCTTCATTTCCCTCCTCTGCCGGTGCCCCCTGGCAAGTACTTGGTTGAAACACTAGTATTTTATTCTTCCTAGGTTGTAGAAGGCCTGCCCCTTTCAAATGGAAGGAAACTGCACTACCGGATAAATGGTAAGTGTGTTGCAGTTGCTTATTCTGAAATGTGATACTGCTATCTTGATTTTCAGTTCTCAGTACCATAAGATACAAGTGATGAAAGATATGCTCTACGATCAAACTAGGTGTCATGGTTTAACCCCAGCCATCAGCTAGAACCAAGCAGCTGCTCACTTGCTCACCCCAGTTGTGGTGGGGGAGAGAATCAGAAGAGTAAAAGTGAAGGGAAAAACTCGAGGGTTGGGATAAAGACAACTTAATAGGTAGCGCAAAAGCCACGCTGAAACCATGACACTAGGTATCTGTTGTAAATCTTTCATAAGATAGGATGAACTTTTTCTTGGAAGAACGTGGTTAGGAAAGATCAGGAACTAACTGCCCCAAGAGCAAAATGTTATGCTATATAGGGTACCTGGTCTGCATCCAGTTGTGACTGGTGACTCCTGTCAATATTGCCTGCATAATTGCTAAACAGGCAGTTGCTGATAGGCAGCATTAGTAACACCTGTGTAATAAGGATACTTGTCCCAGAGGGAGGTGTTAAGGAGTGATCTGAAGAGATCTTATCCCAAGTGTTGTATCTCATCTTGGATGTCTCTGATTTATAGACAAATAAGAAGTGTGTCTTGATTTAAGATGTTGTTATTCTTGCCTGGCAGAGAATAGTTCTGAGGTCCTTATTCAGATCAGATTTCACTTCCTACAAAAAAGGCAAATTTCTCATCTAGGTTTAGAGTAGGGTTTAACATGTTTCAGCCATCCTGCTTTTTCAGGCTTAAACAGAGAAGTCTACTTTGATGCCTCGCGAGTATTGCAGACTACCTCTTTAGTTGACTAGTCTGTCAAGGAGGCTGTCTGATGGTAATGGAATCCAAATATTATATTAAAAAGCTGAGTGGGATTTTGTCATAGTCTGTTAAGATGCAACATTTTAAAGACACATTTTTAAGATGGAATAGGGCTGTAAATCACAGAGGCAGAATGAATTGCATCCTGCAAAAGTGAGTCTCATAGAGGTTGCCTCATAACTTTTTTGTTTTGGACTTATGTCTTTAGTAGGGGCATAGTCCTGCAGGGTTTTTTTCCACATTCTGATAAAGGGAGGAAATAACCTACATGGTTTGGATAGTTTAAAAAAAAAAAAAAAAGAGAGAGAGAGAAGCCATCTTCTTGCTGCTTCAAAGGCAAATTCTCAAAGCAGCTCTGAGGAAAGAAAGAAGACCAGTGACAGGATAAGATGCAATGGGCACAAACTGAAATATGGGAAGTTCCATCTGAACATCAGGAAACACTTTTTTTTACTGTGAGGGGAACTGAGCACCGGCGCAGGTTGCACAGAGAAGTTGTGGAGTCTCCATCCTTGGAGATATTCAAAAGCCATGTGGACATGGTCCTGGACAGCTGGTTCTAGGTAGCCCTGCTTGAGCAGGGGAGTTGGACTAGATGGGCTGTGGAGGTCCCTTCTAACCTCAGCCTTTGTGACCCTGGGAAGTTGTTCGTAGAAGGTACTTAAGTGAGAGCAGTATAGAACTGCCTGCTTCTATTTGGACATCGTTCTGTTCTACATGATTTTATACTGCTAAGTACAGAAGTCTTGACTTGATAGTTATTTTAATACTTTAATTACTGCTATCTGTATTGAGGTATATATGAAGATAATTCCAAGAAGAAAATATGGTTATCTGTGCTGTCCCACAGATAAGATTTTGTGACCTGCTGTCGTTATCCAGTAGTAGTGTCAGTGTCCATTTTTCCACTAAAATCTGAAATTAGATCCTATGTTGTAAAAAATTCAGGAGCGTTCAGTGTCCCTGCCTACTGTTCTTTCCTGAAGCACAGGAAATTTCAGGGCATAGATAGAATATCATAGGTATATTGCTGTGCTCCAGGAGTTTGAACCTCAGGAGCATGGGATGTGTAAGACGTTATTGGAATATAGACATAAAAATGCAGAAAGGCTGGATTGGGTAGGTTCTACCAGAATGATTTTTTTATTTTGGCTAATAATGTTTTTCTTCTGCATCCTTTAGGGTTTTATGCTTTTGTTTTGACTGCTGCAGCTATTGGAACTTTATTATACTTTGAATTTGAACTTCATTATTTGTATGATCACTTCATGCAGTTTGCAGTGTCAGCTGCAGCTTTCTCTATGGGCTTGAGCATTTATCTGTACATTCGGTCCCTGAAAGCACCTGAGGAAGAACTAGCACCAGGTGGAAATTCTGGTGAGTAATAAATATTTTGGGTAATTTCTTTCCAATTGTTTGCTACAGTTTCATTTTTATGAATTAAAGGCTAGATTTAGGGCCTTTTGTGACTTTCTACCAATGTAAAATTCATGTTGCAAGTTAAACGACAATTTTTTGTTCACACTCGGATACTGTAAAATGTTTAAAATTTTAGTTGGATTGTCTTGAATAGTTTATGCAAAAATATCTTGGCTGGTCTAGTACCCTAGCGATGAGAGGACCGTTCCTTCCTTTCAGTTTTAAGCATTTGTCTGAGGGCTGTCTCATTCGCTTCATAGTGCCCCTGCTCACAGGCCTTTTCCTGAAACAGCTCAGAATAGAAAGAAAAACTGAAAAATCTAGGTATTTTGGCAGTGGGAAGTCAGGTACAGAACTTGAAATTACAGTGTATTTCAAAACTCTTACTTTGCTGTGCACTTTTAAATCTAGTTAGCTGACTTTTCAAAAGAGATTTTGATTCAGTCTTGAGAGTGCCTACCTAGAAAGTGTCAAATTATATGCATATGTTTTTGTAGGTCAAAAGATAGGTTGAGAAATCAATTCACGTTAAATATTAAACAAACTGCTTTTAAAAGTGATCATACGGTGACTAAGAAATGGAGTTTATGGATAGAAGACAGTGTAATAAAATGAAATATTCAAATATCCTCAGTTCCTTGTCAGTGCAGTGTGTATGTGTGTGAAGGGAAATAATACAATGATCATAAATCATTTTTTCTTTGAAAAGTGCAGTTCTAGTCTGTGCAAGTGACGCAGTAGCTTTCTCTAACTGTTCTGCCAAAGTGTTTGTTATTTGCTAACTCAATGTAGGATATCTTGAAGTCAAGGTATTGGTTTTTTCCTTCTTGTCCATCTCTTTTGATGGACAGGTTGTTGTTACAGCTAAAGGAATTCTTGCTCGCAGAGAAGAGCAATGAAGGAGGAAGAAAAGTAGAATTAATTAGTACTATAAG
Organism: Chroicocephalus ridibundus; assembly: GCF_963924245.1. NCBI lineage: Eukaryota > Metazoa > Chordata > Aves > Charadriiformes > Laridae > Chroicocephalus > Chroicocephalus ridibundus. The sequence goes on from NC_086286.1 coordinate 18,052,924, forward strand.
ATCATGACTATGGTAACTATGATGTGAGGTTCAGGAGAAGGCTGAAAATAAAGAAGGAACAAATGTCAGAAGAAATAAGACTGTAGTAACTTCGAAAGTGTTTAGTCCTCCTAACAAATAAAATACTTGGGCTTCTTAAAATATAAACCATGTGGGTTTTGCTTTGTATTTTGCATATACTCTTACGTTTTTCGTGACAAATTAAATGCTTTTTTTATTTCTAATGAGCCAATGTTAGTAGAAAGTAGGAACTGCTCTGTAGGGAGTGTAGTAGAGAATAAAAGGAATAGTATTGCTAACAAAGAGTATGTCTTATCTGCAGGGTATTTTGTTTATGATTTTTTTACTGGACATGAATTAAACCCTCGTATTGGCAGTTTTGACCTCAAATACTTCTGTGAGTTGCGTCCAGGATTAATTGGCTGGGTGAGTCAGTAATTGTTATTTTTATTCTATCTGCTTAAGTATCACACAAATTATTATTGGTAGTTAGTTGCAAACTATTGCTTGTGAAATAGGTTGTTATTTTTTTTTAAACTCAAATATTGGTCAAAAACATCTGTATTAAAACGTCCTGTAATGTAACAAAAACACTGCTGTCTCTTAAAAGGAAAATTTGTAATAAAATACTTTCTAAACTAGGTTGTTATAAACTTGGCAATGCTATTGGCTGAGATGAAGATACACAATCAAAGTATGCCATCTCTGTCAATGATACTCGTGAACAGCTTTCAGCTTCTTTATGTGGTGGATGCTCTTTGGAATGAGGTAAATAGCAATTGTATTAAACTGTTACCAAGTCTAATTATCACGTTAAATGAATGACGCTTTGTAAATTCTAAATTCCTTCCTCCTGGTTTCTAGGAAGCGATTTTGACTACAATGGACATTACCCATGATGGATTTGGATTCATGCTAGCATTTGGAGATTTGGTGTGGGTTCCGTTTGTCTACAGTCTGCAGGCCTTCTATTTAGTTGGTCACCCTACTGCAATTTCTTGGCCTGTTGCTGCTGCAATTACCATTCTGAACTGTAAGTTATGGTAAATGTTATTGTTACTGGTGGTAACAGTGTAGCACTGATTTTTGTTTCTTTGAGTTGTGAAGTGAAGCTTTAGCTAAGGTGCAATGATCCTGTCTTCTGTATTACCACAGCTGGTGGAAGCATGTGTCTGGCTACTGTTTAATACAAAAAAAATATAATAAATTCTCATTTTATTAAATGCATCTTTAGATGGATGCTGTCTGCAGTTGTAGAAGTGACTTAAATGTTTTGAATGAAATGTAGCAGAGTGCTTTTGTTGAAGGAAGGAGAACTGGAAAATACTGAAAATACAAAATAATATTTATTTTCAGGTATTGGGTATTACATATTCCGTAGTGCAAATTCTCAGAAAAATAGTTTCCGAAGGAATCCAGCAGATCCCAAATTGGCCTGTAAGTGCATTTTTTATTTGTTCAATTGCTATACAACGTCTCTTTGTTAAATACACATTTCAATTGTTGTTTTGACCACAATACTCTATTCACAGATCTGAAATTTATACCCACTGCAACTGGAAAGGGGCTTCTTGTCACGGGTTGGTGGGGTTTTGTTCGTCACCCTAATTATCTCGGTGACATCATCATGGCTCTAGCATGGTCCCTACCCTGTGGTAAGTTCCTGAAACTAAAGTGGATTTTATCAAAAATGCTTGTATGTGTTGGCATCTGACTGGGTTTGAAATACAGAGTGATAATTATTTGAGATACTAAAACCTATAATTAACTGAATCCAAATTCCTATATTGTAAGCTTAATGCGACACCTATTTTCTGTTACACCTTATACTTTATATCTTACTATAGATTTGACATATCACACTAGATTTGACTCTTCTTTCTGACACTTTATCATTTGGTATCGATGGGGCTTGCTAATAAGTTGTTCCTTACACTTTTTTAGGCTAGTGGCTATGCTATAGTGTTTTCAAAGGAAGTTCCCAGAAAGTGGGAGTTTCCTTGGAGACAAGGGCTACCACATATAGGGATAGACTTCAAGCAAAGTACACATGAAAAAAAGTCATCAAACAGAAAGGAATGGAATTCTGTGTCAGTTTTTTGTTAATGACTACTTCCTAGTTTCCATGAAGTTTATACTTGAAGGAAATTAGGGAGCCTTTTGTCCACTGGGATTTTGTAGTCCTGATTCTTTGCCAGAGTTTAGAAAGAGCAGTGAGAGTTTCAGAAATTACATCTGATCATGGTAGTCCTGACCCCCTCTCATTCAAGTTTGAAAAATGGCTTCGGACTCCTCCCTTGTCTGAAGGAGTTTCTCTTCTATTAAAGCACAGAAATGAGCACAACAGATGCTCTTCTGAGACAGAGCTGAGGCACAGTCTGACTTTTGCAGACTGTGGGACACACGGAATTTTGGTAGAGTGGGACTTTGTCACCAAGTGGTTAAGGCCCTGACCAGGGGCATCAGCTGAAAGCAGATGCTGGAGTTCAGGTGTTCCTCCAGGGGTTAATTTTATTTTGGATTTTAATTGGAAGTAGATGATACTAAATTAGCATATATGCTTGTAGACAGTACCCTGAAAGAGGATTTCCCCCATGAAAATGAAGGACTCTCGTCTTCTGTCAGACTCATAATGGCAGAAGTGGAAGTGTTGCCATAGCTACCTGGTGGGTGCGAATGGGTGGGAAGGGATCATAGAATCATAGAACAGTTTGGATTCAAAAGGACTTTTAAATGTCATCCAGTCCAACCCCTCTGCAATGAGCAGGGACATCTTCAACTAGGTGAGGTTGCTCAGAGCCCTGTCCAGCCTGACCATGAATGTTTCCAGGGATGGGGCATCTACTACCGCTCTGGGCAACCTGTGCCAGTGCTTCACCACCCTCATTGTAAAAAAATTTCTTCTTTTATCTAGCCTGAATCTACCGTCTTTTAGTTTAAAACCATTTCCCCCTTGTCCTATTGCAACAGGCCCTGCTGAAAAGTTTGTCCCTGTGGTTCCTGTAGGCCCGCTGAAATGCCACAATACGGTCTCCCTGGAGCCTTCTCTTTTCCAGGCTGAACAACCCCAACTCTCTCAGCCTGTCCTCATAGCAGAGGTGCTCCAGCCCTCTGATCGTTTTTTGTGGCCCTCCTCTGGACCTGCTCCAACAGGTCCACGTCTTTCATGTGCTGAGGGTCCCAGAGCTGGACACAGTACTCCAGGTGGGGTCTCACCAGAGCAGAGGGGCAGAATCACATCCCTCGACCTGCTGGCCACGCTTCTTGTGATGCAGCCCAGGATGGGGTTGGCTTTCTGGGCTGCGAGCTCACATTGCTGGCCCATGTCCAGTTTTTCATCCACAAGTCAAGTCGTGTGCTCTGAGCAAAGCTAGAGTTACCACCTACAGCCAAAGTAGAGAAAACCCAGTGGGGCTTTTGTGGGGCAGCTTGGTGCTGCAGAGGTTTAACTATTTCCCTGGTTTTGATAGCTAAAGAGCTTAAAGTATGTGCCTGCTTTGCATGTGCATTGAGAATGAAGTTGGCAGATTTTGAGACTGAATTTTAAGTATGGTTTTTGTGGGTCTTTTCCTATCTCTATGTAAACATGTCACACAATTTTTGCACTATCCCTTGAGTATTTGATGCTTTACAATATGAGTATAAATGCAGCAGGCCATACCAAGCATATGTCACCAGCTTAGTAGATGTTGTTAATAGCAAACACTTCTGGATAATTTTTTTTTCTGTATTTAAAGTGACTTTCTCACTTTATTCTACAGGTTTTAATCACATTTTACCATATTTCTACGTGATATATTTCATCTGTTTGCTTATTCATCGAGAAGCTCGTGATGAACATCACTGTAAGCAAAAATATGGCTTGGCATGGGAAAGGTATTGTCAGCGTGTACCATACCGCATATTTCCTTACATCTACTAGAGCACTCCAGATGCCTGATTTGCAAATTACTTCTAAAGTTAGTTTCTTTGCAAATAAAAATATACCTCTTACCTTTGCACTTGGTCTATTTGTTATTTAGGCTTTTTTTTAAAAAAAAAAAAGATAGAAAAAAGTGACCAAACATTGGAGTGCATCAACAGGTATTTACAAGTCATCTTAAATACGTGAGTTATGTGAACTGACTGTCTGTGACTTCAATTTTTAAAATATTGTGAATTTTTAAAAGTCTCGGAGCCCTAATTTTTCAAGTTAAATTTTATCTAGCATCCTGAGTTTACATTTTTTTATTGCATTTAATTAAGCACTGTGATGTAAAGTATATTATTTTCTTAATGCAATAAATACAGAAATTCCATCCAGTTCATTTTTTGGTGTTACTTGTACCATCTAACTTCAGACGTCTGACTTGGTTGCCAAAGCAGCAGGGTCTTTTTGGTCAGTGGATCTGGAAGCAGAGGATTTGGCTCACCTGAGGGGCCTGGCCCCGGAGCTGGCACAGCTCAGCTGGGTGATCGTCCCCCTCCTGCCTTTTCATTAATGGGACTTTTTTTTTTGGTCAGGGAGGCTCAGGTGGCCCCTGCAGGGATGGGCTCAGGAGATGTGAAGGGGCACAGCTGTCCCCTCCCATCCCATCCCATCCCTGCATTCTTGAGGCAGTTTCAGCACGGACCAGGGGGGACTCTGAGCTGCTGCCTGGCAGCGTCCCTGACCCCAGAGAGGAGCCGCGCTTCTGGCTCAGGCTCCTGAAGGTAGATGATACAAACACTTGTTTCGGCTGTGGGCAGAGCTGTGGAAGCGAGTAGTGAACCTTATCCTGCAACGAGCACTGAACACGGGGTAGCAAAAGGCGCAGTGTGTGCGTATTTGGCAGAAAAGAATGAAATGACCACAGTTGGGTTAGTCACATCTTTGTAAATTATGTCTTAATGTACCATAGCGTTTACCGAGTGTGTATAATAAAGCCTCCACCTTTTTGCTGTACAGTGTTTGGATTTGAAAATGCGATAGCTTTTTTTTAGAAACAAGGGAAATCAGTAACTAAATCAATTGCCAGTAATTCTTTTTAAAAACGTTAATTGAATAAAGGTTTTTGTAAATTAATGTATTAATTCTTGAAACAATTGAAGTGTTCATTTAAATATTTGTATTGACAGATATGCTATGAAAATGCAGGAAATGCTCCTCAATCCAAAGTTGTTTTTTTTTAATTCGGCATTGCTACCTCATATGTAGGTTTTGCCTTTTGTACTGTTGCAGATAGAGAAAATAGCTATTTTTTTGCTATTGCTATTTAAAACAACATTTTTTTACATGAGCCTGTGGTTAAACTCGACCACTTTCTAATATATTTTTGTATATATTTGACTTTTTAACTAATGTATGTGTAACTAGGCACTAGTTGTGTTTTTGTCTAACTGGCTGTAAATGAGATGCCCTTGCAGGATTTACTTCATAAGTAGAATAATTTTATATTTTACCAAAATAATTTTGCATTAACTAACTTTTCTTCTGTCGTCACAACTTTTCACATACTTCATACATGAGGTTTATAGCACAAATTGTCCAAAAAAAGCTTATTAGAATTTTAAATACAGAGCGGGTACCTCTACATTTGCTTGCAGGAAGGTTCCTAATAAATCAGGATGTTGCTATTACTCATCAATTGATTTAAATTCTTCTAAAATGTTGATGTAATGAAATCTAGCATGGCATTTTTTTAAATAAAAGATCCCTCTATTTTGTACACAGGCATTTTTTAACAGAGAATTGTACATTTGAAGTGTATATAATGTAGCTTGATTGTGACAGTCTCCTCCGAAAATCTGTGTGTTAGTGTTGTAAGGAAAATGTTTTGAGACAAGTACTTTGATTCCTGGAAGAAAACAGCAGTGCCTGTAACAACGCTGAAGAGCATTTACTCCTGTGAAGTCGCAGATTAAACTGGGATACTTTTTTCAATGGTTGCCCAGTGGGTTAATGGAAAATAGAGCAATCGTTTAACTGCACCAGTTTGCAGCTGGTGTTTTAAAATGTACCGGGAGGGGGTGGGTGGAGGGGGCAGTTTAACTCCTCAGCCTTTAAGCTAGGAGATGCTACGGCCGTCCCAGTTTTATCTGTTGCTACACAAGGTTGTTAAAATGTAATTTGGAGCCCTTGTCTTTCAGGAACAGAGCCTGACCAATGATAACTCCAGTTTATTTACATGCCGAGTTTTATGTGAATTTGATTTTGAAGTAACTGTTTTTAATTCAAACAAGCCTATGAACTGAAATAAAGCTTTTGCTGAAAATTAAGTAGTGCTTTTTTTTTTTTTCCCCTGTTCACGGTGGTGTCTGAAAAAAAAGAAGTGGTTTATCTTATTCAGTAAAGATGCGAGTTTGTTGAAGTTCCTTTTGTATCTGTGGCTGTGGGTGGGTTGAGCATTACAAGGTCACGCGTGGTGCTCCTCTTAGCCTCTCGGAGAACGTTAATGAAAGGATGTCTCCCCATATAAAAGGGACATCTCCATTTCTCCCTTTTCTTCTGCTTCTCTCTACGCGAAAGTTTACAGGTGCTCTGTCAGCCTGAGAGCACGTTTGCTCTTTGAAGCAGCTGCGTCTGCATCACCTGTCTTGCTCGTCGGCCTGCACTGAAGAAAATCAAAGTGCTCAGAAGTAGGTGGCGTGGCAGGGGAAGGAAAAGCAGGCTGAAACCCGCAGTGGACAGTAACTTCAGTTGATGCTAAGTTAGGGAAGAGCGATTGTCATTGCTGGAAAAGATGATGGCTTCAGAGAAATGAAATGCTCATTTAAGGTATCTGGGAGTTGTCAGGCGTGGAGCTGGCACAGCAGGGCATCGGGGCACCGGCTTTTGTCGCTCTGACTTTGTCCTTGCTGGCGGGGTAGGTTGACGGCTGTTACAAAGTGAATTGGTGACGGTGTTGTGGGTCTTTAGGGTGTCCAGTGAAGCGGGCAAGGCTAATGCATTACCTCTTTTTGTTCCTCTATTCTGATAATCCAAAAATAAAATTCATTTTAACTGTAAAAAGACAGAAGGTAATGCTTGTTCGGCCTGTATTATATTGTATTTTTTCCCACAGCTTCTATCAGAAGTCAAAACCAAACAATGCTCCATGTAGTCATGGGCTACAGCTTAAGGGATGCTGCATGGGAAATAAATGTGCTAATTTCACCTAACGTGAACAGGACTCTAGTGGAAATAGGATCCATGGTGACAGGAACAGGAATCATAATTTTGCCTACAGAAAGTTACTTACCACAGGTAATAAAAATGTTTGCTTAAGCTACATCTAGCACAGCTCATGAAAACCTCACCAGAAGCATAGGTAGTGCCTCGCGGGGAGCAAAAGCTGTCTGGGGGAGTGGGTGTAAAACCCCTCCTGTGTGTGGGTGGGGAACATCTTGCGCTGTCTGTAGATAAACCAAAAACTCCAACACTCTTCTGGTGGGGAAGTTCTCTAAAATACTTTGATCTGCTTTGATGTTTTTAACATTTCAGAAAAGCTGAATGCTGGATTTTTATTATTTTTTTTGAGAAGCTTTTTTTAAATCATCAGTTCTACCCTTTTGTATATAAAAATGTGAGCAAAAACGATGCTACGGAGTACCATGAGAAAAGGATTTCACGCCCTGTCATGGGAGTGGGGAAACCTTTTGAAGAAAAGGCTGACGTTGCCAAGCCGGCTCGGTACTCCAGCTCCTTTTCTGTGTGTTTTGTAGCTGTCACATTCAGGTCGTGTCACCACACCATCCGTCATTCTCCTCAGAAGACTATCTGGTGCCACGGTAGCCAAATGTTCCAAGTAATTTTCCTTTTGCACCTTGAGGTGGTTTGTTCTCCTGCCGCCTGCCTTGGGGCGGGAGATGGCACCATCCGTTGGGGTGAGAGGCAGGCGGGCTGCAGCAGAACCTCCTCGCGTCCTTGGCACTGTTGCGTTTCAGGTGACATGGACTTGGTGGCGCAGGTTATTTACTAGTTGCTCGTTACTTCACGGTGTCAGCTCGGCATGGCCACACTAATGACTAGCATGCCTTACGGTTGGAAGATTACTTTTTTTTCCCATTTGCGTGTCTGCTTGCCTTCTGCATAAAGGATTGTGAGAGGGTAATGGTTCAGTGAGTCCATGTGTTCTTCCGTTCGCTCCTCGGCCAAAGGACGGAAAGCTGAAGGTGCAGCAGTAATGCCTTAAAGAACAGCTCTTGGACCTGTGTGAAAGGTAAATGGAGGTGACTTGCCATTGAAAATCGGCAATTTTGAGCCAGTAATATTTCCCTTGTAAAATACTTGTGGAAGATGCAGATGCCAAGAGAATTTTGGTCAGTCTGCTCAACAGCCATGAGAAAGGTCTTTGCAGATGTTCAGGAGAAAATCTTTTAACAGCGATCCCGAAGGTGAGAAACACGACTGATCAGCTATTCATCAGTGGGAGCGTACTGCGCCATTTAAACCGACACATGTACAGCGCCTCGTTCACTACGCAGCCCAATATTCACGTCACCAGCCTGTCTCCAGATCCCTGAGACTTGCCCTGTGCACACATGGGCTTGTCCGCTCTTCCTAGGACAAGCTTCCCGGGACTCTTCCTTGTTCTTCCCTCTTGGCGCCGAATATTGCTAGGTTTAGTCAGCCTGACTAAGGACCTTCTTGCGCCTATATTTCAAATTGCAGAAAGTTTTAAACATGAATTGACTGACCAGAAAGAGAATCCATCTAAAGCACAAAATCAGATTAAGAGAATTCCTGTTAAAAGTACTGCAATACCTGGTAGATCCTTAGGAATATAAGCGGAAATTAATGAGCAGAGAAAGGGGGGAAAAAAGGAAAAGAAGTTGAACTCAAAGGCATATTAAAATTCAAACCATTTGCTTTTGGCAGCACAGCATTAAAAATACTTGTATTATAACTATTAATAGAAAAGCTTTTCTCCTGGCAAGACAAATGATGCTCACGCAAAGTTTTTCAGATAGAGTAATGATTTAACGAGCCAAAGCAGCACTGTTCTATGCTCTTTTCTACTTGTGATTTTATAGCCTTGTGACGCCTCCTCTGAAAGCAGCCCGACATTGCAGACAAGAACACAGACACTGGAATCGTATGGCAGTTTCGGTTTGCCTTTGTAGCTGCTTATCGCGCCTTCAGGGAATGGAACTTTGCCAGGCTGCAACTTCTCGATTCCCACCCAGATTAAAGGGGAGTGGAGTCTCAGCAGCTGATGCCCGTGTCTGTGGAAATGCAAGTCTGGAGCTGATCACTAGGGACATCGAACCCGAGCATATTCTGCCACAATCCTTGTTTCTACAACGGTGATTTCCTCGTCTTATTTAACAAGTGTTCAAATCTTTTCCACAGTTCGTGATTCTCCCTGCAGCTTCTGCAATGTCTCCTCTCTCCTACCTGAGGAAAACCTTTCCGGGAGGAAAACGTGCTCTTGATACAATTTCAATAAATGTGACAGAGTTACTGAGTGACTGACGTCTCCGGAAGGAGCCAACAAGGAATGTCACTGCGCTTCACTGTCATTCAATCTCTTGCTTGGCAAGAGGGTGTTTATACACACACACACGCATCTATTTGAGCTCTTCTCTTAGCTCAGACTGGTAGGGTTTTGTATACGCGCGTGGGTCCATGAAGTGTCGGGGTGGTGGGGTTGAATTTTAATTTTTAAGAGCAAGCCACAGAGTTATGTATAGGAATTAGATTTTTGAGGTGAACTAATACAGGACGCCACTAAAGATTCAGCCCGCTACTGAACAAAAGCAACAATGTATTTTGAACCACCTTTGATTTTTGTCCTATTTGAGGACCAAGGAGAAGTAACTCCTCCTGCATTTCTGCAACTGAAAGTGTTGCGTCTGTGTTTGGATAGACCATTATTAAAACAATCCCTAAAAATAAAATTAATTGCATTTCACAGTTGTATTCTTTTATTACGTTTGCTGTTAATAGCCCAGATTCAGCTCGCTGTTTCGACCGGCTTTAATACTGAATAGTCTGTTGGCAGGATGAAAGCTGAGAGTCTGTGGCAGTGGAAAATTGGCACAATTTCCCCTCCATCAGCTCAGAGGCCACCGCGATGAGCTGCACACACGCAGCACGGCCTGCAGAGCTAACCAAGGGCGTTCGCCTGCTCCCGCGGTAAGTCAGAACTATAAATAATTGTGTGCATCCCTGCCCTCGTTCAATAATAGGGAGAGCCAATAGACGATTTACGCAGGCTTAGCTACTTCTGCCTAACAAACGTACCTGAGCTGGTTTTAATGCCATTTGGGCTTAAACCTGAACGTAGAGCTGAAGCAATGATTAAATAAAAGACTGGGGGTTTGGGTGCTTTAAGAAACAAATAGACACCGCACTTGTGACCTTGGAGGTGTTTGTACTCCATAGTTACCTGCAGTAAACTTCAGGCCGCTCCTGCCTGCTGCACAGCGCTGGTTAGACGTGTGCGGGCACGTTGCATGGGCAGAGATTAAGTTTCTCTCTCTAAATGTCAGGCCGGCCTCCTGCCCTACCATGGGGGCTCCACGCAAAGCGTGTAATAGGAAAACGATGGTGGTTCGTTACCGCCTACGCAGAGGTTTCTTTTCTGATATCTCTGGTCACCTTGAGAAGGTCCCAAGGAGCTTCAGGCGGCGCCTGGGAGTCACTTAGTTGCACCGTGTTGTGTTGGTCAGGTGGCTCTTCGTTATCCTCAACCTGCTTTTGTGGATTTCAACACACGCAGTTAAATTTTGGAACAGAGTTTAGTTTAAGTGAGAAAAAAATGTAAAACCACGTAGTTAAAGTTTTAATTTAGGTGTACTTTAGATACACATTTAATTGACATTGTTACATGTGTTGAACCATGCACTATTGGCGTTTATGTTGTCGCCTACAGCCATTTTATGCCAAAAGGAATAGCCGATGATTAGTGACGAGAAGGCTAAGCACTACAGATGGCTGAATTCTGCGATCCATCACAAAGTGATAAAAACTAAGCCAAATTACAATAGTGTACTTTTTAAGGAAAAAAAAATCTGAATTGTTGAATTTAATAATACAGCTTTGGGTAGAATAGGCACTGATGTTGAAAGTCTTCTCATTAGTTTTGAAAAACATAAGATTTCATTTTATGCCAAGTGTACACAGATTAATTTTTCCTTGATAAAGAGCAGCTTTGTGCAATAAGTGTCAAAATTATTTTTCAGTAAGAAGCAAGAATCCTGATTTTTTTTTTTAAATGACAGACATTTTTTTATGACAAGTTTGTATCCTGTGAGCTGATATATTTTCCAGGTCCTATTGAGATTCCGTTACTGTAGCCACATCAGTTTCCGTGGAATCGTTTCTGATATGTACTCATATAATCAGACCCGGAAGAATCAAATTTACCATTTAAACAATTTTTAAATTCAGTTGTAGAGTTTCAGGTGCTTCTAGGTCTGAATTCTGTACTAACCATAAGTGAGGAAATGTAACTGTGAAGAAGGAAAGAAAGGGAAAATACAGGCTTTATTTATACCACCTCAGTTTGATTAAAAGTCAGTCATGGCTAAGGCAGGTTTTTGCAGCACGCAGGAGCTTTTCAAGCCAGTTACATACAACAGCGTTGGGTTCAAAGCAGCTTTTTAGTTGCTTTAGCGAGTGTGTTAAATTCACCACTGTAATAAAAAGCGGTAGCCCGCTGTGCGTGCCCGGCAGAGGGCTCTGATATACCAGCCTTCCTTCCCAGGCAGCCGGGAAGAGCAAAGCTAGCCATGACCCTGCGTGCTGCAGCCCCGCGTCCCCACCGTAGGGCCAGAGACACGCCACCAACCCGGAGGTGTGCTCCTCAACCCGAACCTCAGCCCGGGGCAGCTCCGAAACCCTTGTGGCAGGGAGAGCAGAGCGACAGAGAAGCTTTTGCCTCACTCTTTTTTGGCTGCTTTCTTCAGCCCCTGTTTTCTTCTATAACTTGACAACTGACGCCGGCCTGTGGCTTTTTGAAATCCAGAGCACATCCCTGGAGGCCCATGCCTGGGTTCAGCTCCACATGCTTACTTGGGCAGTCAATCAGTGCTCCTGTCTGTGGGTTCCGAAGCGTGGCAGTGTTGGAACGACACTTTTCTTAAGCACAGGATTTGCTCAAGCAATATCTAATATATGTGGTCCCGGATCCTCAAGGCTTCCTAGAAGGCGTTCCTGAAGCCTCCAAGGCTTTCTGCAGGTGCTTTGCTTCCTTCAAGTTAAGGAGGGAGAAAGAAGAACTTTTAAACTTCTTAGATTTAGCTCTTAGTGTCTAAGAGCAAACTATAATTCTCTGTGTGTGAATATATGAGTATTAATATTTTCTAAATAAATCTAAAAAAATCTTAAAATCTTAAAAAAACCCACACCTTAAAATCAATTTCACGGATTATTCTTGTTAAATAAGCCTAGAAAAATTACCTTTGAATTACCTTTTTTACTCCTTTGACAGAAGTATCAACTGATTTCTTTTTGTTCTTGCCTATGAAGAAAACGTGATTTGTATTCCTCTTTATAATTACCATTAGTGATGTTATAGTTATAGAATCACAGAACGGTTCGGGTTGGAAGGGACCTTAAAGATCATCTCGTTCCAGCCCCCCTGCCCTGGGCAGGGACACCTCCCACCAGACCAGGCTGCTCCAAGCCTTTCCCCAGTGTATCCCTTAACTCCATAGGAAGAAAGGTTGTATACAACTGACCCTACTACTATACAATCAAGTAAACCGCATGCTGCTGTAAGGCTTATGCATCACGCCCGTCAGATGAGAACAGGTAAAGTACATGTTTGTGATTTCTTATGCGCAGGCTGGACTTGACTGGGGAGCAAAAGCTCCAGATACGGCACCTTCTTGTCAAGGCTGAAATTGGGCCAGGTCCTTTCATGCTTGCCCACAGACAGGACACCAGGAGCGTTTTCGTTCCTGGGATTTCGAGCTGGAACACTTGCAGCAGTAAGAAGGGTTATTCCCACTCAGCTCTCCTGCTCTCTGGACTCTCCATGGGGCAGGAGCTTACTTCTGGAGCTCTCCTGTCCTTTGTTTTCCTTTTGCATTTAATAACATATTTTGAACAGCTTTGGCAATTGTGGAAGTAAAATCATCAGCTTCTGTATTCTCCTCTTTAGTCTACACACAAGCCAAAACATTCCTCCAGTGCTTTTGACCGCGTAGAGGGATACAGCAGATCTTGAAGAGATCTTATCGAGTCAACGTGTGATTGCACTTGGCTGGTGTTGGAGGCATGTTGGGACACTCCCTGCTGAACGCAGCTATGGACAAAGACGCTGGCATATCCTTACATCTCTGAACCTCTGTTGTTATAAAAATCTATTGTTATAAAGGTATGTTTCCAGATTTACCTAAATGTAAATATGCTTCTTAAATGTCTTTATTAAAACAAAATAAATTTGTCTCCATTATTTCAATAGCAAACCCACAAATTTCCAGTCTCGTTCTTCACCTCCATGCTTTACCTGCTATTTTTATGTGCTCAGTTCCTTTAATGCAGTTGTTATTTTATAAAAAGTACTAGCGAATGAAAGAAATTGCTTAATGTCGTCATAATTTTTGTCAGCAGTCTAGTCCAAACTGTAGTTTACTACAAACCTCATTAAATTTGAAGTAAGGACTTGATTATATCATTTGAGCCACATTAGCTGTACCTTATGAAGTCCTACTCTTTTTGGCTGCAGTGCTCCCCCAACCGATATTTCACAGGCCACACAATTTTCAGCAACTTTTGCCCATAACGAGCCATTATCTACCCTATAAAAAGTATGCTAAATAAGTATACTCTTTCTGAAACTGGTACCTTTATGCAATGGTAACACAAAGACTCCCCATTTACCTACGTGACTCCAACAGCGTATATGTATGTAAAATCCATACTCTAATTACATTCACTAATACACTAATATTACTGATCACATACGTCTGTCTTCAGAGATGTAATTATAAAATAGGAAGGGTAATACAAAATTGCAGTCTATTCCATGATAATCATTGTTTTACTAGGTGTACCTGGTATTCTTTTATGCCGTGTAGAAAATGGAACTAAATGAAACAAAAATAAGTATTTCTTCATGACATGTCACCATTAATATTGAAATAGTGGTAGTACTAGAGATAATATGACTTAGTGAATTACAATAGTGTAACATTTTCAATATTATGTTTAAGACTGCATCAGGTCTCTCCATTATACATTTCTATTTTGAGAAGTTACAGAGCACTAGGTTAGGGATACATAAGCTCCTCCATAAATATGTTTGCCTAAAATTTCTTCCGTCAAATTAGTTGTGTGTTGTGCCTGTATCTGCTATTACAGAAATACTTAATTTTCACAGCTTCTTCTAAGTGAAACGTTAAGTGAGAAAATGAGAAAGTAGGATAAAAAAATCCCATCAACAAAACCAGCTTCTAAGTAATAATGGATTAAAATAGCAACTGGCAGGGAACATGTGAAATAGATGCGGAAATATTTTATCTGCTTGATTCTCCCAATTTGCCTCTCATGAATGTCTTTCTACTCCACACCTAATTTATTCTAATGGCTTATTCTCAGTTGGTCTTTGAGGAATTGTCCTGCAAGGTCCCTCCCACTTCAGGCAAGTATCATCACAGGTCAGGAGTATGATTTATGTTCATGAAAACTAAATTGAAGTTGGTCTCTTCAGTCTGACTAGATATATTTATCACTGGGTTTGTATTACTGTTATAGTTAAGAGTCCTCATGGTGCTGTGAGAATATACATATAAAAATTAAAGCCTAGAAGATTTTGAAATCTAAAATAAACAATGGGTGATAAAAATTTTCATCCATCTTTTACAGAAAAGGGACATAAAGACTAGAACAATTGCTATCTGTAGCTGGATGCCCACAAAGCAGTGTTGTAGATCTACACACGCACGTCCAAATATCGCCTCTGCGGAAGCAACGCAGCAAGGAGTCCTGCTGAAAGTCTTTTTACTTCATTGGTAGAATGGTTGGGCATGTCTGATATTGAGGAATTTAAAAGATGCTGGAGCCATCATGGTATAAGATCCAGGAAAGACCACCAGTATATTAACTCCTGACTAAGGTAGAATTTGGAGTCTATTTGTGGTGGGTCGACCTTGACTGGACACCAGGTGCCCACCAACCTGCCTCCTCAGTCCACTCCTCAGCAGGGCTGGGGGTAAGGGGGGAGAAAAGAAGGTGGGAAAAATTCATGGGTCGAGGTAAAGGGCAGTTTAAAAAAGCAAAAGCAAAGGCTGCGTGTGGAAGCAAAGGAAACCAAAATGTTTATTCTCTACTTCCCATCAGCAGATGAAGTCCTGGTATGGTAGCATTTGCTTTGGAAGACAAACATCATAATAACAAATGTACGCCCCTCCTCCTCCTTTCTCTTAGCTTTTATTGCTGAGGAAACGTCATATGGTATGGAATATCCCTTTGGTCAGTTTGTGTCAGCTGTCCTGGCTGTGTTCCCTCCCAAGATCTTGCCCACCCCCAGCCTACTGGTGAGGGGGCAATGTTGGAGAGACAGCCTGGGTGCTGTCGGAGCACTGCTCTGCAGAAGCCAAAACACTGGTGTGTTATCACAGAATCACAGAATGGCTAGAGTTGGAAGGCACCTTAAAGATCTCCTCGTTCCAACCCCCCTGCCCTGGGCAGGGACACCTCCCACCAGACCAGGCTGCTCAAAGCCCCATCCAGCCTGGCCTTGAACACCTCCAGGGATGGGACATCTACAACTCCTCTGGGCAACCTGTTCCAGTGCCTCACCATCCTCACAGTAAAGAATTTCTTCCTAATCTGAATCTCCCCTCTTTCAGTTTAAAACTGTTAGCCCTCCTGTCACTACAGTCCCTGATCAAGAGTCCCTCCCCATCTCTCCTATAGGCCCCCTTTAGGTACTGGAAGGCTGCTATAAGGTCTCCCTGGAGCCTTCTCTTCTTCAGGCTGAACACCTTTCTAGCTACCAGTACAAAGCACAGCACTATGAGGGCTATGGGGAAAACTAACTCCATGTCAGCCAGACCCAATGCACTACTGTAGGGAGAAATTTAGACTGTGTCCTGGGAATAACCTTATCCCAAAAGAGCAGGCCAGAAACAGGAGCCTGGAGTTTTCTTACTGCTTTGGATGGTGCAGCATCAAGAAAAGACACCGACAAAGGATGTAAGAGTGAAGGGCTTCCCCATGCCAGCTAAAAGAAGTGAATTCAAATTTCCTGAGAGCAGATCCTTAACTAGTCTGCATTGGTTGAGCAAGCCCCCAAGGAATCTCCCTGTGGTCAGATAAGAAAGTGCGACTTTTTGTCTTAAGGCAGGTGATGAGCAGAATTGACTATGAAATGTGCCTTCACACAATTAATCATCCCAATTTGAAGTTGCTATGGTTGCTGGAAGAGGTCTCAAGAAGTGACAGAACTTTCCTGAACATCCCAAAAACACTCTGTGTGGCCATTTAACTACACTTCTGGGATTCTTTCCTAGTATATATAGTATTTTAAATCACAAAAGAGAGGCAGGATGGTTGAACGTTGAGAATAAGCCAACATCCAGGCAATGTGAGGCAGGCACCAAAGCAATGGATAAAGTTGTAATCCTGGGAGTTCAGGTTCGGCTTGTTAAAGCTCAGTGGGAAAATATTACAAATACAGAATTAAGCGGAGCTTCAAATGGCTGCTTTGCAGTTTCCATCTGCAGGCATACTCCATGAAAACGAAAAAATCCCATTTTTGCCTGAGCTCTCGTTGAATGAACCCTGACTGGTGCAGAGGATTCCCTTTTAATGGTCTCGTAACATGTTTGCACAAGTCAGTTATGCCAGGGAGAAATTCTCTTTAATGAAATATGTAAATCTCAGGACTTCTCAGCATCTGACACTAAAAGATAAGGAATGGCTTTAAAGGATTTTATCCTGTGGGTATAAAAAGATAAAGCACAACTAATACTCAGTGTATGACAGCAAGCTCCTGCAGTGGATTCATACGGGTTTGGAAGAAATCACAGGCAAATTAATTTTGTGACATGCTTGGAATATGGACACACACAAGGTGCTTGGAAGCATCCTGAGAGTTACTTCATCCTTGAAGAAACAGTATAAAGAAAATAATCTAGCAGAGGTTTGATTTGTTTCCCTTCTCTTGTAAATAAAGTTGATATTAGGAAGATAAATGAAGATGGGAAAAATTTGCCATGGGTATAAAGGACTTTCCTATTAATAAGAAAACAGAATTTTCCATAAGACTGAAGTCCCATTGGTGGACTGGATTAGAAAAAAACTTGGATCAAACTTTTCATAAATGTTCCATAGGAAAACCAGGACAGTATTCAATCTAATCATAGAATCACAGAATGGTTTGTGTTGGAATGGACTTTTAAAGACCACTTTGTCCCAACTGCAAGCCCCAAATCTGGAGATACAAGGCTGAAAACAACACAAAATAAACTCTGAGCAATCTAACGGAGACCTGATATTTTCAGGTCTAGGAGATATTTTCAGTTCTAAGAGAGGTCAGAGTGGAAGACATGAATGGTAACACAGGAGAATGCGATCTGGTTGTAAAACCTACCATAAAACAGAGCCCATCTGACAAAAAAGATTTTCTTGAAATTTCCTAATAATACTAGCATGGATTATGGCAGCTCTGTAGTAAATCCTGGAGGCCAGGCACCCAGACCAGAAGGAGGAGAAGACAGATTCTGATGTTCAAGCTGTTCTAAATGTACAGCGAAAGATCTGGCAAAATGTCTCTGGGTGCTTGAATTCACCAACCCGTGAGTCCTGGAGTAAAGCCAACCTGAGCCAGTCTGTGACCAGCCGGATCAGCAGTTTGTTTGCTTTGCTTTGCTTTTCGTCCTGGTGAGAAACAGAGAAATATGAAAAAACTTTCCCGCCTTGGGGTCAGGAACATATCTAGAGAAGGGACTGACTCTGGAAAACAGTTTTGTGTGTCTCCTACTGACTTCTGAAGAAAAAAGCTTGATCCTGAAAGACCTTTAGTCCTAAAAAGTTGTTGTTGAAAGATCACTGCAAGTTTCCATTCATGATGTGGTAAATTGTTGGTGAGAAATTTTGGGCCTCTCAGCTATTAATTTGATTAAATTGATTTTTTTTTACTTCTAACTTCCTAATAATCTGTGAATGTCGAGTAACTAAAAGCTGGTCATTAAGAGATGCTTGGCTGAAGTGACTGCAGTTTAATGCAGTTAAATGCCACCTGAGATTTCAGTTTTTTCACACTTTTCATCCCTGCTCTTTCCGTTGAGTTTCTCACACACAAAACATGACTTTGTTTTTGAACAGGTACAAGCTGCAGAGGGGCTCTGTAACATTTATGCACGGGTGCAACTGGGTGTTTTATCACCATCAGGACACAAATCCAACCTAGCATAAAAAATGAATCCATCTGAATTCCTTCTAGGAGACAGTCCGAGTTGTGCAGTGCACTTGGCTTTGGAACTCGCGGTGATTGATGGCATTTCAGCTGGAGATGGGATACGGTTTACCACAAATATCAGGAGCACAGTGAAGTGTTTGTGACTAAGCATAGCCGCTGCAACCAAATAACACTCAGCGTGAGCCATTTCAGCCCTTTCCATCAACACTTTGGCTTAGAGAATTATAAGTACAGAAATACAAATAAAACAGATCAATTTTCAGAACAATGGATCCTCAGACTTTCAATACCTTTTCAGTTATACTCAAAGAGAAATGAAACAACTTCTAGGTTTTCAAATTGAAGTTATTTTCAGACTTTAAAATATTTCTCAGTGCTGAGGGGCAATTTGATCACTGTCTTGGATCAGAAAATTTTCTTACAACTGAGAAATATCAATCTGTTTGGGGGAGATACGTGAATGCCTTCCTGCATTTTATCCTCCTCCTTTATTGTACAAAGAGTACATACAACATCAGAGTGCAAGATGAAAGAAAACCCAACTATTTTGCCAAAAACATTAGAGTATTCATTCTTTCTTAAATATCCATCTGATGTGCTGATTCCTCCAAAATATCTGACCTATTATCAGAAAAACCTGTTACAAGGATTGTAAAGAAGGTGAAGGGAGAGCTAATGTGCAAAAATATGAGAGAAGATAGTAACTGATGCCATTTCTTCCAACACTTGGAGAGGCACAGTCTGCACCCAAGGAAACAACCTAGGCCTTCGAAGTATAAAGAAACAAGAAAAAAAGAGAAACTTAAACTACTGAGCTAACATTGCAAAATAAAATCAGATTTTAGAAAACAAAATGCAATTATAGCTGCTACTTTTCTACTTTTAAATCTTCTTCTCGGTCCATCTGGAATAAATGGAAGTTTATGTCTGAGAGAAGATCAGACAACAGCTTTAAAATATTGCCTAAAAGTACATAAACTTTAGATTAAATGGGGGAAAGAAAGAAAAGTGGTTGGAGATAAAAAACCTGTTCGGTAATAACTAAATAATCTCACTTGAAACTATTTTTTAAAATAATTAAATACTTCTAACCTAATTCTGAATGCAGAAAACCATTAATATGAATGCAAATATTTATGTTTTGCTTCAAAGCTGGCCTTAAAAGGACCTATGAGGGACAAAGATAAAAAGTCAACTAATGGTGTCATGTAACTAATTCCATTTGCCAGAATGTCTGTTTCGCCAGCTGCGTGCTGGCTTCTGTGCCACACACACAGCTGAAAGTCAAAACAGAGCTGACAAATCCTCGATCTTGCTTTTTCATTCTTTTGCTATATCCTTAGTATTTCAGTACTGCTATTTTCCCAACTGGCACAAAAATCTAGAAGTCAAAGTTTCCTTTCTGAACTTTGTTCTGATTCCTGTATATGGTTTCCCAGGCAACAAGCAGACAGATGTTGTACCTCTACTTCTAATAGTAAACCTTTTCAAAGTCTAGAAATACACTGAATATCAAAATTACAGTGAAGTAGAAAAAGTCAGATTTTATATAATAAACTTGCACTACCATTTGCATTGTCACCTACATTAACTTATCTTAAAGGACTGGAAAAATATTTCTCAAGATTTCCAGTTGATCTGTGATAATAAAGATAGTGTAAAATCAGCTGGCTGCCAGAAAGAGACAAATGATAGCAATTCCAACCTTCACTATAAAAAACAATTGTGTTTTTTTCTGTATGTAGGTAAGAATTGCTTCATGTCAATTCATCTTCTACATTTCTCCCATTTATTTAGTCTGTGCCAAAAATATATAGATCCACAATTCAGAAACCCCCAAAAGCCATTGCTTCAGCTGGTATTTTCCCTCTAGTGTTGGACAAGAGCAGAAGATCAGGCAGAGTCTTTCAATGGCTTTTGGTATTTAGGGTCATAACGCTTTGTTGACTTGTCTGTGACTTACGGTTAGGTCAGAGAAATAGTCTTTGTGCTCTTTCAATTCTCAGAGATACGCAAGAGGAGGACGTGAGTTAACCTCCCAGTTAACCCCAGATTTCTCTAACATACAGGTGCCTGGGATGCTGCTCTCAAATGTCTGCTGGTAAGCGTTCATATGAATAAATATGAAAAACCACTTACGGTGAGGAACAAGCAGAATACAGATGATGGCTTCTTTATATTGTAAACCACCTTTGACCATGATGCCACCGCGCTAATCATTTGGCAGGCATGCCAGGTCTAGAATTAAATTTCCAAGTTGCTTAGCTGTGTGCCACAAAAGAAATTAATACAAACCTCTACAAAAGCTATTCAGTCTGCTCATATTCTCACAAATTTTTATATTTTGTAATAAAGATATGTCATAGTCCTACCTAGTAACATAATCTCATATGAGCATTTTTGGACTTAAGGCCCAGATACTTAAAAGAAGTAAAGTAATCAATAAATCCATGATTTTACTTAGAAATTTAAATGTAAATGTGAACGGAATAGCTGTAATGCTCATTGGAAATCATATTTGTATCTTCTGCTGGTGCCAGTATTTTCTTCTGGACACATAGGACTACATGAGTTATGCACAACTGATAATAAAAGCCATTAGAATGTAATAAGCTGCTGCCATATGAACGATGTTCATCAAGTCACAAAAAATATCATTCAAAGTAGAAACCATGGCTGATATAACCTAATGCTCTACCTTTTCTCAATCATGCTATTATTTTGAATATGATTGTGTCTAATCCTCATAATGACAGATACGGTTTGTGGAAGACAAGCTGGCACTGAATCTGAAAATAGAGAGAATTACTCATTGGATTTTCTTCTTAAATGTTCAAAATCATATTCAAATAGAAGGCTTTTAAAACCAATCGTGCATATTAATTGAAGGCTTTGGTCTTGAAAAAATTAAATAGCATAGCAGAAACACAATAATATTAATGAAAGACATGTAATATGTTTCATATATAAAAATTTTGAAGGGGTAATTTTTTTGAAGGGTAATCCTTCAAATATGTCATGCACAAGATTATTGAAACTAAATGTTATTCAAGTCATTTTTAGAAGAGTTTCATTCAAGGTGTTTATGCTGATCAGAGAATCATCTTCATAATCATCCTCTCATCCCAAAACACCTCCAGTTGCCCAAGTAAATGCAAATACATGAAGTTTCCCTTATAATGACTGCAACTTATCAGAACACCTTTCTAGAAATTATATCTTTTTTTTCCCCCTGAAATGAATGAAACAGAAAAAAAGATTAATAATTTAAGCAGATTATTATAATTTTCAAATATTTCGCTGCCATAAACTAAGATATATTATAAGATATATTATATATAAACTAAGATATATTTGGCTAGCATTTTCAGTAGTTCTTGCTTCCTAGAAGCCAAATGGAGTGTGAAACATTAAATCACTATTAAGAGGAAGAGGGTAAATAACTTTGCAGTACTGCTGCTAAAATTCAAGATGCATCAAATATTAAAATTATGGTTCTAGATTTATACTGCTTTCTGAATAACTGTTCCTCATTTTCAGGTGTAAAAAAACCAAAAAAAGTAAACTACCCTGCTAGCACTCCACTA
Organism: Chroicocephalus ridibundus; assembly: GCF_963924245.1. Classification (NCBI taxonomy): domain Eukaryota; kingdom Metazoa; phylum Chordata; class Aves; order Charadriiformes; family Laridae; genus Chroicocephalus; species Chroicocephalus ridibundus. Next base: position 18,074,828 of record NC_086286.1, read on the forward strand.
TAAGTGCACATGGTCTTAACCTGTTTGAGGTTGAGGTTTTTCCTGGTTGGTTGTCTTTTGGTTTTGGTCTCACCAGTGTCCACACTGTGTATGTGCATTCTGCTCTTCCCTGTGTTTTGCTAAGATCAGAAAGAATCACGCACGTAATCTGTTGGGGTTTGGGGTTGTTTTTTTCTTTGGGTTTGTTTTTTTTTTTTCCCCACAGCTGGAGCATCCCAGGTTGTATCAGCTGTCATGGAAAACCAGATAGGGGTGGAACAGACTGCAGAACGTGCAAAGATATCACCATCGCAAATAACTTTCTGGCCAATAACTTTCTTTTCTCTTTCAAACCGCATGTAACCCATGGGTTATAATATTAATTAGCCTTCAGGTCAAACACTTTCCCAGGTACAGAATCCAATCTTGAAACTTCTCTTAAAGTTGTAATACATGGGAAAATATAAGCAGGGAGCCAGGAGCCTGAAGAGATGGTCTTGAGCCCACAGGTGTGGCTTAGGGTCTTACAGAATGTCCTTCAGCCACATCTGGGCTTCACCTTTGCTATCTCCCACCAAACTTCACAATCTTTAAAAGTCAAGAATATCTGGAAGGTGAATCTTGAATGAAAACTAGATTGACTAAACTGAAATTACTGGACACCAAGGTTTGGTTAAAACTACCAAATAAAAGTACATTTTTTACACAACTTAATTAAATTACACAGCTCATTTACTTTGCCCACAGGATGCTGTGAAAGCAGAAAGTATAACTGTCTTCTCATAGGCATCAGACAACTTCCTGGAAGACCGTTACATCTTTAGCTGTTTGCTGTGTTGTTCTGGATGTAACTTCCAGCTCAAGAAGTATCTTCATGTTGCTAAGGTCAAACAGTGGGCAGTAAGGAGTCTTGAGGCAAGGGTAGTTAATTTTATAATTAGAAGGATATATTTTCTGCAGATTTCACTGCAGAGTAGGGAGCAGATATTGTTATGACAAAAAACTTCTGAGTCTCACAGCAAATGTTACACATACCTCCACCTAGGTTGATTAATTCCAAGCAGTAGAACTCTGTTCTGTGTCCACAGAAAATTATTGCATGATGTCAGCAAAACTAGAATGGAACAGAAATACATAAAAGTATGATTTCTTCTTGAATGAAGTGAAAAATTTAGGTCTTTACATTCTTAAATTGAAAGAAACTATAAACAGTCCATTAGCTGACTTTATTTAATATTTCAGTTTGCATACCCAGAAGGTTGCAGCAACCTACGTATCTTAAAGAGAACTCAATACACAAGTTGGGGGAGATAAAGCTCAGTCATGCAACTGTTCAGTATCATCTTGGGAAATGTGGAACAAGATGGTAGAAAATCAGAGGCCTGTTTCGAAAGATAGGAAAGGGACTTCATAAGCTGGTATCCAAAATGCCAGGTGGTGTTACTCTGACGAGTGCTTGGACCATACATGCCATGGAACATACCACTAAGAAATTCAGTGCGGTCACTAAACTACACCTATTTTAATGGCACCAATACAAGATTAATGAATTATCTTTATCCTTCAATGGTAAGAGTTCACCGCAACAGCAGGAACTTTCCTACAGAATCCTGTCATGGAGACACATTCTGATCAATGGTGATCCTGATCACCATTGTTAGAAGGAATTTACTTCTTTACTATTTATTTAGTCTGTCCGACACCATCATCAGAGATTCTTCACAATACCCTTCTGATGCACAGAAATGGCTGCATTTTTTTGTATTTTTATAAAAACTTTTGTCCTTTCTCAAACTTCTTTGAAACAAACTTTTAAATTTCTGTGTAATTATTCTTTGAACTTTTAATAGCCTTTTAACAATGAAGGATTCCATCCTTCGTTATTTTGATTCTGTTAATGAAAAAGACTGTATTTTTCATTATATCTTCAAATACAGTCTGTATAACTGTATATAATCACAGAATAATTGAATACATATCGTGAAGCTTAATCCTGCTCCCTTTGAAGTAAATGCTTATTGTTGTCAAAGATTCCAAAAAGACCGTGAACAAACACAAGTAAGCACTGAGACACCAGTTACTTAAAGACACTGCATCAGTCACTCCTTAATTTCAACTAGTAATTGGAAGAAGAAATCGGCAGGATCCTAGCTTTAATCATGCTACCCTCTTGCTGCAACATTTAACTGTCCCTTAGGGTTTAGTAGATTGCTTTTTATAGAGAGTAAACAATAAAATTGCCGCATCATTACAAGGTGAAGAAAAAGCAGGACAAGAACTGCAACACAGATACATGTCCTTGAGTGCCATGTTGCCTAGTGCCACTTCTGGGATGATTGCTTTTACATTTCATCTTTGTGACTTTGGTGACAGTTATACTCAACCTAGCAATGTGAATGCAGAGTCTGCAAGTTTAAAATTGTAATAGCAAAAGAGATTATTAAATTTAAAAAAACCCAGATGCCTGTATTTGTCAGAGCAAAATGGTACACATGAATATTGCAGAGAAAGCAGAAAAACCTGAAAATCCCATTATGTTACGAATTCACCTGAGACTAAAATTTTTGTGTCTCTTACCATCTTAGTGTCTTGTCTGCCTTTTACCTTTAAAATAATAAAATCTTGTTTAAAAGAAGAAAAGCCAACATTCTTACTGTGAAGATGATTGCACACCTACTAACACTAAAAGTACTGGCTTGAGAAAGACTTCAAACATCATTCTGATGCTTGATGGTAAAATTTTTATACAAATACACATACATATGTATAGGAATGCATGAGCACACATACATATATCAAAAATATATGCGATAGACAAAAAGAGCTCACAAGCAGCAGAATCTGTCTATGTGGTCACAGTCTTTTGGGTATTGCACGTAAGATAGAAATCATTCCCTGTTACTAAAAATTTCTATTCTACCAATCACCTATTTGATAACTAAACAAAGGTACAGAAAAACACGCTTTTATAATGCTGCTTGTAGAGAAAAGCATGCCTTTATAAGTCTTCTTTTACAGAAAAACATTTTTTCTAATACTGTTTTTAATTGAATGTCATATCCTAAGAGAGATGAGATACATCATAAAATAAAGATGCCATATCTGTCTCGGTGAAAAGGGAAAAAAATTGCATTTTAACAGTTTAAGGATTTTAATGTAAAAATACACTTGTCAAAAAAAGCTTTTCAAAAGCAAATGAAATCCTTCTACTGAGGTTCCTGCTTCACAAGAGAATTCAAGCTTTAAATTTAGCATATGTGATATTACAGTCACAAACAGGCTTTTTCAGCTTTGATTCACCTATTGTCTATAGAAGCTTGTTATTGGAGCCAGACGAAGTCTACTAACATATTTGCTGAAATACATTTTTCCTTATAACTTTATTGTTTTTACTAGTAATAAGTTTTATAACATTTGTTTATAGTAGTTTTTCTTAATTTTTGACACAGTGTCTGAATAAACTGAAAAAAAAAAGACAAAAAGGGAGCTACTGAAGCACTAAATCAAGTCTATCTTAGATTTGGAAATGAGTCATTTTAACGCTGTCATCACTGACAGAAAGGATGTAACCATTCTCAAAAACTGCAGTAGGTCCGAGGGACCTTAGAAGATCATACAATGCATTCTTTAGGTAGAAGTATATCTACCTCTATTTTTAAAAGGATCTTATTGTCTCAAAAGTATTCTCTACAACTAAAGTTTCTAATATGCCTGAAAAGGAGAGTTCTAGATTATAGTAGTAGTAGAAGTGTAGTGCTCAAGAACATAGCTACCTGCTCTTTGTGAGTGGTTATTCTTTTCTTGACCAGAAATCAGCTTCTGTTAAATTTCTCCCAACTCTAAAAGAAAATTTTTCCCCAATTTAATAACGTGCATCTTTCTGTGAAGTAAGTTTCTGGTAAGTATACACAAAGCCAAAGACACTGGTCCTGAGATGATCTTGGTGTTGGAAACACCAATTTGAAATTGAAGTATCTCAGTAAAATGTCTTAAGCATTTACAGATGCTGGCTACATCACTGTGGAGAGAGGAGGAAAAGAAGCAGAAATGAGCTAAAGTCAAGCAATTTGATTTCATTAACTGATTGACTTTTTTTTTTCCATAATTACATATGAGCGGTTATAGTGACCATAAGCAGGTTACTTGCTTCTTGCAGCCACGACTGCGTCAGGCTGACCCAGGGTGTTCAACTAGAGTAAACGGGAAGGAGGGAGGTAGTGTAAGATTACGGATCTTGAAGAACTGCAGCTATTGGTAATAACTTTCTCTACTCTGAGTAATAGTCTACATACTATTATTTATTATTTTACATATATTAATTTGATATTTAGGTGATGCCGAATGTCATAAAGGCACAATAAATTAGAGGAAAATCTTAGAACTCTTCATACAATCACAAACCTTGACACCCTTTTGCCAAACATGGCATTGACCCTGGATGACATACTGATTACTGGAGGGGAGTAGAAACCAAGATGGTTTCTGTGAACATACTTAGGAAGGAACAATTCTTGAGCAAGAATGCTGACGCAGCTTCAGGTCTGTGGGGTGATTATTTGGAAATAGGTCATGGCATAAGGGGGAATAAATAATACAGACTTTTGTCCAACTTCACAGCTCCTTTACAAACAGAGCTTGGACCTTTAGCAATTAAATGAAAAGATTTGGGGCAGCATCTGAAAGATTTGACCTTGGAAGTAAAATGACAAACTCCTCTTGATGTTCACAGTGTGCAATGATTTCTCCACCCTGAAATTGTCTGGAGGACAAAAAGTCTGGAGGAAGAGGAAAAAAAGCTCCAATAATTAAGACATTATTAGCAGAATAACAAATGGACATAAAGAACTACTCAGCAATAAGATATTTGATGAAAGGAAACATCCTCATAAATCCTAGTGTAGTTGAAGAAAACTGGAATGGAGAAGAAAGGAGGATTTCAGAATCTCCCTAGAATGGTGTCGGGCAGAGGTTTCTGCTAACTAAATGCAGCCCAAGCTCATGGACAATCTAAATTCTTCCAGCCCACGCAAGGAGTCTATAATATGAGAGGAATCAAGAATCTAAACCACTGACTTTGATTTGGTAGAATAATATCAAAAGAAGTTATTTCACTATAGCCAGTTCATTTTATCTAGTGAATTGCTTTCTACTGTCATCAGCAAATATTTCCATTTATGTGTGACACTTGTTAGGATCCAAGATTATTAGCTATAATGTTAAAGACAAAAATTATGTAAGTTACAATGTCGAGTCTGCCTCTCTATGTTAGCATAGCTCATAGAAGGAACCGTCCCTGAAAATACATTTGTCTTTAAAAAATTTCCTAAGAAACACCCTCCCTTATTTTCTGCTAACGACCTGAAATGAGCTCAGGCTGTTTGTGAACATGGTCCATGCTGCCAGTAAAGCAGACCATTGAGAGTCTAAAACTGAACCAAACCAACAAACCAAACAGCTTTTCAACAGAGAGCAAAGGATCTTTTCCCCATCCTGTTTCTCAATTTAAGATAGCGCGGCATGACAGCTGTCATGACTTATCAGTGGTTGACTTCACAGTGTTCTGAGCTCTGGAGGAGATATTAACAATATTAAGGATATCTGGATATTAAGGTTCCTCTCCTCGATTTCCCGCATGTCCTGGGTTCTCAAGCTGCCTGTGTGGCACACAATTCAAAGACCAAGGGATCAGTGACCATCACTGACCTGGATCAGCCAGAGAGGGCTGGGAGGACATGGCAATGCACACATTGAGAGGGTCTCCCCAGTACTGTAAAGTGACAAGGTCTCTTGGAGGAACCGCTGCATTTATGAAGGTCAGAAGATAATGGCAATAATCATGCCTTGAGGCAGGGAAAGAGAAAAACGAGATTAGCCAAAGCAGAAGCAGCCAGATCAGCCTGGTAGTGTCTTGGCTTTGATTTTGCTTTCTCCTTGAAGTTTCTGATGGTAAGAGGGCTGGGATGGCAGCGTGAGGCCTTGAACAGCAGGAAATAGTTCAGGGTAAGGTGCCTGCAATTACTAAAATAAACGGGATCATTTGATTTGTTTTGTCATTGAAAAAATTCAGACCCTCTGACGGGACAAGAACTGTCTGCAATTTTTCAAAGAATCCTGTGAGAGAGCACCAGACTTGGCAGGTATGCAGTTGTTACCTCCAACACACAAGAGACTGTAACCAGTGTCTGTCGCAGCCTGAAAGGGAGGCTGAAGAGAAAGCCAGGAGAGCTGTCTCTGGGGCTCGCTGATATAATTTTAAAATGTCATGACATTAAATTCAGATCTGACAAAAAGCTTTTGATAACTTGCAAGTCTGAACTTAAGAAATCTGAAGAAAAAACCCAGTGTATTTTTTTGCCTGAGTCGTTCTCAGGTGACTTTGACCTTTCCTTTGCTGCAATTACTCACCAAAGCACAGGAAAGGAAAATCAGTAATTGTCACCTAGATCTAATATCTGCCATCCAGTCTTTCGGCATAGAGCTACATTAGGCAGCCTGTCAAATTTGGTGCACAGTTTACAAGACAGACAGGTTTATGGTCCCAAGAAGTCCTAAAATCAGCCTCTTCTGGAGAAGGGATACTATGTTTAAAGCTGGAGAATCTCAGCAGGCAACCTCCCACCGTACAGTTGTGAGCGCAAAAGGACGGACCAATGCACGGATGGCTTGGTACCGAGTACCTGGAGTGTTGGGCACTCCAAGTTTGGAGGAAGCCTTCTCTCCGATTTGTTCTCAGGTACTGGCAGCTGCTGGAGCTCACCAGCTGCATACTCCAGAGACTGGATAAAAGGGACTTTTCTCAATCTCAAACAGCACAAAGGCACCTGCAGCTAGAATGGACTCATACACTATGACTTGAAGACAGAAAGGTTATGCTCTATCCCAGTTAACCATATTGCTAGTAAGCACCCTGTGTACAATTCAGAATATGTAAATATTATTTAGAAGAATACGCTAAAAAGTCAAACTTTTCTAAATGTCTTGGTTTAGCATTTTTGCCAGAAGTATTTTCCCTCACCTCGTGGGATACAGCTGTCAAACGGCAAAGAAAAATAACTGTTGGAGGTGGAAAAGGTTATATAGCATGCCTAGGACTGCTAATTTTGGCCTATAAATAGAATCTATCTTTTAATAGAAAAAAAATCAGGAAAAAAATAACAAAGCAAACTCTAATAGTCTTTGTGACCAAGTTATTAGTTTTAGTTAGACGATACTGCTTCGCATACAGCTTGAGTCAGCTCTAGCATATTTATATCAAGTCATCATACACACACAACTGCGTGGTCAAAGAAACATTCTGTGTAAGATTTTGAGCCTGGAGAGATCCATATTTCAGTGTAACTGAGGTCAGTGGGATACGCACATGCTTCAAGCCTGTATCAATGTAAGTCCTGCTCAAGTCCTAAGTGTAGGAGAATATTTTCCCAAGAGCTCTCAGTAAAATCACTTAATCTTAATTTAAAAGTGCTGGACAAATGTTTCTGTCTATACACACAACTCTCATCCCTCAGAATATTACCCAGGACAGAAAAAAAAGATTCTACAGTGTTTAAATCTTTATGTATATTTGCTATGAAATCAGCAAAAGAATATAAAACCCAAAAGAAACATGGTAATGAGAACAAGCTGGAGATCTCAACATTACCAGTTAGTTTTTACTATTGTATGTCTAAAAAGTGAATGAGGTATGAATCATTAAAATAAAATAAATCTTATATTCAATAAATACTGCACAAATATTGCTAACCAGAACACGTATGTCAGCGAGAGGGTACAATTACATTGAGGGACTGCTGAAAAAAGCAAGCAAACAGAAATCCCAGGAAAAGATAGGCAATGTGAGGCATTCTGAAAGACAGACTTATGGAACACAGTGGCAATTTGTCATGACAAAGAAGGGGGAAAATGGAATGCAGTGGTTTTATCACTTGCCATTCCTGAGAATTCCTGAGATTCCTCCTTGAAGTATCATAGAACAGGCATCCATATGCCGCCTCTTTTGTGGAATGCACAAGGTAGAGCACACGCAATGCCATTTTAATCTTAGCACATGCAGAACTGCAAATATATCAGAGTTATTCTGAGATTTTGCTAGGAGGAGAAGAGAAGGAAATGTAGACAACAGATTCAAAAAAATAAAGTTAATGAGTTACTGGGCATAATTTCCTTGAGCAATATGCATTTGTATGATGGATGATTCCAAAAGTAAGCCTCAAGAAAATTGTGCTAGGCAGCTGGTTCTGGAATCCTTCACAGAAATAATTGTTGAACCACTTCGTCAAGTACCGTTTCTGTGCTGCATGGCTCTGAAATCGTGTAATACTTAAAGAAGGCATAGGAGGAGGCACAGGTGGCTGAATCATTTGGAAAACATAGGCGTGAAATGGTCTGTCACTGCTCAGTAACTGAAAGCAAATAGAATGACTACCTTATTTCTCATATATTCAGGAGATAGGGAAGTGAAGCATCAGTGCACCCACTACAGACATCCTAAGAAGTCTCGACAGAGCAGACACGTGCATATCCACTTTATGAATATGCATACAGGCTATTTATTGTACATGTCGTGTCAAGACAGAACCATGACTTCTGCAGAATGCAGTTCAGAGTGCCAAGCAGACATTATAAATGTCTAGTGACATCATTGTCAAGAAGCAGCAATTGATTTCAAAGTGTCACTGAACTTTTAATACGGAATACAATCACCATAACATATTTTCACTTATCTCCATCAGTGTTTATGTCTCACCAGCTATAAATCCAGATGTGAATTAATTTCTTCAATTTTATTATTCATAGATAAATGTGTTATTTAACCAAATGGAAGGCTGTCAAAATATGGAAGGCAGTCTTTCTGATAGTAAAGCTTTTGACTTTGATCATGTGGATATGCTTTTCAGTAGTCATTCCTACAGCTTATTTCATGGCATTTGTATACTTAACAAGAATGTTCTTGAAATCTTCTGAAGATACTTCCTTTTGTAGTGTTGATTTTGATGCTTGCAATATTAGCACTATTCTCCATGCTACGATAATAATGTAAACTGCCTGCTGTAGGATTCTACTTGTGCCGTTGAACTGCTAAGAGCCAGAAGACTTACCATCTGCAGATTTAACATTGCAAGAGAAAAAATTGTAAATTTTATTCTGTACATTAAAAATGTCTAACTCTTAACCGCAACCATTTGTATACTAAGAATTGTTAGGATTATGTTAGGCTAAAGAATACTTATAACACATTCTGCTTGCAATTGCAATGTTCTTGACGCATGCACAGTCATATGTAAGATGAGATAGAATAAGCAACTCAATTTCAAGCAATTACTTAAACACACTCTAAATTACCACAGCTCTGAGAAATAGCATTATCAAAAAGACAAACTGCTGCAAAGAGCACAAAATTGTATTTTCTTACATTTGTTCAAAGTGTTTTTCTGCACAATCACTTTCAACTATTTCAAAGCCTTCCTAAAAATCCTTTATTTTTGTTATCAACACTTTTAGTACCACTTCCCTCTCAGATTCTCCCTCAATGTTTTGCTATTATAATGTTAACTTTTCAGGACAGATATTGCTTCACTTTATATAGCAGTGCACACACTTCTGGGGCTTAAATATAGACTTTCTGAAATTATTCTTCTACAGTTAAACTACCATTGCTACGTAAGCCGCATTTTTTAATCTTGTGCATTGTTTTGGTAGCATAGGTCTGTTCCTACAAGTGGTTCCCAATCTGGTCTTTGTTTTAGACACTGTTCTCACCCTTCTTTGTTGCACTCTTCATAGTAAAGAATCATGACACAGGTTCCTGTAGAGCTACTCAAACCAGATGGAGAAGGCTCACACAGTAAAAATGGCAGCCTTACCTCTTGGGGAATTTTCTCAAGGAATTGCAGTTACTGTACAGTAAATATCTTTTCTCTTACATACTCTCCTATTCTATTTTTGTGCATCTTCTGTATATAAAATGAACATTTTGGTCCAGAGCATCCTTCAGGATAGTGGTTGTTCCATGAATGTCCCTGCACCTTCAGTAAACAATGTAAAAAGCAGGTCTTCTTCCTTCACTTCTCAGTTCCTTCACTATAAAATAAGAATAGTTGACATAGGTTTCATGTAGATTCTGTGCTGAATCTATAGCACATGAGCAGGGTGTTTACATAGAGGATTCCAAGTAATACTTGGCTATAGGGGGAAATGAGTTTAAAAATGCTCTCCAGAGTTTCATAGTAAGGAGTACACTAGGGACAGCACATTTCTAATTCACACATTTAAAAAACCCAACCCAAAAAACAAATCCCAATTTCAAAATTCCGAATAACTGAGACCCTTATGCTTGAGACAGAGGAAGTCCTAAATAAGAACAAAGAATGGAGATGAAAGTGGAGGAGGCAGAGCAACTGAATGTCCATTTAATAACTCTGTTGCTATTCCCAAAAAAGAAGTGACACAGAAAAATCCATAGCATTTGTCAGTCGTAATGACCAAATTAACTGCCCTGAAGTTGTTAGGAGACTGCTGATATAATGCAGCAATAAACAGAAAGGGGGAAAAAAAATGTAAAAAAATTGTATTTCTTCCTTTATCTGGTTCTTTTAGAGGGGTAAAACAATTGCCTCTAGCGGGGCTACAGCTTTTGTTATTTTTATTTTAGACTAAGTAGAAATACTCAGAGTTGTTAAACTCTATTTATTTAAAAGTATGTATGTGTTTGCTAACATTACAGAAAAATGGTGTCAGAAAGGTCTGGACAACTTTATTGACTGAAGTGCCAGAAGATTCTGGTTTTCATATTCAGGGTTTCCTCCAGCACTATTTTTGCCAGAAGTTAACCTTCTCTATGGTAACAAATCTTAATTTCACCTTCAAATATTATGGAAATTTTTAAAGTGAAAACTTAGAAAGTTTCACTTGATAAAATCATATCTTGTCTGGAAGACAATAATTTGACATTTCTGTTTGTACTGTTTTTTCTTATTGGCCATTTTTCTTACTAAAGAAATACTATTATTTGAGGTTTTATTTTTACTTGTAGGACTTTGCTCTCTTTGGCAAGCTCTTTCTGAAATCTGAAAGCAGCTGATTTTTCTTTCTGAAGAAAGGGGTTTGTCATAGTAACATGGCTATGTCTGTTTAAGTTCCCATTAACAGATTATCTAGTTAACCAGAAGTGACAGTAATACCTATTGTTTAAAGATTTTATCCACAACATGTACCTCCAGAGGAAACATTATAGCAGCCTTGCAAATATGCAGACTGTTATCAAACACTGTGAAGAAAGCTTTCTTATGTTTATTCATAATTCTGAATTGTACTCCTTCTAGATCAGTGCCTCTTGGTTGGCAAAGAAGGGAAAACATGGTCAGGATCTAGTTTTTGTTACTGACATAGTCCTTGCAAGGTGGGGCGTTTCTCTCATGCCATAACAGGATTAACACCAACACTAGGTAACAGGCCACAAATAATTTTAGATATGAGCAAAGGAGAGCTTAGTACTGATACCATGAAAAAGAAAAAAATGCCGACACTCACCAGTATATCCTCAGATTGAGCAGAATGTGGTTGATTCTGGTGCTACAGGGGAACAGTGACAAATTATGCACTGTCATAGGAAAGCACTGGAACAGTTACTATGAATAACAGGACTCTAGTAATCGGTAGTGGAATCAGCAAGACTTAGACGACTCTCACCACATTTGCAACAACAGCAGTCGGGAGCAAGTGAGCACTGAGATGCCCTGGTGGCTTTTCTCATCAGCTGCTGAATGGGTCCTTGCCTAGCCACCCTTCAGATCAGTCAGGTTACAGATTTATGGACCTTGAATCTAAAAGGGGCTAACGGAGATGGCTAGGAGACCGGTACTGGCTTTGGTTTTGACTTTCCTGATTTCCTTTGTTGTCTAAAGATCTTAATTTTTTTTTTAAAGGTGAAGCGCCGGGTTTTAATACTTCTGAAAATCCTTGAACAACTAGATATAGCACCATGCCTCATTCCATGAGGCATAATCTTATGTTCTACCCTAGCAAATCTGGAGAGCTGATAAGTGCTTGGTCTTTTCTAGAATATTTGTTTTCTTTTTAGTTTACATAAGATTCATTTAAACACTCTCTAGTCTTTGAAATAAGTTATGTGCATCTTAGACAGTTTTGTCTGGATTAACATAACCAATTGTTCAATGGTATAAATAACTGAAACCATTAATAATCCAAAATCTGAGAATTTAGGACAACTAAAATGATACCAGATATTTATTTAACAGACAACATCTTTACAATAACACCGTTAAAACATGCCACACTACATACCAGGAAGGACTTGTAAAGTGATGAGAAGCAGCACTGAGTTTTATGCCTCTGTCTGACAGCACTGGGATATTCCAAAGAAGGCTGTCTCTTCAGCAGATGCTCCTGATAACAAAATCTTAATCTCAAATTCTGTGGGGGAATACGAAATCCATTTTATAGTCTCCAAATCAAAACATAACCACTCTGAGGTTTCTTTTGTTTTTCTGATTTGTGTGAAGCAATGTGCACACCTTTGTGTAGAGGACAGAAAAGACAACAAACTGTCAAAGTGTAGTTCAAGTGGTTTGCATTTCACTACCCATGTTTGGAGCATACTGTTTAATGACTTTAAAATAAGGAATAGCATAACCAAACTTACTTATTGCATGAACAAACTTTAAAGAGCTTTGCCTCAACATGACATTTAAAAAATATAAAGAATTTGAACAAATCCAAAACAATAACTTTTATATTGCTTTTCTTAACGCATAGGGATCCAAATCATTTTATGAACAATCAGTTGCATAAACAGGCTGTGTAGTCAACAATTTCCTTTTGAAAAAGTGTCCTGCACTAATCTACCTACATGAAGGTCCAATAACTTTATGTGAGCAGCAACATGGTGAGGAATAAAACTAAACTCAAAAACTCAACAAAACAAATTTATGGACTCTATAGGGACTACACTCTCTTTCACCATCTTTGTTTACAGGAACAACTCACTCCCAAATTTATTCAAATGCTGAAGTGTGGAGAGTATCAGGACTACTTTCTAATTTATAAAAAGGTTACAGTTTAAGGTCATATGATTTTAGGACATAAAAACATCTCAAAAGACAAATCTGATTTTGACAAAACATACTAAAAATATTCTATAGTCAGTCATTTAAAGTGCCCCAACTGAATATTGATGAACTTGCCACCTACAAAAAATCTGCTTTTAGGGAAAGCGCCATGTACCTGCTAAGCATTAATGTATGAATTAATGATTGTGTCTCTGACTAATGCCAAGCAAAGAGAAAACATGACTTTTTTTCAGAAGCTGACTCATCATATATTATTTTTAATGATGCATTCCATAAATGACAGTTTTAAGATTTTACAGTTAAAAACACTGTTTACTTGAATACTTTTCCTATTTCTGTAACTTTAGAATTAGACAAAGGACTACTTGACAGTTTATGCCTTTTCCACTTGACTATTCAAATGGAAGAAAAAGGTCATCAGCCTTTCACAGTTCCTTAACCCTAGGTACATGTGAAAGATTGAATCCATATGCTCTCAGCACAAAACTAATGATTTTGATATAAATCCCAGAAAGAGCGTCTTCCTAACAAAAGGGCTAATTAAAAACCTGTAAGAATAAGCTTAGCTAAAGGATACATTTCCATAGAAGGGGAAAAAAACTCTCTTCTATTTCTCGTGAAGGGTTAACAGTGTCTTTGTCATCATCAAACCTACACAATACAAATATTATTTACATGCCAATAATGGACACCCTTAAGGAAAACAGATGAAGTGTGATGGGATTTTATTTACTCACCTCAACATATAGACTGAATTCCATCTTCTCATTCAGCCCCTATCCAGCCTGGAATTGGTCCAACCCCCCTCATCTTACAATGTAACACTGTATTAATTATTATTTTCATCCCATTTATACAGAAAATCCTTAGTCATAAAGCAGAGTCCCACTGTGCTTGGAACTAGACAAACATCAAATTAAAGCTCATGTTTCTCCAGATTAAAATTCCAGGCTCCTTCACAGCAAGATGAAAGTACCATAAAAATTTTATTAGAGTAAATCCGCCATGCTGTTATCAACAGGTAATCCACCATTTGTATAATGGTCTTTGTTGATTTATAAAGTATTTAAGGAAAATAAGGAACAAATTGCTAAAGTGTACAGCAGGAGATGTATTCTTTAATCCTTTTCGCATGAAAAACCTACACTCAAACTGACTTGGTCTTGTTCATCTTGCTTCTTCTAGCATTGATTTTCCAGACTAGAAGGTATTTCTTCATTCTAGAAGAAACAGAAATAATTATTTATGCATGTAAATTCTACAGACTGTCACACCTGCTGTTGCAACAGCTCAGTAACGGCACTTACACTGTTGGGAGACAGATGCAGACCTATTTAGCCAATTTCTGCTTTCTAAATCTGCTCCCAAACATTGCCTCCACACCTCTTCATCTAACTTGATGGATGTATGAAGTGTATAGCTAAAGCAGAGGCCTGTTGTACCCACAAAAGAGAAAGTACACTACGCAAACACTAATATTAGCTTGTTTTAAGCTCCTTAATGTACCATAACTGCTTAAGCACTTTTGTGCCAAGTAAAAATAATACTGCCACTGCCAGTAATAAATCAGAAGCTTTACGCTAACTGTGCCCGATGTTAACTGCACCAGCCCTCAGCCCTGGCTGGTTAGGCTTGTTACTGACTTGTTCTGAGAACTTCCTGTGTAAACTGGACCTTAGTACGAGACATTTCTTGTTGGGATGTACGTTAAGCTCAGGGTAACAGTAAAGGCCTTGAAAATATGGCCACAGGTTGAAGCAAGGGGTCCCAGAACTCACTGATGGTCGATGACTGGGCAGTGATAAAACACAACCCCAAAGGCTGGGCAAACATTGCTTTTGCTTTAAGAAGAGAAGCAGCAGCTAACTAAGGAAAATCAACAAAGAAACAAAAAAACCCAGCCAAGCTACAGGATAACACACCTGCTACTGCTTGGGAAAGTACCCATTAAGCTTTTGCATCACCTAGCCCAGAGGCGGAGGCCAATTTTCTAGAAACAATATAAACACAATACATTTACAAATGGGTAGGATCTCCAATGTGGTTGGGCAGGGAGAAGAGACGCAACATGTTCACTATCATTTCAGCTTCCCTTGGTAGACAGGTTTTGAGTCTTACCACCTCAACCCCAGGCAATCAAGAACTGTGCTAATCACACCCACCGCATCAGCTCTGTGGAACTGCATACTCACAGATAGGGATTGTGAAGGACTAACTGACTATGGAGCGATCATGACTGTGTGACTATGTGGAGCGATAATGAAAGTGTGTTGTTAAAGAATGACAGTCTAGCAAATTTTTTTAAAAAAGCTTAAAATCAGCTTATCTGTCTTCTAAACATTCCCATCAGAGCAATCTTTAATTCTCTACTTGACACATAAACACAGTAACAACAAATATTACCACAATTTTGTGGAGCAATGTAATGAAATAAGATCATGATTACTTTGGTTAATTTTTGTATGTGGAAAGTGGCACTGGCAAACATAAAATACAATTTCAAAAATGTGTGAAATCTGTGATGCCATCATTGTGATGACTGATGCATGCACAAAAAACTTGCATGAACAAGTCCAACATGAGACACAGGGTCAAGTACCAAAATTGAATCAATTCCAGCAATAGTCTATAGATAAAAGCCAAAAATAAACCAGAAACAAGGATATTCCACTAAAAAGTAACTAAAATAAAATATTAAAACAAATGTGTAGGAGATGGGTGTTTAATATTTGTCTAAGCAAGAGGTTACAATCCAGCTATCATGTTTTTACTGATGTTTCCAAAACAGCCAGACAGAAGAATGTGACAATTTCACCATTAAATATTTCCTTCTATTTTACACTACACAATTTGCTTGAATGCATTCTATGTATGGTGAAGAGTACTAGCTCTTTCACATAGTCTATATTACTTGAAAGAGAACAAATGGAAGAATTAACTTGCCTCCTAAAATTTAGTGCATAGGAAGATATTACTAGAGATATTATTACTTTTTCTAAGGATAAATACACAAGAAGAAACAAAAAATAACAAAAGAGAAAAGAGGATATTTAGTTCCTTTAATGATTTAGACATAAGAATGAAAAAGGATTTTGAGTAGTCTTTAGATATTGTAATTCTTGAAATTCTTGAATGCCTATGCAGGAATTAAAACAGCATTAAGTTGGTATTTTATCATACAAAGATATCAAAAATTATTACTGTAACTGGTTAACTTCAATTTTTCATTTCCTTACCTGAAATTGGAAAAGAAATTAAAATTGAGTAACTTATAATACATCTGTCTTTCATGCAGCCATTGTGGAACTGGTGTTATTTCCATTTCTCCTAATTCATGGCTTGCGGAAAACTAGGGAAAACATTAAGAAAAAGTATACAAGTCATTTTCAAAAATAATTTGAACCTTCATTATCAAAGAAAAAAAGCATGAATACTGATGACCTCCGTGGTGGCAAAATTCACATTTTATTTTGTCTACCAATGTAGGTTTTGTTTTATTTTGAACAAGCTTCCAGTTTCTACATGTTTTTATTATTTTAAACTTTAAGATGTTTCTATCATTTATAGTATGTCATTATGGCACATACACGCTATTCAGGAAAGTATTCTGGCAGATGTTTAAGTCTGTCAGTAGTTAGGAAAGGCCCTCAGAACATTTGAAAATCCATTTATTTAGGCCCACTGAATATCTTTCTTCTTTAATGGTTTATCTCACACAAAGTATATAAGGAGAAGAAATCTCAATGTACTTATTCGCTGTTAGCAAGTAAAACTATGGAATATCGATTTCTTCCCATCACTTCAAGATACAATACTGAATAAGAGGAAAAGAGAATTAGACTTGTGTAAAGATTTCCAACACAATGCAGGCAGATAAACCCACCCAGAGGGTGGTCACCATAACACCTTCTAGCAGCAAACTCAAAAAACGCCCTTTCTTGAACCTCTGCCGTATTTTTCATGTAGGCAAACAGCATCTTATAACCAAATCAACAACGGGGTAAGGAAATAGATTTTCGTTCTCCAAAGAGAATTTTCATGCCTGTGTGAAAGGATATAAAAATTACAAATTGTAGATTAGCATAATTCCTTTTCAAATTATGGACTGGAGTCTGACTGACAACAATACATGAAAATGGCAATGGACAGATGTACTTTTGTAGAAATCTTTATTATCTTTCATAGGAGTATAAGAGAGAGAGAAGGTTGGCTACTAAGCAGTAACTAATTGTTTTGAATGAATCATTCTGTGGTTCAGTCAAAGCAAGCAGTAAATCTTTTATTATGGACGTTTTGGAACAAATCACTTTGGATTCAAATAAAGGCTGTACTTCAAATTTCTGTGCTACAGCAAGCATTCTAAAGGCAAAGGAGCAAGGTCGCAGCCTTTTTTTCCCAGTCAGGGTCCCAACACCTATTTTTTTCTTCCAGTCTGGTTTTATAAAAGCTTAGTACCTCCACCGGTAGCAAAAACATCTTGCCCGTTTTAACAACAGTAATTGCATCAGTTCCTAAGCCATGTCGGTAATTTTCTGACATTCAAATCATGTATCTCATACATGCAACAAAAAGTTTAACTTTAGCATCCAGCAACAATCCAATTATGTAAATTATGCAATTATCACTTCTTCCAGGCAAGGTTAGTGTCATACTAGTTCTAAACTTCTCTGATGCTAACGAGAAAAAGAGCTTCAAAGTTGAGTTGCCTTCAAAAACACTGAAGAACTGATGAAACGTCATGCGACGAGGTGCTCCTATTCTTAAAGGGTATTATTTTTAGTGCTTCTGTGTTTTATTTTTATTAGGGTATTATTTTAGTACTCCGTGCTCCTGGTGAGATGGATTAGCACTCTAATCTGACTGAAAATTAACCTGGCAAGCGGATAAATACACATATAAAGTATTTTCGTTCATTTTCAGCTAAATTAGTGAGATGATCCAACACACTGGCCACGAAATCACCACTGTCAATGCAATGGAGAGGGTGTCTTAGAGCCACTCTCTTCTCAGCCTTACACAGGCTTAAACCAGTCATGGAATCTCATCCTGAGTTAGAGAATAAACTTTGCTCTTTTATTTTTTTAAAAAGGAAATGCTGTCAAGACCAAACGAAGACTAATCAGTAAGTCACTGAAGGTTTACCTATTTACAATGCAAAGAGTAAAAGAACAGAAAAAGCAAAGATAAGACGTGAACATTATCAGTTTCTATATACAGCCATCAGCAGAGGGTATGTCCTTGTCTGAGATGAGAAGATGCAGGACATTGAATGTATTCCCCGTCATGCATTACTATGCCCAGAAATGTAGATAATTAGTGGATTACAGGGTGCTAAGTTTTAAGTTACCCATCTTCCGATAAGCCTAGTGTGCTAAGGTTCAAACTGGATACCATGGTTCAAGATCTTAATATATGTATGAGCAAAAGGATGAGCTATGTTAAGCTCAAAGCCAACAGAGCACTCGTCTTTAGGAGGGACCAGTAAGCTCTTAAGCAAAGGTGGTAACATAATTGCAATGGGAATGTGACATGATAATAAATAAAAAGAAAAATGTTCTTTCTGTGAAAATCTCTGGGTTTATGTTGCTCTGTGTGCTGTACAACATGCTACCTTAGACACAAATGAAGCTGTAATGGTCCAATATTCTTTCTTTTGCATAGCTGTATTCGTAGAGACAGCCTGTAAATCATATGGGTTGTAGGGAGCGTTTAAGTTGTTCCTGTTTCGCTGAAGACAGTATATATATTCCCCAGTATCTTTTAGCAATAATGGTCTCTGTCAAGAGAGGGAATTATTTACATGTATATATATTATTTATTTTTCATGATTACAAGTTATATATCTATATATTTTACTATGAGAACAAAAATAAAAAGTACCCAAATGTTCTGATAAAAAGCTTAGCAGAAGTGCTGAATTGACTAGAAAGTTATTCTATTATCATCACATTTTTCTGTTATTTCCAATCTAAACAATTATTTTTCAGTTCCACCAAAGCTAGTTGAGTATTACTAGTTCTTGTTAAGGAAACAGTTTCATATAACCCTATTAATGTTAAAACTTAATGTTACAACTTACAACTAATGAAAAACTTTTTAGTAGTTAAGTTTCTCAATCTATAAAAACAGTGGTAAGCACTGTTAAGATCAAAAAAACACTGTAAAGCTCTTTAGTAGCAAACACCTATACGGTTAAAGATTGTAAGTATCAGTGATACCTAGTTGTTTTGAAAATATGTCATTATAACTGGAAGAAATTTTAGTTTTGTGGACAACTGTAATGCTTCCTAAAAGTTCTGCAGCCATATCTGAAATCAGAAGTCCCAAGGGACAAAATAGAACATAGATTTTATTTTTATTGTGCATCCAAAATATTTCACAAGATGGTGCACATTGAAAGAAGCACTTTTTCTGTATTGCCTATTTTATTTTTTTCCATGAAAAAGTGTTTATGCAAATTATAATTAAACCAGATATGTGTCTGTCAGTCATTGAATACACCAAACTAGTAAGAGAATACAATCAGAATCCCATTTGGCTACATCAAGAACAGATTGCCCAGTACCACTCACAACAAATACTGGCCTCATTCTTGCCATGTCTGCTCAGGACAGACACAATCACAACTCAACGCAGTGCTAGAATAGCTCAACTATGGGGAGCGCTGGCTAAGTGCTAAGTTTAAGTGATTGCTGTGCACCCAGAGATGGAATAAATAATTCTGGGTACCACTATTATGACCATTTCCTCCCAGAACGCTGCTAAGGCTCTGACCATTGCAAAGGGTAATTTAGCTTCCAATTCCTGTTTTTAAGAATTGTATTTCAATCCTGATAATTTGAATTCTAATAGTTTATTCTCTTTAAACATTTTGTTGATTCTAAGGACAGAGCTATCCTTTTTCAGAGGAAAAAAACTTCCAGGAAATAAGTGTTTTAGATTAGAACCAGCATCATTTCTAGTACGTGTAATTGCACAGGATGTGGAGAAGGGAAAGTAAAATTCACCGTAAGTGTGAACATCTGAAGTCGGGCGACATCAGCCTCTCTAGCTAACTCTTCACACGATGGTAACTTTGTTTGCCAGCCAAGTTTGCCTCGAAGCCTCAAAATATGCATTATAACATCATCATCAATTGGTTCTGGTACATCAAGAAAAGAAAAAAAAAAGTGTTGTTTTTTTCCCCTTAAATATAAAACCTTTAGATTCATTGTACAAGCCAGCCAGCCATTCATTCTTTAGTTTCATTGCATAAGCCTTAACAAGTGTGAAAGGTTCATCTAATGCTGTTTAGACCAAGTTGGAAGACCCTGAAGACATGTCTCAGACAGTCTTTCTCAAAAAAAAAAAAAAAAAGGCCATCAGATATTCCAAATGCTTTTTTTCCTGAAATTGAAGAACAGTGCTTCAATTGACTTCAAAGTAATTTCAATTTCCAGTGATTTTACACTGATCTTTGGTGTAATTTACACATCAAAATTCAAAGTACTCAGTAGAAAAAATATGATTTACATGCCAAAGACCTTCTCAAATGCTAAAAACATTGAAAGAATGAGAAAAGACTTCTGAAGGCAGAGCAAAATCTCAGCTAAACAAAAAGACTGTTGAAAATGAAAGAATACCAATAATACTTTTCTTTCTAATATTTCAAAGAAATTCCTTTTTACATGGAAACATATTACCCCTGCAGAAATCAGACCAATCTAGTCCTGCACAGGAGAAGAACACTCCAGTTGAACAAAAGATTCTATAACATTATGGAAAACAATTTGAGAAGTCCTGGAAAGCATTAGAAATATTTTTGTTGTGGTTTTTAATCCCTATTAAAATGTGCATAGAAAAAAAGTTTGAAAAAAAAGTAATATTGGAATCCAGTTGTGGTATCACTCCCTTCCAGCTTTCAGACTCAGCAACAGATATTTTTAATGGAGAAATAATGATCAAAATCTATTTTTCCTGACACTAATCTTGGAAGATAAGTAGGAAAACACGACTACGCTTTACAAATCTTCTAATTAAAAGAAAACTTACTGTAACTATCTATAAAATATAAACAACATCAAAATAAAAATTCAAATTCTGCCTGAAAGTCTGCTCTGAGATCAGGTATAAAAAACCTAAACATCAGAAGGTGAATACAGAGGGTGAAGTTGTTAGCCTTTGAAATAAGGTTTAAAATGACAGCACTCTCATTTGCAGCTGTATCAGCTCTGCCCTACATGTGTACTCTTAACTGTAAAGGCAGGAGGAAGATGAGGAAAGACAGTAGCAGGTGAGTATATTCTCCCTTATATCGATGTAAATCTGAGGTAAATACACTGGCTGTACGGGCGTAACTAACAGCACAGTCTTCCCCCCCAATCCTACAACTTACATACCTGTTCTATCATAAGTATGAACTTTGCTTCTCAAAGTCTTTTTAGAAGATCTTTCAACTTTTGATTGCTCACGAGTCTTTTTAAGGCAACTTGATTCCAAAACAGCTGTTTGCATTTCAGTCTTTCTAATACGATCTGCAATCAACACATTAAGAAGGAAAATATCAGTAATTTAAAGCAGATCATTTGCACATTTTTTCACTAATTTAAGTTAACCTTCCTACAAGTTTACATGTTTGTGTCCGCTTCCCCAAATGCATTTTGATGGTTTTAATACTTGTATTTAGAGACACAAGAAGCTGTTTCTTTTTGTAGGTAATACATTAAAACTTGTACTCAGATCATCACTTGACATCAGTTACTTCAGCATGGTTGGATAAGAAATGTTATACTTGTTTCCTGTGTATCCCATGAAGTAAAAAGGATGACATTCACTTTGACTTTTGTCATTTGTTTGTCCCTCTTTATTGCTAGAAAAACCTTTTAATCCATTCTGAAACAGAGAAAGCCTAGACCCTAGGAAAGCAGCAGTAGCCAAAGCATCGGTGCCTTATCAACACTTTTCCAGTCACACATATAAAGCACAGTATCATATGTACTACTTTGAAGAAAATCAACTCCATGCCAGCCAGAACCCGTACAACCCTACACTTCAATACCTTGTTTAACAAGGCATAGTTTCTCAATAGTGATGTTTTAGGTGCTGAAGATTTACAGGACACACTTGATTCAAAAATGTTTTCTGCAAGTTTCACTCAAAGCATGGTCCCAAAATTACTAATATAAATGAACTCCAGCTTGCGGACTTGCTTAAATTTTGACCTGTTGAAGTCAGTTTGAAACTTGCAATGACTTTCAAAGAACAAGAATTGTGATCACAAGGCCACCGAGTCCTTGTGAGTTTTGTTTCATCATACATACAACTTCCATGAATTATGATTTTATATTTTAGAGAGATGACCTCACTTCACACTTCAAAAAAACCCAAGCTGATTGGAGGACAATAGGAAAGACAAACATATATTTAGTTTTCATTAACATCTGGTGGAGTAAATATATTCAAGACCCATTACACAGCCTTCTCACCTAAAGAAACTTTGAATAGTCAAACCTACACAGAAAAGAAGTATGGATAACTATAACCTTTTAAAACCAAAATAAATGCATACTCTATGCATAGGCTTTGCAGTTGGTATAAAGAGTTAAAGTCAGTGTTATATCTCCACTATTCCACTTTTTTTTCTTTTTGTTTTTTAAAAGATGTTTTTTTTAAAGTTTTGCAGGAGTCTTTTTATGTATTCACTACCTACAAAGAAAGCGTTGTTTGCTCGCTTCTAAAGGCTTTAGAGAGGCCAGGGTGTATGTTTGTACTATGGCTGCCCATTGCAATATTATCTCTCCCCTACAGTAAGACTGCTATTTTCAGTAGAAAAACAAAAAAATCATCATCAGACCACACTTGAAGTAAAAACTGGAATGCTCATGACTTACAGTATTCTTTGTTAGAAATGCACTCAAAGACACTGTATATTTACAAGTGCTTGGAAAAGAATTGCTACAATGATGAAGAAAGAAAATCATATCTTTCATTACTCCACTTTCTGTCATTTTGGGTACTTTACCATATACAGGAGAAGAAGGTGATGAGCCAAAACCATGCTGAACTCCTTTGCAAGCAGAAGCTGTGGGAACTGTCTTTTTCAAATTCTTATTCTTTGACATTAAGGACACTGATTTTGTTATGCTCCTTTTTAACTTCATTGTCTCTTGCTCTGACATGCTAGGAGGCTGACAAACAGACTCTTCTCTTCCCTCCTTATGTATTCTTGAGAGCCTAAAATTGAACAATATACTCTAGTAGGGTAAAACCTGAAGATTCAGTCATACAGGCAAAATAGAACAATCAACTAAAATATGACTCGTATAATGGTTTGCATTTATGATTAAGATACAGCTGTCCTATGGCACAGAGTTAGAGCTTTATTCATGATGAATAAAATATACAGTGAGGGTGGCATGAACTCCAGCTTGCGGACTTGCTTAAATTTTGACCTGTTGAAGTCAGTTTGAAACTTGCAATGACTTTCAAAGAACAAGAATTGTGATCACAAGGCCACCGAGTCCTTGTGAGTTTTGTTTCATCATACATACAACTTCCATGAATTATGATTTTATATTTTAGAGAGATGACCTCACTTCACACTTCAAAAAAACCCAAGCTGATTGGAGGACAATAGGATTACAGCTCTACCTCTTGTGCTCTGACACTATAGGCATCAGAAGAATTATTACATAAGAACTGGTAATTTTTTTTATTAGTCTCAAAGGTAAGAGAGCTTCAAGATTAAACTAAGTTTAAGCTCTGTGAAACACAACTAAGAAAACAATACTTCAAAAAATCAATGGTATAATTTGTTCTCATTCTTAGTAATTCCATCAGCATGGTATCTACTATGAAAGCAGAAAAACAAGTAATAAGTTCTACTTTCAAAATTAAATTCTTTCCTAGAAAAAGCATAAAAAGTAAGTAAGAATACTGTAATACAGGATTTGTTGGGGTTTTTTTCAAGCTCATTCTTAGATTTGTAGACTAATCTGAAAATCTCTTAAATAAGTTCAAGATGAATGAAAAAGTAATTCAAGATTAAGCTAGAGAGCTCTGAAAAATACATGCACTATATTATCTTGAACAGAAACATAAGGAAAATAGTCGTCAGCAGTTAAAATACAAAGAAAAGGACACAGGAGAGTAAGCAACACCAGCTTCTTACACATCTTGCAGGTGACAGCCTCTGCACACATTTAAGTGTACACATCTTAGATAAATTTTTAATCTGTTCCGACTAATTTCACTTGTCAGGATAAAATGAAAAATAAAAGAAACCACAAAGGAAATAATGATTTCAATGGTTGAAAAATTAATTGAGGTAACTATGCCTCAGCTAAATGTTGGTCTCACTCTGTTGTGGATATGCTGTAAAAAATTCAGACTATATAATTCAGACTAATAGCATAATTCAAAATCTAGATTCAAAATCTAATTCAAAATCTAATTCAAGATAATTCAAAATCTAAAGTGGCAATGACATCAAAGAAGAAGACTTAGAGCAGCTGAAATTGTCTAAAACTCGTGTGCCAGAACTTTTTGCTTTAGCAGCAGACGCATGCTATATACGCACTTCCCACAAAAGCATGAACGATGAATGCACAAGTCTTGAAGTTTCTCTTCTGGTACAGAGTTCCATAATACAAACTACTAAAAGGAAAGAAAGGGTGAGCACTGTTCATACCAAAAATACACCTCAAAGAAGTTACTCTATTCCATAACTTCTTTCTTGTGGTACGTGCACACTTAGCTGTGGGTAGCTCTTCAGCAGCAGCCTGTTCTTTTGAAGACTGATTTCAGGTCTTTGACAACAAGAGCAGCTTTGCCTGATACACCAGCAGTCATAGCTAGATGTAACAGCTACCTGAGCATTCGCAGTATGGCTCTTCTAGAGACCTTGAACTAGAGACCTTGAACGTTCCACGTGTTAGTTCAGGGACTAATCAGAAAGAATGGGAACAGCAGCCACTTTCCAAAAAGGTGTGAAAAAGTGAGAGAGGACCTGATAACAGAGCTGTGATTACCTACAATCTACATAAGCACATACAATGATCACCTAGATATCAATACATTTACTGGTTATCTGGCAGAGACCAGAGTCACTTCCTTGCACATATCTGAGAAAAATCTGTGACACAGCAGCATGTAGATGCAGGAGACAACATGTCTCAGAATAGACAAGTAAGTCCTCATCTCCCTCATGAAACTGTCACTTTGAGAGACACCAACATCACTCAGATCTGGAATTTTTGGAGGAAGCGTAAATTGACCAAACTCTGACATGGTCTTATAAATTGCATTCTTTGTACTAAAATGAAGTTTGATTTTTGCATGTTTACCCTTCCCTGGGTCAAGATTATGCAGCTGTCCTCTGCTAACTGTTAGGAGGAAGGAATTTTTTTCTTTCTAGCTAGGACATAGTGCTGAACTGTGCTGGTCTGCTGTCATCTTACCTAGACCACTAGATTAGTAGAATCTTCCTCAGTAATGGCCCTCTTTCACTATGAATTACATTTTCCATGTGATAGCATGCAATCAAACATGAAAATTTATTCCAAAAGGTAAGAGGTGCTGGTTGGTTCCCTGGCTGCAAAGAAGGATTATGGTAGTTAGTAATTATCTTGTAGAGTCTATGAAGGTAGACTTGACCTTCCTTAATTCAAAGCTATAGGGACATTCTTTATTTTTTGGACTAAGACCTAACTGTTATAGAATCCCTTCTTCATAGTCTCACAGTTAGAGCAGAGAAGATGTCTTAAAGAAACTTGTCAGAACAATTTAAAAAAGGAGTGGAGAACTAGACTGTACTAAACTGGATGCTGCAGCCGGTGCAGACAGTTCTGTGCTAAGAGGAGTTTTGCCTTCTGAAAAGAGAAGTGTGAGAGAAAAAAAAAGTGAAACTTCAGGTCGTAAATGGCAACCCCCAGTAAGATTCTTCTGTTCACTGAAGAATGACAAAGTGCTGGCAAAGTCAAATCCAGTATGTGAAAGATAGGACAGAAATCTCTGCTAGCAGCCCCTGATACACAAATAGCAGCACTTCTGTGCTTTTCTCAACAGATGTATGAAGCCAAAAATTTTATCTGGGCGAAATGCAGAAATACAAAATAAGTTGCACTATGAGCACTGAAACTAATGAAGACTGGCAGTTTCCCAATCTGTACTTTAATACTCCCTAATCACTCCCCAGAAATAATTCCATCTTCAATTTCCATGCCCGAATTCCTCCTCTCAGCTTTCTTTCACATCACCTACTAAATAAACAAGACAATTAGCAGCATGTATTATGGATGGTGATACAAGCCAGAATGCAGATCTTTACTGTTCAGAAACTTTCCAATATCTGGCATGGAGACCATTCTGCCTGGCTCAGGACTGATGAAAATTGAGGTTCCATTACACAAAATCTCATTTTTCACAAATTGAGAAGTTCACATCTTCCAGATGTCTACATCATCTCTCATATAAGTTTCGATGCAAGAGATCAATTAGTTAAAAATCCATTGAGAAGAAATTGATAGACAAACTTCATTTTTTTAAAAAAGGAATTTAGGATAAAATACCCCAAGTGTGGTTCTAATCCAATTCAGGACCGGAGGTTTGCCTGCAAGAAGGGCAAACTTGTCTCATCAGCCTCAGAAAAATATTTTCCTTCCTCATCACCTCTACGAAAGGGAAAGGAAACCAAAAGATGAGCTGTGCCGGAAGACTGGGGATTACAAACTTCTAGAGCTACCTGCCACAGGTATCTGTGCAGGATGACAGTATGAGGAGGTCCAAAAAGGGAGAAGACAAGTCCCTGGTCAACAAGTTCATAAACAGATACATGGCAGAGCTGCAGCCCTAAACATTCATAATCCAATAATTATGGATGCCAAGGAAGTAAAAGGGAAAGGGACTGCAGAATGTAGTTTCCCTAAATAGCCTCTACTCCTGCTACTGTTAGAGAGAGAATCCTGGACTTCACTGATCCCACTATAGCAATTTTTCTGAACCTTTAATTCTTGGCAAGTATACCTCACCCCTTCACCCTGTCATGCCACTTCAAAGGTTTTTGATACAATATTTGAGATCAATATGAACACTCCTTTAGTTTCACTTTGAGACAATAAATATCAAACAATTAAATCACCTCAGTCATTATATTCCATCATTAAACTTGAAAAATACTAGCACTTGACTTCTTCACAGGTGAAAACAACACAGTGTATAGGAATACATTTGCATTGGTTCATATAGTATATAATTCCCCATTGACTAGACTGGATTCTGTTTGCAAGGACTTCACTAGCACTTCTCCAGATTTTCAGTGACATAAACAACATCAGACTCTATTGCAATGGGCAAAAATTATTACGTTTATGCTGAAGCGTCAATCCAAGCTTCACAGAATTCGCAAAGAAGCAGTCGAATAATTCAGTAGAAGACATCCATTGCCATTTCAAATTTTAAGTAGCAGAGAACAAAAAGCTATGATAAAGAAGTATCATTTCACATACCCATTTCCAAAACACACGCCTTGCTCTTTTATTGTTGCTTTGTGTTTCCTTTCTGTGCTTCCTCTGTAAACTGCTGTGCGAAGAATTGAGTATTTTGTCTCTACTGAGGATGACTGGGAACAAAGGGCAGAGAAATACACTAATTTCAATAACCATTGAGTGAGCGGTCATATATTATAATCCAAAAAACCCAGAGAAGACTTTTTTTTTAACAACTATGGAAAACATTTTCAAAAGCACAACTGACAGCTTAACTCATCTTTCATTACTGATTTTTTTTGAGTTATATTTAAGATATACAGCATTTTATGTGCATGAGAATTTACTTATTAAAAAGAATCTTAGCAAATGACTTTAAAATAACTGTGCTCAGAGCACTAAAATTAATGTCTAGTGTTTTCATATGGAGTATAAAATTGCATTCTCCTGTTTCCATCAACCTAAGTCTAAACAGTTGCAAATCTTCAGAAAAAGAAATTCTAAATTTAGAACAACAAATCATTATTTTTCAGGCAGTTGAGCCAAACACTAACTAAATGAAAACAGATTAATTTACATGGATTTATAGATGGAGTAAGAAGAGATTCACATACATAAAATGTAGAGGTCTGATTTTGGTTAAATTAGCATCATAGAACAGAACTTTGCTACTTTATATGAATCATGAGACTAAACAGTTTACACAGGACAAGTAAAAGCTAAGATAAGGTAAAACGGAATATAACGCCTGTGTCTCATATTTGAGAGCTGCAGTTTACTGGTATATGAAGAGAACTCATACTGTAGCATATTTGGTAAGAGCAATTAAGGAATGTGAGGCTCTCCATTGTACTCTGCTTTGGAGAGACAGAGGGGAGTGGGTTAGGAACAAATTAAGGAGATTCCATCAACAATGGCAGGACTTTAGTTGGGTTTTAAGCAAAAACACTTTTCTTCCAAATTCCCATATTTTAATTGTTACTCTGTATCAAACACTTCCTCCGGGAAGATGCCTGAAGATAAATAGCAGCCTCTGAGGTTTTCCTTGCAAGGTTCCTAGGAGGAAGAATTTCACTCCCACAGCTGTGCAGGCACTAAACATGTAATTCACATGTATTCAGATAACGTTTTCCCAGGCAGAACCCAGATTAAAAAAAGCAATAAAACTTGCTGTACGTAAAAACACTGTAAATCCAGGATTATACTACATATACCAAGGTTGTCCATAGAAAGGATGCCTGTCTACATTAGGTTAACATCACTTTTTTCAGTCTTACAAAACATCCCCATATCCCCAAGGTTGCATTGGCAAATAAAACCAGTTGTGCAAAAATTACTTTAGTATTAATGCTGTTGCAAACTCCCAGAGGGGCTCTACAAACAGCTGTATTCCACTACAAATCTGTTTATATTTCATTTTTGGACCACTCTGAAGAGATCAGCAAGGCTACGCTTTCAACAGTCCCAGCTGCCCAAGCCCAGAGTCGGGTGCAGAAGCACATGTGCAACAGCACTGGCTTTAATTTACCAGTGCACAAGCTAACCCTGACTCCAGGATTAGCAGCAACTGACCCGAATTTTTAAAGATCTAATTTTGGGCTTTTGGACACCCAGATTTATAAAGGATTCAGGAACGTAAATACTTTTGTATTTAACACTAGTTTAAGAAAATATATAATGGTAACAGCAAACCCTAAGTCAGACTTTTAGTATAATGGAAATATAGCTAGGAGGGTACAAACTGCAATTAAAATTTTAACACATAGTCTAGCTTAAAATCATGCATATTCTCACCAGTTCACTGTTGTCTTTTTCACTGCTGTCAGACGGTTCACACACACTATACCTGCCTTTTACCATAAGCAGTACCTCTGTCCTCTCTGGTTCAAACCGGAGACGAGATACTAATTTTTCTTTCAGCATTTTGTTCCGCTCATCCATCTGCCGTAGGTATTCTTCATCTTAACAGTAAGAAAATAACTATTGAATTAAATCTGCAGCAATGACTGTCTCCCCCCTATGCCCTCAGCGTGAACTTCATACTTGGAAAATCTGCATGCCTTATTAGAAATCAGGTGGTGTTTGGATATTCGTTTCTGCAGTGTTGGAACTGAAATTTCACACAGTTGACAAATTAAAAACAGTTAATTGTCCACTAAGTGGCAAATTAAAAATTTGTTTGCTTTGAAAAATGAATAATGTAGAACTATAAAAGCAAACAATTACTGCATTAATCACAATTTAGATAAAAGAAGAACATAAATTTTTACAAGGGGTCTACAAGAAAAAAAAAAATTTCTGAATTTTTTGAGAGTCATATACCATATAGAGTATATATGGAAAGTTTAGAAGAGTCTGAAAAGATATTTTGAGGATTTTTTAAAATCCTGAATCCAGCCAAAAATAGCACCCTGAAAAATCCAGTTCAAAAAGACCATTGTACATTCTAACCAGGAAGATATTAGTACAAAGTAAAAAAAAAGCATTCAAAACCAGGACAGAGCAAAGGTCTTCATTCCTGACTTGCAAGTCTCACTCAGATATCATATTAGCCTACTTTCCCAGTTAGGTCTACCTTCTCCATTCCCTCACATGCTTCAGAATCACAGCATCATCATAGCCCAGACATGGTAACACATAACGAGGTAGAACTATTAAGTATTATAAACTCTAACTGGTGTCTCTGATGTGCAACAGTTAATTATGAACTGCAAATATGTACGCATAAACCCAAATTTAGATCAAAATAGGTAACCGCAGGTCAACACCTGCAAAACTAGGGGTAGGATCTGGCTCAACATATGGTAGCTCACTGTGCAAAAGCTTGGGGTGTAACATCCTTGGGGAAAACAGAGGGGAAGACTATGACCCACTCATTTAATTAACTTTCAGAGCATAGCAAGATGGCCCAGCTGAAAAGGACGGAAAACTGAAGAAAACTGAAGGCACCATTTTTCTTGAACACAAACTGCCTTTTTAAAACTGCCTTTTGTTTTGGCGTAAGGATCAAAACTTATTAGTCAAAGTATAAAAAATAGTCAATAATTTATTAAGGACTCAGCTGATCAAATAATATAAAGATTTGAAACCCAGCTGACAGTCAATCAAAATACTGGATCTTTTCAATTGCCAGCAAAAAATGGTGAGAAAATAATAAAACGCATATCTACTTGAAAAATGTATGATTTGTTAGAGTCTCTACCTGCATTGTAGATATCCATGCGTGTCAAAATTTAGGCACGTCTAAAAGGAAACCTGCAAGTTTGGTGCTGTAATAAAGAGGGACAGGACACCCAGGATACATCAGTGATATCTTGCAAGATGATTTTCCCTCAGCAGTTGTTAGATGCTTGTTTAACTCGTATCTAATTGTAGTTGGGAACTATTTAATGGCTTCTTACACACCTTTCTTAACTGCTTGGCTTTTTCTAACAAGGAGCAGTGACCCAAGCTCAAAGACAGCCCACAAGCACCAGGATATTCATACAGCAATGCTGACAACTACCAGCCCTCAGACACTCCTCGAACCAGAAGTTACGCTGGTTTAGTAACTCTCAGCTGATAATTTATTTTATTGCCTGTAGTATCACAAAATCTTACACTCTTCAGGGTTGGTTTTGCTTTCTTACTATCCTGAAGAGTTCAGGATAGTAAGCCATGCCATGCCTGGCTTTAACAGGCACAGTCCACTTCTTTCCACTCCCGGCATCGTATTGGAGCCCCCTGTAAATGCAGGAAAGGTGGAAAGTTAACCTAAGCTAAGCCATGGCTAAAAAGAAACCCTACTTTTACATGACAGATGACTGCTTCGATATTTCTGCATATGAGGATTGATCTTTCAAGCTTTCTTTCCACACTGAAAAAGCAGCCAGAGCCCCCCGTCTCTGCTCACCATCTCTGTGGCCACTAATCTGGCCCTTATCTCCAGCCGGGAGCTGGTGGACAGGACAGGACAGGGCAGGGCCCCTGGCCACAAGTGGTGGTTGTTGGGGAGCTGTTGTGGGGGACGGTTGAGGGTGACCATTGGGAGCCGTTGGGGGGCACCCCTGGGAGTTGCTGAGGGCTAACGGCTCTCCCTGCCCAGGCTGTGACATCTGGCCTTTGTAGCACCGGCCTTGGTTTGGGATGTAACGACCTCCAACTGGAGGGAAGTCATGCAGCAATAAAACCCTGCAATTGAGAGATGAAGTAAGGTTAGTTTTGGCAAAAAAACATTCAATTTTTGGTGAAAACCATTCCGTGGTAATGCTGAGTAAAGCCAGTAGTAAATGAGTTCATTAACTTCCTTCAACAATTTCTGTAGTATGGGTCTGTGTCATGGAGAGACACTTCAAGCTGCGGGAAGTTCAAGAAGACATTAATAAAGCAAATACTTAGATGAAATAATCAGATGTTGTTACACCCTCACCAAAGTGGATTTTTTTTAAGGTAAAACTATTTAGTACTTCAGTATCTTGAAATCAGTCTGCTTACAAGTTTTCTTGAGTCCCCTGTGTAAACAGATTATATCCTTCAACTTGTTTCTCATTAATCATAACATTATTTCATAATTAAAAGAACAAAGTATACTTTAAGAAATGTAAGGATATTTTATCTGATCTGCCAGACTGACAGAAATCTGAAAAGGAAAATAAAAGTCTGCTCAGGATTACCTCATCCATACTTGATTTGACCATACATGTTTTTCCCTAAAGATGCAAATGGTGACTAATCCTTTACTTGTTAACGTGAAATGCTTATACTCAAATAAAATATAGTTTTTCAAACACATTAATATGAATAAGTGGCTTGGTGAGTCAGTAACAAGTGTCATACCAAGGAAATGCAACCTCAGGAGATTATAAAAAATAGTTAAGTACTTGCAGGAAGCTTATCTGTTTTTCCACTTATGCACAGGAGATTTACATGCAAAGTTCCCATTGAAGCTACTTGTAATTAACATTGAGCAGTTATAAGAATACAGAAAATAGGAATGCTAAAAAAAAATTAGTATTTTCCAGCCATTAAAATGTATGGCTTAATTTGTATCTGCAGATTTTTCTGTTTATAAATGTTTGGGGTTTATGAAGGATTTAGAAAGGATGACTCCTGAGAATTGAGACTTTCGATATTATCCTATTATTCTAGGACAGGTTCAGCTGAAAAGACACTTTTAATCCAAGAATAAAAAATCTTTTCTAAGTGCTGCTATGAATCTGGATGCAATAAATTTGAGAAGTTCCCACTATGTTTGCTGGCTTATATAATTGCACAAATCTGGTTAACCCTTGAGACCAGAAACATTCTATGTGGCTTTGAAATTAACTTCAAGTATTTTACCTTTTTTTGTTACATATGACTACATTTACACATTGTAGATTTATGGAGGGTGATTTCTCTTTGGATGGGAATTTTGTGTCCCCTTTGTGCTGAGATAAATAACATTACTGCAAAACTGATTGAAGCGTTACATGCTCCTAACCAAATAAGGAAAACAAAATTAAAATGAACATATGTTGACAAATGTACAGTTTGCTAAAGCAATCACTGTACTTTGTTAGGGGATATGAAGTAATGTTCCTACAAGAATTTTGAACCTAAATCATTACAAAACTAATCTCAGGGCACTCAGGAATGATTGGGTAATGTTAAGAGGAACCATGTTTTTCCAGTCTGATTCATAAGTTCAAATGTATTTAAGTAAAAGTCTTTAAATCTTTAAATAGTGCATTCACTAGGTATAGTAAAAAATTACTAGAACACACTAACCAGCACAGCAGTTAGATCCACCCAAATCCTACAGATTTTCACTTAAGTATTTGTATCGTAGTCATGTGAAGGAATATTTGTAACAGATGAAGGTTCCACTGTGTTGGGAATCCCAAGAATGACATGGATAAACAGCTATGGACTGAGAAGAAATCTATTCATGGTTATGAGTCCACTAGCACAGGAACTGATACAGGAAAATTTTTACTCACTGGTATAAAATGAAACCAGAATCAAATGTCTATTCCAGCAAAATTAGTACCCCATCCAAAGAAAAACAGTATCTCACCTTGTGTTGTGCTGAAGTACCAAACCCTGGCCCTAAATAGCAAAGGCTATGCAACTGTATGCCTAACTTCCGTGGCCGAAGCTTTCTGACACTCATGCAGGATCCACTGGAGAAGAGATCTCTTGAAGAAGCCTTTGTGAATGGTTTTTGCAGAGGTATGAGCAACACCAAGTGTCCATTGATTTTTGGGAAAAAATGGTGGAAGCCAGAGTTTCTCTGCAGCCTCTGAGGCTCTCCTAGCCAAGTCAGTTCAAAAGCCCCTCGGGAATCCCTTTGCTGCATCACTGCTTCCATTTAGCTTGAAAACATGCTGAATCTCATATGCAAAACATAGTGCCAGCACAGTGTTGTGTTCTCTGGCTTTGCTTTTTTTCAAGTGGCTCTTTTCCTATCATGAGTGCAGCCTGGGACTGCGCTCTTGAGTTGCTTTCGCATTAATTACAGTGACACTGATCAGACTGCATTAACTTGACTGCGCCATGGATGTGACATATAGATTGTCCCCCAATGGATTCTCCGTAATAAAGCAAAATGAAGTATTTTCTCTTCACAGAAAAGACTTAAGGCACAAGGTCATGATCTGTTTAGATCTCTCAAATTTACAGGACAGGATATGCTGTAAATTAAACTTTATTTTATGAGCTCACTACGAAAGAAAACAAACACAAGAAACAAGGGTTCAACCCCCTTTGCACATGAATTCACACTTAATTCATGAGCTTTCTAACTCACAAGTTCTCTAGTTCATAACTCACAACTCTTAACTTGTAAATCTTGCACCTATGAGCAAAATAGTTACCTGCTAATGGTAAGAGTGCTCATCTTTTCTAATTTGTCATGGTGTGGGCATCCCCTGTACCAGGATGCATGAAAGCCTCAGCAGTCCAATGGCTGTTGGATCCGCTTCCAAGACTTTTTGGGTATGTATTTAGCCCTGCTGCTGAGAAAACACATTAGTTTCAAGAGAAGAACAAAAACGTTAAGGAACAGGATTATATACTTAAACAATATGATAAAAACCAAAAGTAATAACAATGTGTTGCAGAGATATGGAAAATTGTGAACAAAAGCCTAAACATACTGCATCAGGACTGACAAGACTGCAAATCAAACTGTTGCCTGGTAAAAAAATCAGTGTTGTCCTTATGAAACATTGGCAGTACTGTTCTGCACTCTTTTTCATCGGAGCTGAATACTTCTACTATTCCTTTATTAATGCTTTAGTCAAATTTCAATACGTCAGTGTGAAATTCATTTATGGTTTCCTTTTTTAGTTTGCCAGTACCAACAGCAGAGAAAACACCCTCAGAATTGGCCTTAACTATCAACCTTATGGTCAGATCAGCCAGCAGACCATTTTCTGCTGCGAACTGGAAGGCAGCCTAAACATTATACAGAGGTCAGCAACAATTACCATGTAATACAGCAACTCTTATATATAAAAAAAAAAATAAATAATAAAGCCATGTAGACTGAACTCCTATCATAGTCAAGTAAACATCACTTACTGTTATATATTAAAATTTTCCACTGAAAATTCTCTCCAATGAGAGCTAAGCTTTTGCCCTAAGTCCTATAGGCAGAAGCTGATTCTTTTAAAATAAACTGACAAGGCTGTTCATGACCTTGCCTTCTGCAGGATTACTTTGTCTTCTCAGTTTCATTCAAGATGTAACAACAAATGCTGATGTGTGTCAGCTCTGCATACTTAAATGAAACTGAATTTCTAGTGTTCTGCAGGGCTAGTCTAGAACCTAATAAGGGAAGTCAGAGAAGATCCTTCAAACAGCATTAGTAAATAAGAAAGGTGAATTTTATCTTCTTTAAAAGCATGGCTTTCACAGTAATCTGCTAGTCAAGCTACTGATGTTTGACTCCACTAAAATGTTCCATGTTCTAATCTTTGAAAAAGCCAGAAGGGAGAAGCACATACTGGCAACAAATATGCAGGCAGGTGCCTGGTCCAGCTCTTGTTATTTTTTTAGAAAATGAATGTGTTCCATGTAGCACTCTGAAATTCTTCACAGAAAAGTATTTTGCCAACATGTTGGCAAAATGTTGTTGATCCATTGTTTACAATGGCTTCCATTATTCCCTATTACTGAAAAATGTTAAAAGCAGCAAAATTGAGTAACTAGCTTGAAAGCAGACAGCTTTCATTCCATAAAATTTCAAGAGGCTCTGAAAGAACAAACCTAGGAAAAATATGATTAGGAAAAAAGGAAAATTAATAAGTTGTTAGCCAAAGATTTTACTTTGAGAAATCAATATTGTCCTTCTCCTATGGATGATGATGTAGTCATTTACCTTTATTCCTCAGCTACTCCAGTCAGTCACTGGCTGTCAGGAAATTCCCTTTACCATCTGTCATTACAGATTATTCATAAACTTAATGGAATGCTGAGGAAGGGCTTGGGCAGTCAAATGATTAAATATTTTGTGCCTTAAATAGAACTATTAAATAATAATTAAAAATGTCATCCATTAATGTATAAATACAAACACACATGCAGAATTTTTTCTCATTTCCATTACAAGCTTGCTGAAAAAATATTGAGCTGACAAAGATATATACCACTGATTGATTATTCATGCTCATCAATGTTCTCATTTCTCTGGGCTGGAAGATTCAAGCTGCAAGCTGCATCATGAATCATTTTTATATTCGTAGAGTAAACTGTGTATTCACTATACAGTAAAAACATTGTTGCTGTTGGCGTACATCATCCTTAGAAAAAGGGAAAGATCTAAGGGAACAGGAAATTGGTTGGCATTAATAATGATGAAGATAATGCAGGATTGTAGTACCTGTAATACATTGCTTAAAGAAAGATCTTTTGTATTCTACATTCAGTGAAAAAAAGCTGATGAAGATGCACACACAGTTACAGTAGAGTGATTTTTAACTCTATATCAAAAGAAACTCTTGAAACTTCCTGTTTTCTCTGGAAATATCACACCGGTTTCTATAAGCTAGTCATCGAAACTAATCTAGCATTTCCAAAATGAAACTCCTCACTGAATCTTATATAAACCCACTTTGTAAGCAGGGTAGCTGGTTCTTAAAACAAGGAAAACAAAGCCTAAGCACTACGTCGTATTTCCATTAATTGTAATCGTATCAGGTCATCATCTGTATTCAATCAGCAGAAGACCATTAGATCACCCATTCTTTTGAGCACTACTCCCACTTTGTCTGAAGGAAGCAGGGACTGCATTGCACCAGCGTAGCCACCATGAGCTCTGTGTTTTGCCTACCTCTCTGCTGAAGCTGAGGAGCTGCATCTTTGGTGCATTCGAAACTGCAGCTGAGTTCATGTTAGAGACAGAGTGCCCAGTAAGAAGTCTCTCCCTCTCTCCACTAACTACAGTCCATCCTTAGACAAGATCAAAACATCAAACAACAGAATGTTACTCAAAGAACAGCTGAACATATATAACAATATTTACAGATAAACTGCAGTAAAGATACAGAAAAAGTAATATTTTTTACAGGAACCCTGAGATAGTCTGATTGTGGCCCAGAACAAACAAGGTATCTTACTTTTATTTATCCACATATTTGCCACACACATGGTCCCACCCCAGTTGCTGGCACTTAAACCTACAGACACGCAAATACATGCACAGCAGAGAGTCCCTTCACTTGGGACAATAGTCAGAAATGGAGTTTAAAACGGGGCAGACTGCGCTGATGAGGAGCAGGAGGCAGTCAGATGAGCGTACTGACCAGCCCTGCTTACACACAGCTGTCTCCTTTTAGCCCCTTGTCCTTCTGTTTTCTCATACTTGTCCCTCCTCAAACCACCTCAATCCTTTCCTTTCCCAATCTTTGGTTCCTCTCCTAACCATCCCATTGTAAGACTTGTACAACCTACAAATGCTCTTTCCCTGCATCCAATAACGTGTCCCAGACCCCCAGGCAGTAACAACCTGAGTTATTGGGCCTTCCCCCATCTGCCATGGTGCTTCTATGCTTCTTTGTGTCACAGAGATGAGACCTTAATCACAGAACCTAACATAATATTTAAAAATTTAAAAAGTAATTATGATTAATGTATTGAGCAAACTGTTATTAGATAGTTAATGCACTATAGGTACTTCCTCTAGGAGGTTCAGTAAATGTACACAAGGGTCACTGCCTGTGATGCAGTTATTTCTACGTAGAAATCTGAGATATCTTCTTACTCATATTACAGGTATTTTGTAAGAGGATTTAGTCATTTGAAACTATGTTGAGGACAAGGAAAGGGAGGTTAAATAGCAAGAACTAATCTTTGAATTAGTATGACAGACCAGTTCTGCACAAAATCACACAGTGAGAGAGTGATCAGGGACTCACTTATCTCACAGGAACACTGAGTATTTATTTAATTTCTTTTGCTGAAAATCTTTCAGTTAAATCATGTCTAGGTTACCCCTTTTCCATTCTTAATGATTACTATGGACTTTTCTGATATAAATTGCAACCTGTATTGTTGAATGCAATTTCAAATTGTTAGTCTAATTAAGGAGTCTCAGAGTCACAAAACATTAATTAATCATGAAGTATCTAGGCAGTACATGTGGATATGCTTGCTCAAAATAAACCAGCTAGAATTACTTTTCCTTGGGACTTGTGCTTCTTCAGCATTTCTGAATACTGAATACTAGTTCATAAGTGCAAAAGTCATTGCATTCTTGTCAAGTTTGCCCAGATAAAAAATACATCCAAGCCCTCTGCAGCACCACGTTCCCAATAGTCAGCAGGAGAGCAGCTTCGTTACATGGAATTGCTTTTTCCCTCACCTACTGCCTGTCTCCACTGCGTGGCTTCACACACACACGAGGTCAAACACAGTGGGAATTGCCGTACCTGCCCTTTATCTAGAATACAGCTTGCTCTGACACGCTGACACTTGTTCTCATACTTTGGAAATCAAGCAAGTACTGCGTTCTGTGCCTCGGGACGCAGGGAAACCATTGCTGGTGTGCTACAGGATTACCTGTACCCACGCAGGGGATGTTCGTCTGGAAGTGCCGTACTGGTGGTGTGGTCTCACACACTTCATTCAGACTGTGTATCTGCATAGGAAAAATCAAATGCTCTGAATAGCTTAGAGCTACGATAAGGCTAGTTTCATGCAAATTTAGTCATCATTTTGCCTCAGTAGTGAAATACCTTCCATTTTGATTTATTAGGAGCACCTGATTGGTGTAATTGTTATACAGTTACTTTTCAACCGCTGCTATCTTGAATTATTAACAACAGACAGTTCAGCTGAATAACAATGTTCATTTTTGTATAATCATGTGAACATGTGAATTCTTTCCTCTGGCTACATTATATGCGCCCTGCAATAAAAATCTGAGATGTTAAGGCTTCTACTCAAATAACCACAGCTGCAAAGAAGCATGCAACCCCTAGAGAGGTGGCCCCTTCAATTCTTTAAGTAAAATTCAGACTACGTAGAAGTTAATGGCAAAAAAAAATAAATAAAGGGCGTGGGGTGGGTGTATGGAGACAAAAAAAATATGCCCTGTGCAGATTAATAGCAGAGATGAACCTCATTCAGTTCCCCAAATTGTTCTTTTGCCCAAAGTTTCCACCTAGATTTCTCCCTAGCAGGGAAAGAGCATGTGAGATGCTTGTACACACACGTTTTCTGTATAGCCTCTGAGCTGTTAAATCTGATATCAGAAATACAATCCACAAAGGCTGGAAATCCTGTGAGATACTTTTTGTACTATTGCAGGTGTTCAGATGCTACACAACAGCAGCCATACAATTATCTCCGTAAATGGCTAATCAGACCCGTTACGCTTGATAAAAACAAGTCAAAGTTTAAGTCACCGTGGAATACTCAGCCCTTTGCTTCAATGCCTGAATGAGTTTGAAAGGAGCAGGCTGTTAGAATAAAAATAACAGATTTAAGTACTAGCTGCTTTTCCGAGGAGAACGCATAAGGGAGCAGTTTGGGCTTAGAAACTTTGACAGATTAAAAGGTGAAAAGAAACCAAATGAAAACAACTTCGGATCTTATCTTTATGTATGTAACGTGAAATATATACACAAATTTAATTAAATAACAGACACAGAGTTATCAGATTTCAGTGACAGCAACAAGCTCCTGCAGTGCTTATAATTATCATTTATTCTGTGCCATGAGATAGGTCTGATTAGAAATTGAAATCAGCTAGCTTGAGTTCAGGATTGCACTCACCATGATTATTTCGCTCCTATGCTCTGAGTAATTGCAAGCTTCCCAGTCTCCACACTTGGAATTGTTTTCTTGGAACTCAGATGACCAATAAGATACAGACATGGAAAGACAGAACAAATTTATCATTTTAAGTTCCCCTTCCTACTCATCTTTCCTTCTCCCTTGTTAAGTGGACTTTCGTCTCTACACCATCAATTAATTTAGCCTGATTGCCTGTCTGCTTCTCTTGCCGTCTTTACTCTTTCCTCCTGATTGCAGAACACAGACCGTGAATTTATACCTTTATCACCAGATCCCTTTAGTTCAGTGAGACAATATGAAGAGCCACCAAATATTTATGAGTTCTGCTCAGATATTGTGGTAATACACAAGTACGACAGCAGCTCTTGGAACCAGCAACTGCTAACCCTTGCCAGGCAACTCTGAACTCCATATTATGCAGTTGTACATGCCAAGAAATAAATCACTGTCTGTTGCACATGTTAGTTTGTATACAGATTTTTGCCGTTCACACAAGTGTTCTATCTAGCCCCTTTTTATGCAACAGTTAACTCACCCTCTGTATACATCACACTTACAGAAATTGCAGTTGCATTTAGAGATACGCTTAATATAGACCATAAACTAAAATCACAATTCCTACGTGGTATTTCCTAATTAATAAAAAAAAAAAACCTAACAAACTCTTAAGTTTTGTTGAACGTGTTTCCTCTGATTTGATTTACACTATAATAAAGCTGTCATGGTCATGCAGCACTTAAAAGCTTCTCTGATCCTTCCTCCTCCCGTAAGTCTCATCACTCAGTCTGGAATATGAAGCACAGCATCTGCATTAGTATTCATTGCGTGCATGGCAACACTGACCTAGTGTCTCAAGTGGCTTTAATATTTTACAGACACAGGGATTAAACTCCATGGGAACATTGCACGTAATAGTGGCAGGGCAATCAGAGGTGAAATAAAAAAGATGAAAATTAAAAAGATCACATTCTATGTGATCACGCATCTACAGGAAAAATAATTTTACTGTAAAAACAAGCAGTTAACTATGCAACCAGTAATTAGGCAAACAGTGTCATTATTTAAGTATTTCAGAGAATATTTGCTATGGTTAGTGGATAGCTGATAGCGATAGCTTGGAGGATAGCCGATAACTTTGTTTAGTTCCTCCGTTAACTGCTGTTTAATCCAAGGAATGTCAAATGTCATCACTTCATGGGATGAACGACCTGGATCACAAGTTCCCACAGTTGTCAAGCAGAGAGCAAATACCTAATTGGTAAGATGGAATTTTTAATGTAGTTGTAGAGACGTATTTTGAAGTTCAGACTCTTTGACCTTCACCTCCCTGTCTTCTTGAATCTCCAGCTGTGAAACAAGGAGAAGAGTTGATGTAACGTAGCTGCTGGAGTAAGCCATAGGGATACAGCCATTTGCTTGGCCAATTCATCTGGCGTGGCAGAGCCCAGCGCTACTCTCCTCTGTC
This sequence comes from Chroicocephalus ridibundus, assembly GCF_963924245.1. Classification (NCBI taxonomy): domain Eukaryota; kingdom Metazoa; phylum Chordata; class Aves; order Charadriiformes; family Laridae; genus Chroicocephalus; species Chroicocephalus ridibundus. Next base: position 18,116,083 of record NC_086286.1, read on the forward strand.
ACATCTTTGTTATAGCACTAATGGAAGTTGAAAGTCCCCTAGATTCTTAGAAGAAATGGCCAGTGTATGAGTAAAAAGTTATGAGTAAAGGTTGTCTATGTTAGAGAAATAATTCTTCCATGCTGTAAAAATAATAAAGTGGCCGCTGCATGGAGACAGGGGCATTACTCACGAAATACTGTCTTCCAGCCTGATGGGTGCTTCAGATGCTTCAGAGAAGGGACTGAATTTTTCCTTCAGACCAAATTCTTGCATCTTTAGCTTTCTTGTATTTTTAGCACTTTTTTAGTTTTTAGCAATTTTGCAGTTTTATAATTTTTTACATTTTTTTTTATTTTTTCAGGCTTAGCATTTATGTAGTTCTTATAGCTTTTTGACGATTTGTTGGGTTTTGCAAAGTTTTCATATTTTATGTGGGTTAGCGTATTGTAGCATATTATAGTGTTTTCTGCATTTTTTGCAATTTTTTAAGTGGGTTTTTTTGTGGGTTTATTGTGGTTTTGTGTGTTTTGCATGCTTTAGCAGGCTTAGTGTGTTTTAGCACTTTAAGCGATTTTTGCATGTTTTAGTGTGTTTTAGCACATTTTATCAGGTTTAGCAGGTTTTCCAATTTTTTTGTGTCTGGCTTTTTTTGAAGGTTTTGTGGGGTTTTGCATTTTTGGTTTTTTTTTTTCATTTTTAGCAGTTTTAGTGGTTTTAGCAGTAGAGAATATTCCTTTTGCCTTTTTCCAAGCCACAGGGTATTTCTTAGCAGCAATAAAAACAGCAGGGAAGCAAGTATGTCCCCTGGCTACATCAGTTTAATCATCAATTACCTCATTTCTGAAGAGGAACCAGCAGATTTTCACCAAGATGCTACAAAAACAACAGAGAAAAGCAGAGAAAAAGTTTTAAAGAATAGCATATTTTTAAAATTTATAAACAGGAAATAATATTTTTTAATTATTTTTCACTCATTTTTCTCTACTGAATATTTGTAAGCTTTTCCCTCTTCAAATGATGGGAAGGAATCTGGAAACCAGAAAACCAAATTAGGGTTTAGGCAGAATATTCTCATATTACAAATCACCCATGAGGAGTTTGGTCTCATTGTGAAACCAAAAATCTTTTCTAAGAACATATAAAAATAAATATACATAAACATAAATATAAAATCAAGTTGTTTGATATTTATCACGGCTTGGGTTCATACAGGAAACTTTATATATAAAATTAGCAGCAATTCTACTGTTACTATAGTGTCAGAGCACAATATAAGTTATGTTAACAGTTTGTAGCAGTGGCTTTTAATATGTTCCCAGTACAGAGGTAGGAAGTGACCTGGAATTCCTACAATATTGAAATGCTTTTACAAGAACCAAACCCAACCCAACCAACAAATCAATTATGTTCTTTAATCCAGGATTCTAAAGAGCCCTAGAAATGCTGGCTTTTGCACATCACTGGTGTGAATGACCCAGTCTCACCTTGGGAGTCACCGTTCAGAACTTGGAGAACAGAACTGTAACATCTCCTTAAGGACTTACCAAGGTTTCAGTCAAACTCTCTGACAGCATAATAAATAGCTAGCATGTCATGGGTTGGTTTTTTTTTGCTTTTAACTGGCATTTTTTAAGCTGGAAATGTGATGGAATTGCTATACCACTGTGCAACCCCAACTTGCCTAATAAATTAAATACTCCAAATGAAAATGAATGCATTTTTGATCCACTATTACAAATTGTTTCTATAAGTCAGAACTCAACCTGCTGTGCTGCTGAGAGCAAACATTGCTCTTTGGTAATTGAAATGAGTGATCACTTGTCAGGCACCAACATGAGTTATGAGAGTTTTCATTCTCAAACCGATTCTCAAGTGAATTAACTTCATTGACCTGAATCAGAGGATTACAGGAGCACTGTTTTACAGGCTGCCTTAACCATTGTCTCCCTCTTCACTCGCTGAATGTGAATAAAACTCAATAATTCTGATTAACTGTCAGTAAACTAGTATATTCCTGACAGCTAGCATGTAGTCAGACCTGAAAAACTTCTATGCCATGCGTCGCATACCACAGGTCTATGAACTGCTAACAAAATGCATTCGATTTCTTACAAACGGGAGCTGAGCTGACGAACATGTTTGGCTGTTATGCAAATAAGGACTTACAACTTCTTAAAACCAAAGTGATTCAATGATACCATTTTAAAGGCTTCTGCTGCCACGTCAACTTTTGTAATATGACATGCAACATGTTAACCACTCAAAATCCCTTGAATTCAAGGTACCCAGCATTTGTGAGCTGTGACATCAATAATATTCTTTTCTCTCTGATAATTTCCATCTGGAAATTTCCTTATTCATTACAAAATTGGGTATTTCAACATTCATCCAATTTTAGAGAGGGGAAAATCAATGCTCTTAAAAATAAAGTGATGCCTCATTGACATAAGTCATTAAGATAATCAGAAATAAATCTAGGCTTCTCTGTCATGTATTTAAAATATCAAAATATGCTGCCTCTCTTCATTAGAAAAGGCTTTCTTTTGTTAGTGAAATGTGTCACGCTCAATGTAGTCAAATTTCTTTGCAAGCTCTAGATAAACCTTGCAATGCAGTGGTGAGACACAGTATCTTAATCTCCATTATAAGGGTGAAATAGCAGAAGTGTAGAAATGTCAGGCCATTTGAGCGTGGCCACATCATGAACCTGTGTCAGAATAAATAATTCATCTGCTTCTCAAATTTGCAGCAATGACACAGAAAATCTGCCTCAAAAGGTCTGGTGGGCCTGTTCAAATGACCATCTACCCATATCATTGATTATTAAAATAAACCAATGTTCTCGGTTTGGAGGAAGAGAAATGGCTGTTTGGGAAGAACAGATTTTTGCTTTTTTCTGAGTTTTCTCTTCTAGTCCCAGCAACAAGAGAATAAAGAGACAGTCCGAATTCTATGACTCTCCAAAAAGATTCAGTCCAGATTTTAAGACCAGGGTAGTTTTGATTTTATCTGAATGCCTTTTCTCATTCCCATCTAGTACATAATGCTCTGAATGCCAGCAAAACAAGTAATCATTTTCCATGGAGGTCTTTAATGACTCCAGTGGAATCTCCAGCAGTTTCACCTGTCATGGTGGTGTTTCAGGTGTTTCTGTTTGACTACCCACCCTGCTCCACGCCAGAAGTAGTGGAGGTAGCAGATGTGTGCAGGCTCCCCAGACAATATGGTCTTCAGTATTGCCCTGAGAGTTCAAAGGGCTGGTAAATGTGAGCTGATACTTTCACTGAAGCGGATTAGGGAACACTCACACATACCATCTTGTCAGCAGAGATGCAGGAGCTATAGCTTCAAGAAGAGAAACAGTGATAAGCAGCGAGTTAAGCTGCTTGGGTAAGTACTGATAAACCACTGCAATGAGACCTGGGAAAGCAACTCCAGCAGTGGGCAGAGACCTTTGCTTGCGTAAATGGAGGGGCTGTGGCCCCATACTCCAGTTTATCTGCTATGGGTGCCAGATGGGTGCAGAGCTTTCAGACTTCCCATGCTATCCTGCTTCCCTCTGAAGATAATTTTTGTCATCCACTTCCGTGTTTCCTCTCTCCCCTCCCTCTTAACAACCACACACCTCTTGGCTTGAGAAATCAGGATGAGCAATACTTCACTTTGGGGGTGCTCATGTCTTTCGAGTGGCTTGTCAGAAGTAATGTTTCTGCTGTAGAATCACAGGTCAGAGCAAAGAAGTTGCCCTACAGCTCTGTTTGGCCAACAGCCTGTATGTTGCAAGGGCTAGTGCACAGCTTTATTTCAGTTTTAAAAGTGGCTGGTTTGGATTCTAAATGCAAATAAGGAATCGGACCAACTGGTTATCTCAGTCCAATCTGCCCAGATGGATATCTGCCCAACTGGCTATCACAGCTGGAGAGCTCCGGGAAGACTTCCGCTTCATGACAGCTATAATTTAAACACAAAAAGTAAACATGGATGTTGGATGTGAAGCAGAACAATGAATAACACAGAAAATAAAAAAAATGTGGTTCTAATCACCCAATCTAAAAATATATACAGTTATGCTATCACAATGAGGGACAAAGGCCAAGTTAAAGCATCGAAAAGTAGGTGCAGAAACACTTAGAGTTCTGTTATTGATCACTAAAAACAGACGACAAAGTGGTTCATGATAGAATTTGATAATTAATATTTTTAAGGTGATACGTCAGGAATTTCTGTCTTGCCATTCTCATAACCAAAGAGAATGGGGACTTTCAATGAAACTGGGAATACGTTCCAAAGCAGCAAAAGATGTTTTTTTCCAAAACAACATCTAATAAAATTCTAGAGCCCATGGCAACATAAACCCAAAAATGTAGTTATGCATATATAAAAAAATGTAGTTATAATTAATGCTTCAGTGATGTTGACTTCAGGCTTCAGAAGCTTGTATTATTCTTTGGCTATAAAAAGTCAGGATGAGACTTAACATGATGGACAGATCATACCATATCTACTAACGCACTATTAGATGTTCCTCTAAGACTCCGGCCACTGTAGGAAATAGGTCACTGAGCTAGACAGTTGGTATGAACAGTTAGGTATGAACATCCACTGATATGATCATCCCAGGCACTTTGTAGGACTTAGGGTTACCAAAAATTGGCATCTATCACAGGATGAGGTAAGTCTCCTTTGCCTGCAGTGAAGACACAGAACAGCCACCTCATCCATGCTCTGGTTTCCTGGGATTCTGCTGAGTTATGCATGGACACTTCATGTGAATATACAAACTTCCCATTTTTCTGACAGCTGTAGCTCCAGACACCACCTGGCAGAAACTGAGAGGACAGGCAATGGAGGAAGCTTTCTAAGAAGGAACAAAGAGAGACAGCTAGAAGTTCAGCCACCATGACGGACTGTAGGTGGATCAATAATCCAACCAGTTAGTTGAATCCTCATGTAAAGAGGGGTCACTAGTTACAGGCAAATTAACTACACAGGCCAATAACACTATAAGAGTTTTCCGAACATACTGGAGAAACCAGACTCAAAAGTCAGGCTTAAAAGACGACAACACGTCACTTCCAGTATCACTTGCTAACCTCTTTCACCCAGTATTGATGAAGAAGCTTTCCTGATAAATTCATCTCTGCACATATAGCCTACAAGTTAATTCAGTAGTGACTGAAACAGAAATTTTCATAGTTGGATAGAATTCATAAATACCTGTCTACCCTGAGAGGATATAAGGAGTCTGCAGCATCACTACAAATTAGCAGAAGACCATTAAACAACTTGTATACTTTTGCTCCACCTCTCCAGGGTTACTATATCACTTTAATGTATTGATTAACTGAAACACTGGAGAAATAAAACTAGAACTGGCAGAGTAGCCCATCATTTAACATAACAAGAAAGCTGATCTCAACGTGGGTCAGTTAATAGCAGTTCCCAAGGAGCCACTCCAGCAGTCAGAATCAGCAAGGCAGGATAGACTCCTACCAAGAGCGCTTCGCTCCTGATCATTGTCAAGGACATGGCAAAGCAGCGCTGCTTCGTTTGGCCTTTGCAAGGTGTCAAGAATCTTTTGTTGACCAGTTGCTCTGTCTTTATGAAAGCCTTGAAACAAGGCAGCCATGCAGAGAGGCTTTAATACAGGCAAGAAACTATATTCAGAGTTTCTGCAAATCATAAAGTTCCAGGGCAAACTTTTTAAAAGGGCAGGTTATTTTTGTAGCCAACAGTATTGGTGACTGCAAAGGTGGTGCTAACAGTAAACAAATTTACAGGTCTTTGAGTTCTCAGTGCTTGCATGCAGTAGTTCAGGCCCTAGCCGCTAGCAGGGTGAGGCACACAAACAAGTTGACAAAACAAGAAATGACAAAAGTAATGTCCTCATCTGAGAACACACTATTTGTCTCTGATAAAATTTGTACCAAGCTCTGGGAACAATATATCTGGTGGAAATAGAAACGTGTTTCATGGATGTTAAAAAAAGCTGCAGATATAAAACAGAGCCCTGTGATTGCATGAAAAAAAGCATCACCAGTTCATAATTACTCCCAGTGCACTAGGATAAGAGATTGTCTCCAGACATGGTCAACAAATTCATTATACTTACAACAATATTTAAAAAAAAAAAAAAATCTTTAAAAGGATGCCTGCAGTCTGGCAGCTTTTACTGGGATTTCTCTGGAAAATATCCTTCTACTGATCACGACATAGGTTTTCACTTACACTAGAAACACAGGGACAAGACTTTCTAATCCAATGTATCAGTATCCAGCACTCGGCTGAGTGCTCATAAAAAAAATAGATACAGTCATAAATCGTTTCTGAACTTCTTTGAAGCCTATAAAACTGCTATTACAATCTGAAGGAAGCTTGACAGGGTTCATAAAAGATTCATTGCTTGTTGTTGTAGACTTCAAATGATGAATGAGAGAAGGTACATTAAAATTCTGCTGCTGCCGCTACCTCTTCAGAAAGATTGTGGAGGATAAATACAGCTTCTACTTAAAGGCAACAGGTTTTGAAAGAGTGATTCGCATTCTCCCATACAATTTAAGAATCTTATTTAATAATTAACTTAAAGGGACATTGTCAGCTCTCATAAGGCAAAACCAGGATAGAAAATATAACCGCTTCCTTCACAGATATTCAAATCAAAATGCTGGCTGCTGTTGTAAGAATGACAGTGCTCTGGATGACAGGCAGGACTTATCAGCTTTAATTTTTCTCCCACAGACCTTGCTAACTGCGTTTAGGTTTTCAAGGCCAAGTCAAAGAATGAGCACATTTGAGAAATGTAAAAATGTCTTCAACATCCCTTTAAAAAAGGCTCTCAAACGACCCGAGGTGGTATGGCTTACAATGACCGCACAGCAGCTCCTGTGAACCCACCAACAGCACTTGTCAAAAAGGAATTTCAAACAAACTGTTAGAAAAGCCACTGCAGTCCAGAAATGCTTCCTCTTCTTGCTCAGTATAATCCCCTAAATAATATTACTGCTTGGACCTGCAGACACACAGAAATAACAGAAGAGCACTTCATTTTGTTCATTATATTAACAGACAAGAATTTATTTAACTTCTAGATAGCTTGTGTGTGTAAGTGCATATCAAGGAGCATGAAGTTAAATACTGAAGCGTTTAAAGGCTTATAAATGGACAATAAAAGGGATATAGAAAAATGTTAGATTCCTTTATAGTTCACCTCATGCAATCTCTTAGAAAACATATACATACATAAAAAAAACCCTGTTCTACTTGTTGAACTCAGGGATCTAGAACTGAAAACTGGAAAAGTGGCCAAATTCAAGGGTGATATAAACTGTGGTGGAAGAAACAAAGGTTAAACATGTATCCACTTTGTAGAAGTCTGGCACTGTTTAAGATGCTAACTTCCCACGCGGATTTACTTCCCTTCTGATTATAAACACTGGTCCCATAATGGAGCTAACCTGTGAACGCTCCTCAACCACTGCAGTGCAAAATCAAGTGCACTGGCTCGAAGGCCAGATGCCCACCAGTAACCTGCATGACTCCACACCATGAAAGGTTAGAGAGTGCTTACACCAGTACTTACAACTGGGACACGTTCCTGTCTGTGAATGCAGCTCAGCTGTTTTGCAGCTGGGTTATATCTATAAAAATGTATCATCCTTTGCCAAATGGAGACAGCTTCTGATTCAGTCTTTTTGTGCTACTGCAGATAAATACATTTAAATATCATATTCCTGTACACATGTGGCTTTCTTTGTATTCCAGAATAAAAAGGATTTCTATCCAATTAGCCCATTTCCATTTGTACCTAGTTAAAACCAAAATAGGATAATTTCATTCTCAAATAAACATTCACAAGCAGACAAACGGTCAGGGTTAGAACCAGTGCCACCATTTTAGCCTGAGGTTGCATTGGGTTTGCTCTCAGTGCTACACCAAAAGATGAGTAAAACAGGATGTCATTGTGTGATAAAGGAAGAGGATGAAAGGTTAGAGCAAAGAGGTAGTCAAAGGGTGTAAAATATTGAAATGGGGAGCTTTTAGGATGTTTTTATTTTTTACATTTTTGTAGGTTTTTGGCAGCATCAGATGACAGCATTACATGCATTCAGAAGCTAAAGCACACTTAAATTTGTCAGCAGGCCCTAAGGCACAGCAACGTAACAGGTCAGGTACCCATCTTGGCAACAGTAGAACAAATACATTTTGACTAATTCCACTGAATTCAGTTGCTTCCTCGCATGAGAAAAAGTATTAATTATTTATGATTATACCATCTAGACATGTAATTCCCAGTTACAGCTATGCAGTGCCAGTCATTACTCAGATATGGCTCCATCTCACAAGTGACATGACATAATCTAAAGTGACAAGACAGACAAAATGAGGGGGAAAGGAGCACTATCACCTCCAGTTAGGAGATGGTGAGCTGAGAGGTTAAGTGCCCACCCAAAGTGACAAAGGAAGGCTGTGTAATGGGCAAGAACCGAACTCTCATTTTCTCAGTTCTGCTAACTCAACCATGAGACCTTCATTTCTTAAAGAGGGATTATCTGGCTTTGCCTCATTTTTATATTCTTTCCGTTTGGCTGATTAGAGGATGTACCCTGCAGTTAACAGAAATGAGCAGACCACGCTCAGTATTTTGAAGTATTTAGGAGTCTAAGTGTTCATCTACAGGGAAAGTGAATCTAAAGAGCAACAAAGGACTGAAGACTACATTAGCTATTCTGCAGTAACTTCCTCTGTGGGGACTTCCAGTGCAAACTACCTGTGAAACCGCAGACTTTTGCTTTACAAGGCTGTATAGAGTGCAAACAGTAGCACCTGGTGAGGAATAGCTACCACGTGGCAAATTCTTACTGCTTTCTCCTGCGTACTGAAGTCTTGGTATGTGCACAGGTGTTTCATCTCAAGAGGTTCTTAGGATCCTTAGCTCTAAAAAGTAAATATCCAAATTAGACTTACACTCCGAAGACATTTAGGAATTTTTGAAATTTTTATCCTTGGTGTAAAGAAGTTAATAGTTTGAAAAACAGTTTCTAATTCAATGGATGTGCTGGATTTATGGTCATTTGAGAACAGAATCTGAGTCCTTGAACAAACACAGCAATGGTCCATCTGGCTTCAGCTGCCATCTCTGATAGCAGCCACCTCCAGACATTTCAGAACAAAGTGGAAAATACTTTGTAATAGATAAACTGGTCATTGGATAAACAGTCTGCTGCACTCAAACCATTGGCAATTGGATGGCTCCTGAAAGCTGCGGGTTTCTAACTCTTCTATAATTTTACTATTTCAAATGTAACTATGTAAGTATTTGTTATCTATAGAAAGGTATAGGTTCACATGGAACAATACTGAGTATTTGGTGACCTGATACTTGTACCTTTTCTGACAATGCGTTCATTGATTAAAATGGGACACACATTTCTTTTCATGTTTCACATCTTTGCCTCTCAGTTTTCTTTCAGTGCTCCCATGGTTTTTACAGAATCATAGAATTGTCTAGGTTGGAAGGGACCTTTAAGATCAAGTCCAACCATCAACTTAACACTGCCAAAACCATCACTAAGCCATGTCTCTAAGCACCACATCTACCTGTCTTTTAAATACCTCCAGGGATGGTGATTCCACAACTTCCCTGGGCAGCCTGTGCCAATGTTTGATAACCCCTTCAGTGAAGAAATTTTTCCTAATATCCATCCTAAACCTCCCCTGGTGCAACTTCAGGCCATTTCCTCTTGTCCTAATTACAATTCATTTATATAGGTGGATGACTACTCAGCACTGAAAGAGCGGGAATGCTGAAAATCAGGCCTGAAGAGCAACATATTTCAAAGACATGGATTTAGTACGCTTTGATACGTACTAAAATGCACCCAACAAAAGGGTGGGTGGGAGGAAGGCTTACAAAACCAATGTAGTCATGCTGGTCATTAAGCATAGGAATAAATCTTCCTTTCACACACACAAAAAAAACCCACCCCAAAACAGTGAAAGCTGAAGCTCAAGAACAGGTCAGTGAAAATTGCTCTTGCCTGACGGTATTTTTCAGCCTGGAAACCAGCGTGTGCTTGTAAAGACAAGGTTGGTCAACATCATTGACAGCAAAGGGCTAAGAAGAGTTTTGGACTCTGATGTTCTTACCTTCTGAAAGGGCAAGTGATTCAAAGTGACAAAGTAGATGTCATCTGCTCTGTAGTAAATGTGGCTACATGACGAGATGTTTCTGGGCAGCTGAGAAGACATAACCAAGCTTGTATTTGCTCATATTCTTGCAGAACTGTTGTTGTTGACAATGGCAGCATTCAAGTGGGCTTCAACAGTCAAGAGACCGCAATAAATGACATCAGACCTAGAAATTACCTTTGAATAATAAGAATCTCTAGAAATTTGCTAAAGAATCTGCCATGTTTGCTATATTTTATATTTGCATTTCATTTGTGGGTTTGTGGGTTTTTTTGTAATGCATTTAAGTTTGCTACATACTGACAGTCTGGTAAAGTCTGAAAATGTGTTAAATATGTTTTAGAAAAAAACATGTATTCTTATTCCGAAAGATGTGAATGTATGTATTGCTATTATAAGCTACTATTAACATCACAATTTGTATCTCCAGTAAGTCAGAGCTGTCAATTAACTCTGTCAGAAACACTAATTATTTGAAATGTTTAGAAATTAACTATGGTCAAACTTTGCATTCCTGTTAACTGCTGCAGTCTGATTATCTTCTGTCTTATAATTTATATTGCTTTTTACACCAAGCAAAATACTGTATTACCAAAAAAAACATATTAGAGATGAAGCAGAAATTCTGGTTTGCTTGCACTATTGTACTATTATTTACTTGGTAACTCTATATTACTATGTACAGGTGAGAGCTATTCCATAAGACTGCTGTGTTACTTAAGACATTTCCATAAATCTTGGCATGGTTTGTAGGAGCTATGCTTTCCAGTCAATATTACATGCTAATGGTCAGTGGTTGCAAATCTGTTTAACAAGATTGAAACTGTCAGAACAGAGGGGCGGTCAGATTTCTTCAGATCTGTCAGGAGACTGGTAATAGTACGGATACTTCATGGGGAAAAAAGGAGCAACATCTATTCAAGCTTTGGACTGAGTAAGAGATTTTGGCTTTTTAACTCCTCACTCCATTTCCATAATATATGACCTAAACATGGGGTCTCATTATTAGAAAAAAAAAAAATTAAAAGCACTTTACATCCCTCAAAGCTTTACTGAGAGTTTTACTACCCAGAAAGTCATGAAATTGGGCCACAGAAGTACGTTTTCTCTTCCATGAGAAGCTGGCCAGCAATTTAAAGGTAAGAAAATAACTAATTTAATAGCGTAAGCACTTAAAAATATTTCTAGAATTGTGATGTATTAAATTGCAGCAGAGCATTATCTGCAGTAAACAGCTTCGTTCTTAGGCTGAGGTGTACCACTGAAATACATCATTAGAATTTTGTTACAGCATGTTCATAGGTTATCTGGGAGAAAAAAAGGGGAATGCTGTACGGTGGAGCAGCATTTACCCTCCTTCCCACCTACAACTGCATTACTGTGCAGAACAAAAATAAATCAGAGCAACGTCTTTATGAGCAATGAATGATCAAAAAACTCACCAGAGTAGGAATATGGATTCAGATCACCAATGCAAAGTTCAGTGCAGCATGAATGGCAGTCTAGTATTTGTTGCTTCCCAAATAAAAAAAAAATCTTGCTTTATTGCAACCTTTTGATCTCCCGTTTTATTTGTATCAACCCAAGCTTTATGTAGCATCCAATAACATTTTTGATTAACTAAACTTATTGGGTTTGGGTTTTTTTTCTGTTTTTAATTTCCATTGGCCACTTGGTGGAAACTGGACAATGCTAAGTAGGGCTCATAGGAAATAAGAGGCAAGATTTCCATTGATTTCCATGAAACCATATTTTTACCAAGTTGGTTTAACTTCCTTTGACAGTCTGGCATGAGCGCTGAAATGTTACACTTATCCCTCTGGAATGCCTGTTCCTCTTCAATTAATATAACTCAGTTAAATGGATGTGATATCAAGATCTAAAGGATGGGACCCCTTCCAGCAAAACTCTAGGGAATTTCCAGTGTGAAACTATTTCCCACGTAGCTCTACAGTAACGGACATTAACCAAAGTCTATTGGAAACAACAGAAAATCCCCAGTAAATTCAAAGATTTTGGACCATGTCTTGTAAAAAAAATTTTTTTACAAAAATATCTGTGTGGAAACAGAATTGAGAAAGGAAAAGTAATAGATTGTTAATACCCATACTAATGTATGAGTAATCATGACCTCAACAGCAGGGCCAGATCATAACAACCTCAATGCAGTTCCTGTAAGAAGGTGTAGGTTGAAGAACTTTTTCTTCCACTTTCAGTGTCTTAGTGCAAAAGGAAGATTATGGCCCAAGAAAACAGATGGAAAAACATTTCTGACAGCTTAAGTGCAGTTAATTATTTGTAGGCGAAGTATTCTGCTATCAGCATTGATTTGCTGTATTTGAAACTGAAACAGTCATAGCAGCAACAATTTTATTCAGCATCTCTGCAATTACCTGACTATAAATAGGACAGGCAGAACCGCAGAGCAACACCTTGCCAACAGGGCTACCTTTTCACCACTTCCAGAAACAGGCAGCTACAGGCCAGCACACTGTGTAGCTACCCCTTTGGTAAGCAGCTCATTCAGGTCTCATCTTCCCACATTTTTTTCCATCTCCTACCTTTTTCCTTTAAGCAGATTCAACAGTTATGAAAAAAAAAAAGGCATTATATGTATGGAAAGATTTCACAAGGTAGGTATCACCATTCTCACTTTACAAATGGTGCAAATGAGGAAAATTAATACACATTTAACTGTGTGCTCATTGCACACCTGTTTGAAGAAGCAGAGAGAGATGACATATTTTCTTATGACTTTTATGGGATTTATCTGTATCACCAGAGCATGTGAGAGAAGGAAACTGCTGGTCCAAAGTAATGACATTCACCCTTCCAGGAAAAGAGGCAGGAAGGGAGCAGGCTTGGGGAGGAAATCTCTAGCCTCAACCAACCAACAAGGAGGAACTGGAGACAAAAGGGACAGCATAGATTGTTTCTCCCTTAAAAGTGTGACATGGGGAAGAGACTGTCTTGTGACCAAAGATCACAGCCTTTTTTCTGTTCTTCATCAACAGCTATGCAGTTCTTTACTTCCCTTGCTTTGGTCAAAGTATGCTTAGCATGTGTTCAGCCAGATACATGGCCAGGGATTAAGAGGACAACAGATATCTTGTATCCGTCATTCTTCTTTCCTTCCTTCATGCTTCTCTTATAATATGGCTGGCACGTGTAACAGAGAAAATCACATATCTGGTCTTGAGAACAACCACTATTCATGAATAGAACTGTTCAGAGGGCAGACCATACAGCCACAACACAGAAGAATCCAGGGTAAATTTCTGGACTTTTTACAGTAATCATACACTTCCTGTTATATTACAGGCTATTTGGCTTTAGAAAAAAAAAATCTGTTTTATTTTGTACCCTTTGACAAATCCAGGGAGACAATTCTGTCATTGTAAGAAAATCACTAATTTGAATATCAATATGAAAATAGTATTGATGTCTACCTGCCACTCCAGCAGCACCACTATGTAATGGTTTAGCACTGGACTGCAGCTAAGTGGTGATAGTCTGTTGGAGTAACCCAGCAAGATACTACAACGCACCTGGGTAACAGCACGGAGTAAGGAACATGCTGAGGGCTCCTGTATCTAACTCTACTGACTGTGAGGTCCACAGATCTAGCAGCTTCTTGATACTGCCAGACACCTTAGAAGGTCTCATTACTCTTGAGGTTTGGGTTGGAGATACCTGCCTTACATTAAAACTTCCTCCAATCAATGCTTTAGCCAGTTTCATAAATTATTTCTGCTCAGGAGAAGCATCATTAAATTCAATGAAAGGGAAAGTATCCTCATATTAAACAATTTTTCCATTGACTTTAAATTAAGATTTTTCTTAAAGAGAAACAAAATGCTATAGAGAGTGGTGGGATTACTGTTTTTGAATAAGGATTATTGGAAAGAACTGAGAATGTTAGCTTTCATTGTCCATTCATAGTAAGGACTACTTAGGGTAAGATACTCTCTAGAATACTCTGAACAGTTGTGATCATCCACTCCTAAGAAAGATTAATTTTACTGGAAAGACAACAGAGAAATCCTTTAAAGACATGGAGAATGGAAAAAGCGATGGTTCACTTCAAACAGAATGGAGGCTGGAAAGGACTGCTTGCTCTATGTTTCAGGGTCTTAAGCATCACAAAATAAGGTGTACTTAGGTTAATGCTGGCTCAAAAGCAAGCGGAATAAATTATCCAAGAATAAATTTACCCTGGAAATGCAGAAAAACTTTCTAGTACCAGAGCAGTGAGATCCTGGAAACACTTGCTTATAGCAGTAGAGGGATCAAACAAACTCTTCTACTTTCAAGTGGAGTTTGATAAGTATATTGATGAAGTTGCCTGAAACACAGAACTTGTTTCAAATCATCTAGCACATCCATTCGAGCATTATGTCCTTGAAGTCACACGATGCTACATTCAGAAGATCTACGCAAGTGCCACTTGCATAAAGTCAAAGTAATGCCAGCTACAAAAACTCACAGAGCTTCTGCCCAGCCATGCAGGCAAGCAATCAACCTGCTGGCAGTCTAGCTCATGCCTAAATCTCAGGATTTGAAACTTGCGTGTTTTCCTGTAAGATGTGATCATTTTTTCACCCCTCCAGCCGCACAAAAAAATGCCAGGCCTTTTCATGAAACTGACTTTAAAGCATGCATCTGGAATATAGGATAACTGAATTAAAATTTTTACACCTTCTAAGCATCCTGGAAGATGTATGGAAAGATTCAGTCACCTGCTTAGAGTTGGGAGTTTTATGAGGTAGCAAGATGCCTAGAAGTTACCACTGTGATGATGATTTGTTCTTGTGAATCTAGTTCCTATACTTCTGTTCAACTAGATGCTTCAGTTAGGATGTAGAGAAGGAATTAAGTTACAGATAACTGTCAGTTCTTTATGGGTTGTGTGTTAACTTTACCATGGCAGCAGAGTTTTATCAGTTATCTCAGTAATGACACAGCAAAGTTTCTTAGCTCACTCACACTCCAAGAGAATACAGTAGCATCAGTATGATTCCAAGAGCAGTTTAGCCTCGTCAGTAGTGAGTGCAATCCAAACTAATGAACCATCAGAGACAAAATTAGCTTCCCAATAACCTGATTTGGCAGCTTTTTTGTGTGCTTCCAGAATTGGGAATGCTATGTTGTAAGAAGTTAAACTACACCCAGCAACACCTACTGCCTATGGCTGTACTTGTAAGTTAAAGAATGTCAGCACTTGGGACAACATGGTCATCTAAATATTGTTAGAATGACCCCTGGTATAATTTTTGCACAGGCCGGCTAGCACTCCTCCAAGCAATGGTCAGGCACAATCTGGGAGTTGGCACGGGCCAGGAACAGACAGTTTGCATGCAGCAACTGTGCTTTGCAGGCTAACAGGACCTAATTTTGTTAATGTAGCCAGATCAAACCAGAAAGAGCCATGGCACTATACACACGCAGTCACTCCAGCTCAGTTTGCACCTTGCCAGACATGAGATGACTCCATTCAGCCATTGCTTCTGCACCATGCTCTAAAACAGGGTATGTTAGCACAGAGGCAGTCCTGAATGTGAGACTGCATTTCTCCTGCTAAAGTGCCCAGACTAAAGAGTCCTCAGAGTTTGGTACAGGAAGAATCTATTGTCTCTCAACAGCCAGACCGAATTTGGCAGGGTCAGCAATGAGCTACTGCTAACAAGACCAGCTGTCACCAAGCTGCAGTACAGATAGGCCTCACGGCACTGTTCTATGCAGCATCTCTGGTATCAAGATATCTTACTAGCTCATTCCCAGTGCAAGAACCAAGTGCTCTCTGTGCATGGACTGGTGTTAGTCTTGATCTTACAGGCTTGCCTATTACCCAGAGCACTAGTGGCTGCATTGAAATACCTTAGTGATTTTGAGGGAACCAGCCCCGGTCCACTAGGTTCAGCGCTGAAATATATTTAGCAGCAGTTCTGGACACTTGATGCCTTTGACCTGTCAATCAAACAGATTAACCTAAAATATAAATAGATTGTGAGTATTTATGTAGATATGTATTTGTATATACATATATATATATAAAGATATACAGCCCATACATATGAATTCAAATGTGAATTACATGATAAAATTTAAAAACTTTTAAATTATAAAAAACTGAACATCTTTCAATACAAACCTCATACAAGACAAAACCATTTCGTGCATTCATTTCAGCTCAAATTTGACAGCAGAAATAAAGTTGCAAAACAGAATTACAGACCATGATTAGCTCGTCCAGTATTTTGTTATCCAGCATTGTGATGAATATAATACCGCCGTTACAATCCTCCTTAATATATGTAAGGTTTTACCTCTTTTTTGCAGCCAGAGGAACATTGTTCTGATAAGCACTTGGCATGATTAGGTCAAGCCCAGAGTATTTCTACATATCACTGTATGTTATTGGTGCATCACAAACGAAGTACAGAAACATACTGGCTGTGCACCTACAGGAATAGCATATCATTAGAAAACAGCAACTGCAAATTATTTGTTATTGTTATGGGTGGGGAAAAAAAACACTGAAGCAGTTCTATATGATCCAACATCCCTGTTTGATTAGTATCATGTGAATATCCCTGCAGAACAGTCACATGTTGTATCTGGACTCCAGTCGGTGCTCATTTTCAGAATGTGTTGTATAGCTGTTCTTTCCATGTGAGATGATCTTGCTGTCTGCTTCCTCAGTCCAGAACTGTCATTAACAAAAGAAAATTTGCTCCCTGGAAGACAGTAGGGGCTACAGTTTACAATGAGTCCACTTAACCAAGCAGCATTATCCCTGAAGAGGTGAATAGTTCTGTAACTTGGCCCACCTTGTTGCATTTTTTTTGCTTTGTTTGGGTTTTGAAAGTCATTTACTGTGCCACACTGAGAAATGGGAGATAAACACAGTTAACTCAGCCATTCTGCCGTGGTACTCTGCTTCTTCGTGCTGGGTCTCTCTTTCACATACTCTATTTACTTCTTGGGTTCAAAGTTTTCATCTCTTTGCTTTTTTTTTTTTAATCATGTATCACTTGGCTCACCCATCCTTGCACCTCCAGTCTTTGTTGTTTTCAGTCTTTTAATGATCATCTTTCAGTTAAGAGCTCACCAAAGTGTAGATCATGCTGAATGTAAAAGAAAGACACAATATGAAAGTATTCTTTTGAGGCATACAGAGCACTTTGATTTTTATAACCCTTTACTGTCTGTTCCTCATGTCTGACTGTAATGGCCTGTGCTTTCCTTTGCATTCTTTCCATCTCCCTAAAGCATCTTAATCATGGTGTATTCAAGACGGGTATTAAAAAGCACTCAAGAAATAACAAATTCATTATCAACATCCTACTGCACCACAAGCTGTGTTTAAGCTTATTAAAGTGCAGTCTGATGTCTGAATTTGAACAGTGAAGAAACAAAACTATTTTGCTTTAGCGTGTTTGATCTTTAAAACTTCAACTAGCAACTCCCAGCAGGGCAGCCAAGTTTTCCCTTGAAATTGCATTATTTTGTTTCCCTTAGAAAAAACTTCATGCAATAGAAGAAACATAAAATGCAGACACCAGCTGGCGTGAATCCATAAATATTAAATGCAACTCTGGAAAGCAAAGAAATCACAGTACATTGCCACAGCTCCATTTTACAGCAATTCTAATTCTGACACTACCCAGGAAACCACATCAAAAGTGAATGTAATTAATACTACTTTATTTAGCACCAGGCAGTGGATTTTGGCTCATGGCCACGTTTTAGAATGAAGGAAGCGGGGCTCAGAGGAAGCTGCACAACAGCAGAGTCCCAGCGGAAATGCTAGACCACACTACATAGCTGACTTTGGCACGGTCTTTTAGCCAACACAAAAACATGGGGTTAAAAATGTCTCTCTCTCCAGCCATGCCTGGCCATGTCTCCTTGCACTACAAACAGAGCTTGTCTAGCGTAACTGCCATGCTTTCCACTCACACCCCTGTGAAGAGGACTGGTGGGCAAAGGCACCCAGCCCAAGCCCACAAGCTACTGGATGCTAAACTCCTGCTCAGATTCTCATGTCCCATCTATCTCTGTGAGTTAGGCATCTAGAAGCTTCTTTGAGTCTGGGTCCTTCTACTTTTTTCTTCCCTCTCATGTATGCAGATGCAGGCACATATACATGCACATATGGACAGAAAACTTTGTTGTCAATACTATTTAAAAGTAATATTGAGAAACATCAACCTGCAGCAATGACTCCTCAAGATATGGGGAACAACAGAATAGATAACAGACCAGTGATCGAAGGAAAAATAACATTTATCTTTTTCCACCAGCATACAAACATGTCTTACGGAAGGATTCCTGCATGAAAAGACTGGCTCGAAGAGGCACTCCATGCAAATACATTATGGAAGAAGGAGCAGAAGAAAGGCATCATAAAATACCTCCATTTGAAGTGTGTTAACCTTCGCTGTCAAGTAGTTTTATGGTGTGATTACAGGGGCGACTAAAAGCACCTTGGATTCTGCCAAGGCCTTACCTTCAATATGATCCTCATGTATTCTTGCACTGGGCATTTGTGACTGTGCACTACGGACACCTGACAGCTGAAAGGGGCAGGGTGGACAACACACAACTGGGGTGTGTATCTTAAAGCATGTACTTAAATTAGGGGTTTGAACCACACACACGCTTACCCTGTCATGAAATGGAGATTGTAGGAATGACTACAGGCATGGTGCACCCCGTTCCTGCCCACCATCTACCTACCCATTTACTTACCATCTTGAGCATCACTACATCGGCAGCTGTAGTATTTTTCTTATGATTCTCTTGAATCACAAGAAGAAAATCAGCTGATATAGCACAGATTATAATTTGATGCTAAAGTTGTATATTATAATTTTTATTTGATTTAATGTCTTTATCATAACGTTTGCTATTTCACCCATCCTAAGGGACCATACAGACGAGCAACCATTTTTTTCCTTGGGCTGGCCCTGTGGCCTGGCTCAGGCCTCGGATAAATGCTTAATATTCTGTACTGAGGTGTCAGCAGATATAACCACATGCTGTTGTAAGTGAGCATGCTTCCCTGAATCAAGATCAGAAGCAAGTTTTGTAAGACTAAGGAAATAGGCCGGTTGGTTCCAATCATTCCTAAATACAACTTCACACATCAAATGAAAAGAAGCTCCTACTTCGTTAGCAAAAAGATCAGACTTACCAGTACAGATAGTAGAAGAAGGAAAGGAGATAGAAAGCTAGCTTGCACCAGGCCTCTTTTTGACAGTAACTCAAGGTATCAGCATTCATGACCGCAGGTGGATCATATGCTAGCTCTGAACTATCTGCTGGGCAACGAAAATACCTGAAAGAGCAGGAGAAGACATCTGGAATGACTCTGTAACATTCTGTACTAAATATGTGCAGATATACACCCTCCTCATCACCAGCTCAGAAAAAAAGCAATCTTCCATGATATCGGAGGAATTTTCCTCTCTTTTTCAAGCCTCTATTTCCAGACATTAAAATCAGGACACTAGTCTAAGCAGGCCGTTCTTACAGAACCAAGCAATTAATGAATATGGACTTTCTGTGTTCTATTAATTCTTTAGATTGAAACATTCTACCTTCCTATATTTTTTTTTCTGTCTTACTTACTAATAACTTACACATTGTGAGTGACAACATGTGGTAGCTTGTGATCAGAGTATGGAGGAAGGATTACTGGTCTTTAACTGCATCTACACAACTGATTTCAGACACTATGAAGGGTGGCAATCTCAACAGATAGCTCAGTTCCTTCAACTCTGAAAAGTCAAAAAGTCAATAGAGTGTAATATAAGAGCTGGCTGACCACACGTAGCACTGCTCAAAAAAATTTATCATCCAAATAATTTTAATTGTCAAATGTTTTTTGTCTTATGTAGAAGAAATTTCTAGTTGTTCTCAGCAATAACCAGATGTTTGAGAAAATCCTGACAAAAGAACTTTTTTTGGCAAAGGAGTTTTTGCCTCAGTTGCTTTGCAATAAAAAGCAAAAGCAAACCAAAACGGAAGTCCTCAACAAAGTTAATGAACTGCTGTTAGATAAACATAAATCAGATGAAATATTGTTACTTCTGTTGCTTTGAAATGAAATAGTAATGTAATCACTGAAGACTGCTGGGATTGCTTATAGATAGATAAACAGACAGACAGATAGATAGATATAAAAACCCAAACAAGTGACCAGCAGCACACTTTGAAAGTAAATGTTCTCATAACTTTGCCTTCCTCCCTTCCAATATTAGTCACATCCACTTACAATCTCTAATACCATTACAAATTCTTTTACAGAGACCACAGGTGAAGCCTTGCTTAATTATCTTCATTGGGATTAAGATATTACTAAGTAACTTCCCATGGTTTTGCGCAGAACTTTACACAATGAACCCAAACCTGTTTGTGGTTAAATGAGCAGAAATTATGGAGTAATTACAGCAAAGCAGATGGAGAACCATCGAAACAAAGACAATCAAAAGTTCTCTCCAAATGTTGATATCATTATTTAGAGTCTGACCATTTTCACCTTGGACATAAAATACAATTTTTTAATTCTTAAAAAACCCCAAACTTTTATAACCAGTATTATTGTCATACTTTGGTTGTTAATCCTTAGTAAAACAGCACCATAAAACATTTTTATTGCACCCAACAAAAAGGGAGAAAAGCACTCCTAGCTTCACTCCATTTAGCTTTCTGAGAACTATACTGGCACTGTAACTTCTGAATAATACACTTCATCTTATGACTCTAGAATACTACAAAGGTTTGGCAGAAAGTAGTGTAAAAAAAGCTACTACTTTTTAGTTCCTGGTTGAGATAATGGTTTTGCCTTCTTTACAGAATTATTCTTCAAGCTACTTCACAACAGAAGCTATCTGCCACCATATGTATCTTTGTAACACAAAGAGACCCTGACAGACAAAAATCATCTGTGCTTTTACAAACATTGTGGAAATGCAAAACTAGTGAAGACTCCAGACTGACAACCACAAAAACTGATATCTCTTCGTTACCTTCAGAGGCAACAGAAGGCTGATCCTCTACCAGAATGCAGAGGAAAATGCAGTAGCTGCACTGCTTGTCCAGAAAACATTAAAGCTGCTCAACAGCAGGTCTTACACGACCAATTCTGAAAGCCCCTCAGTGAATATAAACATGTAGCAGAGGTCCAGAGCAGAAACACTCCCCACGTTTTCACGTGGGCAGGGTGAAGTCAACAGCTCTTCATCTACTGCAATCCCTATTCCAAGAGTCTCTAAAAGAGACTTCTCTTGCAGAACTGAAATTCTCTACTATACAGCAAGAAATAACTTATTTTATATTGGGGGGAAAAAAAAAAAAGCATAAAGCTGCCAAAGAAGATGAGAAGCAAAATTTTGCAAACCTGACCAGTCTCTATTTCACAACTCCAATGGAAAGGTTTCCTTGCTAGGGTTGAATGAATAGGTCCGAGATCTTTCAGATATGAACTACCTTACGACTCCCTGTCTGTGAAGTATTTAGAGCCCCACCAAGTTCAGATTCCAGCCTACTTAATTTTCAAGTTTTCATTCAGTTGTGGTGAGGGCATCCTGACCCTCTTTGGAATATTTATCTAAGTTGGGAACTTAGATAAATTTAGAAAGCCACATTTATAGAATTATAAATGATGTAACAATATGTGTTTTAATAATAAAAAGATACATTTAATAATTATTCATAATTTAATATAAATAAATATTAATAATTTCACAAATATCACATTACTTTTTTTAATAATAAAATGTAAATTTAATAATACTTGTTATTAATATTACAATAATATGTGTATATAAATAATATAATGATACGTGTTTTCTTTACGTATCCTAAATGTTCATGAAAAATGTTTACTTTTTCTCTGGAAACATAAGTTTCAGCTGCTTCTAGGCAAAAGATATTCAACAATACTCCTACTACTACACTTCATAGTTCATACAATCTGCACATGCAGACATAAGACTAACAAGCAGTCAGCACATAAAAGATGGGCTTACCTCCAGAAGTGATAAAAAAGCAAAGGAACATTTAACCCCAGAGTAAGCCACTCCTGAGCACACAAAAACATTATGCAGAAAAGACTATGGATAGAGTACTCCGGCAACACCAGCTAAAAAGAAAGGAACAGAAATAACAGACGTCAGTAAAACACCTCTTTGATTTTATTCATCTAAGCAGTTTTTCAGAAAACAAACCATCTCTTCAAGTCTTCCGTGTGTCTATCCCTAGGCATACCTCAGCTGACAGACGGCTTGGCTATGAGCAATGAGCACAAAACGCAGTGCCAGGTTTGTCCAGGTTCTAACCATGGCTGTACTCCAGGGGCTTGTTGAGAGACATGGGACAAATCACTTACTGTCTTAGCTGGTGCTCCAGATTTCTGTCTACAAAACATAGATTATATTACTGCCTCCCTCACAGAAGCATTGTGAGACTAAATGAATGTCTGTAAAAGAGTTCTTAAAGAACTAAGTGTCTTTACTGATGCATTCATGAAGGAAATAATAAAGCTATTTCTGAAGCTTCACTTTGATATTGTAAGAGCATCCTTGGAAAACAAAAAGGCTCCTTCTACCATTTTGATATGTTATATACACCCTAAAGAGATTAAATCCATTACTACATCAGTATTGCGACTAAAACACACTAAGACAGGAAACTCACTTTCTCAGTAAATTCCATGGTTCCCCATACTACTTGTTTCAGACTCAAGATGATTCTTTCTATTAAAAAAGAAAGTGAGTGGGCAGCTGACAGAAGCAGAAATTTATGTGATGTTGATTCAGAGTAGTTATTTCTAAAGGTATTTTGCTTTTTTCACTGCTTTCACATTTCTTAGCTGGCTTTCTTCTCTTGTTTTCTTCCAATGCTTTTTCTCAGAAATCTCTATTTCTTTACTTCATTCAAGGCATAGAAGAAATTGATTTCCAGCAGTACATATTTCTCAAAGCTAGACAATCCCATACAGAGTTCATCTGTATCCCTTGCTGCATCTTGGAGCTACATCAACCAAAGTTAAATTACAAAAAGCATTTGAGGGGCTTCTTTTGGTGTAAATTCATTTTGATCTGTCAAATAATTAAAGTGAGCTCTATTTTTTAAAACAACATAAAACCTCCTATACAGCTACTCCCAATGCCTACCTACTCCCATATAGCAATGAATTCCATCTTCTTGGTTCTACAAGTCGTTCCACTCCACATGGAACATATTTTTTTGCTTTCATTTAACTTCACTACTTGAAGTAGTTAGTACATTTGGATATCTCTCTGTCTTTGCCTTCAACTTAAACATTCTCAAAAGCTTATCTTACGTGGATGACAAATCATGATACAATTATATAGTTCAGATTCCAGATGGTAGTTATTTATCACTGACGGATTTTTTTTTTCTTTCCATTTTTAGAATGTGATTTACAACATGACTATAACCTTTCCCCAAAGAATGATTCATCTTCATCACAAATTGCAGACAAGAAAGGTCTTCAAGATATACATCTACTCACTAAGCATCACAACACTTAAAAGCATATTACACTCATTATCACATATTTGATTTCTGGTTCCAACAGAATCCACAAACTTAGCAATAACAGAACCCTGATGCCTGATCAGTGGGCTGGCTGGTAATAACAAGGAAGGAAACCCATGGTGAAAATTTATGCAGAGCTTAAAAAAAAAAAAAACAAAACAAAAAATCTGCTGTGAAGCTAGAAAGGAAACGAAGCAGTGGACTCTCAGAAACAGACTCACTTTCCAGTCACAGTTCCTGGTGTAAATTAAATCTACCTATGCTTTTGACAGAACAACAAATGGGTCATTTATGTCTCTTCACTCTGTGGTGACATAAATAAATAAAGGATCAGTGCTGATCACAGTTTCTGAAGAGGACACATGCAAAGAAGCAAACAAAGCCCAGCTTGCAAAGCCAATCACAGTTTATATTCAGGCGATTTACCTACAAGACTACATCTAAAAGGAGTCGAGAGAACTGAAAGCTTATAGTGTAGAAAGGCACTAACAACAAGGCTTGTGAGGAAAAGTAAACTGAATAGCTGAATAACTAAACAACTAAAAAATAACACTGCCTCAGTTCTTGACTGTAAGAATCATCCTGCATTTTGACACAACGTCCTCTGAAACCAATGAAACTTTCAATCAGCTTTAGCAAACACAGGATTCGGCTCCTGGAGAGAAGAAAGATGATTGAGAAACAAAAACATTCAATCCTTATTGCTCCTGCTGAGGTAGTCAACTGCAATAGCAACTTCTGTGATACAGATAGCTGTGCAATAGGAATTAAACTAAGGTCTTTAATTCATTTCTAGGAGAGCATATGCAGCCGTCAGATGGTAAACACGTTAGGATAGAAACAGTATACTTCTGCTTTGAACCAGGAACACCCTGATTCAGCTAACAACCGCTGCTGACACAGTTCAAGATGAAGTCTCAAGATGGTTATGGAACACAGACTTGAAGGAGAAACTGGCAAAGCAGCACAGTTCTTAAGGGCTGCAACTTGGTCACTTTGAGTCCCACACTAATGAATGTCTTTAGGAATTTATCACCAGAAATTCCGCTGGCTGACATTTACCTGTGGAAAAACATAGGAAAGACTGAAGAGGAAGCCAATTTCTAGACCAAAATGCTGCTAATCAGAAACACCTTTTGCTATAACATAAGCAACGGAAAGAAATGGCTATACCTTTCTAAGTTTTGTTCTGATATGTATATTTAACTAAATATCCATATTAGTAAATATTCAAAATACTTACTCACAATCCATCATTTGCATTTAAAATGTAAAATCTCAGGTAGGTATCATACTCTTATCATTACCATCTGACCATAAATATTTAGTACATCCTCATACAAAGTAGTACACAGATACACGCACATGTAGATAGATTGTTCCCCTCTAATTACAGAGAAAATAAGGCAGGCTTTGCTGTGTGTGTGTTCACCTAGGCTTGGCTGAACTAAAGCATGGGAAAACAAGCGCTGAAGCTAAGCAACCTGTCAGCAGCTTCTTTGTGTTTATAGGAATAAAGGCCTCTGTAGATTGCAACTGCAGAAGGGTATCTCTTGGAAAGCTCAGTCCTAAATAATTTTATTCAGTTTCCTATTTCCTAAATATATTCTGTTCTTACACAAAAGATAAACCCATCTTTTTCTGTCAGTGCTTTTCCTCCTTATTCTGTTTATTACATATGGATACCTCTTTCTCAAATGTAATTTTGCTTTTACAGAACATTATATCATTTTGACAGGGAATGACTCTTGCATTTTGTCTCACCAGTGAACAGGGCACATAAAATACCTCACAGGAATCAAAACTGGGAAGATATTATAGCAGGAATAGTAATCGTCCTTCATCAGTGCTATTAAATTCTTATGCTCAGAAAATCAACTGTAACAAGCGACTCAAACTGTTTTCCCAGTCACAGTTAAGCCACTGAAGTGTCCAGACCTCCTGCTTCTGTCCAGCACTTTGCTTAGGACCAATATTCCCAAGTGCTACATAATAATAGTAATTCTCGCAGAATTGCTGTTTCTTCCCCAGAAAGACTCTGAGTCTACATCAGTCTCTATGTGTGCATGCCACACTCCATACTGTAACCACAGATTTCACACCGTACCCAGAAATTGTCAGCCATTATGCACTCTACCCTTCCCAGGGTTTCTGAGAGTCTTCATTACACTGATAGAGGCTGAGACAATTTCCCTTCTTAGTGCCTGCCTTCTCCTCCCACAGATGGCAGAGGAAAAATACTGAAGAGAAGTGGAGGTTGCATTTGCTTCACCTAACAAGTTGTTCACCTTACAAACACACAAGAATCTGAAAGCACCACACATGCACTGAATCACTCCAGGGCCCCACATTAGGCCCAATCGAAGTGCATATGCTGCTTTATCACAGTGGTTAATTCTGCTGCACTTACTTCTACTAAAGGATGCCTGCAGCTTGCCACTGTGGTGCTGACTTTGCTGCTTTTTTCCACCATATCCCTTGCTAAAGCTGATATGTAGAACATTTCCTCATCGGTATCAGGGAAAGAGGGGATGGACATGTACCCAAGGTTTTCAGAACACACGAGTTATTTTAATTACACTTTAAAGGCCATCCTAACAGAGCCAGCCAGAGCTAACCTGGGTTACTGAGAAGTATCAGCTGCTGTATTGAAGGCACTGTTAGACCAAAGGGAGACGATTATTTAATGACTCTGAAATTCTGCTAATTGAACAACACAGACCACAAAAATCAGGAATGCAGTGCAAGCAAATGGAAAAAAAAGGGGGGGGGGGGGGGGGCAAAAAAAAACCATCAGAAACACAAGAAAAATAGCAGTAGCATGTGCATTAGCCCAGACCAGGCACGTATGTGGAATGTACCTACACTGAAACAAACAAATCGTATCTGCTTGCTTCTGCTATTGCACAAACCAAAGAAGCAGAGTCAACTGTGTATAACTTAAATACACAGACCATACATCTTAACATTTGCAACAGTTTTAAACATGCTGCTTTCATCGATCAAACACATTAAATTTACTGTTGAAACACAGGAAGGCTTCCCACTTATATTTTCTAGTGTATCTTTCTAATCTACTTTAAATGATTTGAGTTACTTGAGTTCCAAAACCTCCTCTGAAAGGCTGCCCTAGAGCCCAACAGAACACTGTCACAGTAAATATACTACGGTTTTGAGTCCAAATTTTCAGGTTCAATTTCTTTCAGTTCTCCTCTTAAAATCCACACTTGCTTGTGTTTCTACGAGCTCTGTTCTCTAGTCACTTGTAGCAATTACTTAGAAATTCAGTTGCGTAATTAAAATTGTTATAATACCAACCTATAACCAAAGCATTCTAAGCAATTCAAATCCATGTTATGCAAACCTCAAGGTATTTAGCAGTTTGCTACATAGATGTGTGCAACTAGCTGAAAAGAAAAAGTCTGGAAAATGGATTCCAGATCATCAAAAGAACAACCTGCAGCTGAGCCTACTAAGTTCACATATACAGCTTTACATTTTATCTGGGGGAGAGCAATGGTGCACTCATGCAGGACTCAATGTTATGGACCAAATGCAAAGCAGAAATAAAAGAAAGGATATAACATCTGTGTTTTCATCCCTCCACCTTTCTGGACCACAATGAAATAAAGCAGCACAAAGCCAATGATTTGTAAAGGAAATTTCATTATTCTAATGCACTATTAAGAGCAGTATTAAGTGGATGTGAACATTAAGTCACTCCACAGCACAAATACCAGACAATGAAATGAATAACACAAAGAACCTAATTACCATTCTCACAAAGCACTTCGTATCCATCTGTAACACAGTACCAGATCTAATATTAAAATAGAGGATTTCTGGATGCTCTTTCCATCCCGGCTACTAAACACGTCTATATTTAGGCCTATTGTTTCACTTCTCATTGTCTCATTTTTGCCTTCTGCAACATGGGGGTTATTATATTTAAAATCTATAGACTCCATTGCAGCTAGTTTATGACTAGACTATTTAAGCGTTGTCATAATACAAATAACAACTTTAACAAGAGTGACAGAGGAAGATCAGGTCTTTATGGGACATTCATCAAGAATATCTATAAATATTTCTGCATTGCAGTGCCTATGGGAGGTCATAACAGCCAACAGGTAAAGAGGTTATGAAACGGATTTAAAAAAAAAGACTTCAATATAAGGCCTGCAGGGCACCAGCACAATTCAAAAGGTGCCCTGTCCTTGGAAGGCACGTCATTGAGGCAGATGTGCTGTGATCTTACAAGGGTATCTCCTCTGCTAACTGTTCTTTTCCACTCAGCAGGGATCAGGAGATACCTTCACAACCTTTCTTTTTTTAACGTTAATTCAGAACCAGTAACGGTAGCTGGGTTAGCAACCCTGGAGTGAGAAATTCTCTAATTTTCACAACAGAGACACAAAATAGGGTGAGAAACGCTTTCTTGCCCTGCCTCACTATTGTGTTTCAGACACAACCAGCCAGGACACCCCGCAGCTGGGTTATTCTAAGAGCTCATACCGCCTTTGTCTGTTCTCCCAAAACTGGTGAGAATGACAATTACTACCACAGCTGTTCATTAGGATATCGAAAACCAGCCCCTCATTTCACAGGCAGGTCTATGAATACAGAAATCTCAGTGATCATTAAAATGAAGTTCAGCCATCTGCATGGCACAGGAAGGGCCCTCGGGCCTTCTCCCGGGGGTCTGCCTAAGATTGACAGTTTCATGAATGCTGAAAACTAAGTGTTCACTAAAGGGCTGTTTCTGTATCTGGCGTGTAAAGGCTGTCAGTCTGAGGGAGCAGATTTGGTACAGTGCAGACATGGTAAAGACAATCCCTGCCCTGCTATTCTAACAGCTTCATTGAAAACATCAGCATCTAAATGCATGGCAGGACACTTAACTCCCAGCAGAAACAATTTTCATCCATATAACAGGTATGATGTAAAATCACTGCACTCTATTTTTAGGTATTGTATTGCTTTTTGTAATGGTGTAGTGGCTTTATAGGGTCTGATCATGAAGAAAATCCATAAAGAACATTCTGCTAAACACAACAGTGACTTTTGATTTGACCCCAGTTTCCTTAGTTTTATCAAAATGCAAATATTTACTTTATTGCATATCAAATTAGAGCAAATACAGCCCATTAGCAAGTCAAATTTTGCCAATATCTTCAACACAGCTCAGAAAAACAGATGCATAAATTACATTACCCCAAGCAGCTGAGAAGTACACTGCTCTCAGGAGTATGTTACAGGCAACAGTTACTCATATACATTTTGCTGCATCTTCAGCCTTATTCTACTATTACTTGTGATGTCCTGATACTGTAAGGGCATATGTTTACATATCCTTCAGAAACTACTGGAAGAAGCTGAGTTGTAAGGCAAGAGGTCATCTATTACAGGCTGATACTTTGTTTGCCACTTTGATTATTGAATAAACATTTAAAAGATGAGATTAACAGCAAAATACAGTCGGTTATCCTGAAATAGTTTTATGCTTAAATATTTTCATGAGTAATAATATTATGAATAACCATATGTATCTCCCTTCAAAAGGTATTTCAATTTCCATCACGCATCACACTGTTGAATCTCACTTACTCCCTCGAGTAAAAGGTGGGTAAGGACCAAATAGTGACTGAGTCACAAGTTTGAACTCTTCTCTCTTGCAATAGTTTTGTAACTTTTCCCCTTATGATCTACCCCTGCTTTAAACAGCTGTGCAGGCACAGCAGGATATATTTTTTCATTATCCCTAGGTAAGCACACAGACATCTTTAGGTAACAATTGCTAAAAATAACAATTGTTATCTTCTAACTTTTGAAAAGTGCTGAATTCAGGAACTTGTAAATTTGCCTAAAAATAGTGCTGGCACAATGCACATAATAAATGAGCACCAGTAGTGAATGAACTGCCTGCCAGAAATACCCTACTTCCTCTAAGTTCTTAAGTCCTATCTTAAGGACTTTCTGTCCTGATATGGTACTGTATGCAAGGAAAGGACGAAAGGGATTATGTTCAGTATTTTTATTGCAATAGTAATCCTTTCCAGTAAATATGAACCCAATATATTTACAATAAAATAAAAAGCGTGAAGAAGAGATGGCACTATCTCTAGTCAAGCAACATTTATGGGATTATTTCTGCAGAAAGTATAAATACTGCCAGCTCTTTGGTCCCAATTCTACTGTAAGTTCTGCAAACCAGTCACTGTGCCAAGTTCCACTCTTTCTGATGAAATTAAAACTATTGGGGTGCCCAAGAGACTAACTGAATAAGGCACACCCCCATTTTATACCATTCCACACTTCATAGATAATAAGTGTAACAGAAGAGTAGGCAGAAAAGACTTAAGAAAGGGGAGGAGAGAAGCTTTTAGATGATCTGTAGTGAGTTCCCTATCAGAGTGCAAAAGAGGAAAAGCAGCAAAGGTAATGAAGGTCTAAGTTTTATCTATACTGCAAATTTATTGCAAGATTCAGGGAAAATTATTATGTCCCTCATGCAGACAAAATCTCTACCAAGTGTGAATCACTATCAGTATAGTAACTCCATCCTCTTTTAGGCAAGTTGCAGAAAACAAGCAAACCAACACAGAGCTAGTGAAAGTGTAGAACACTTCAGTTAAAAATATTTTACATGCTTTTCCCGTATCACCACTTCCTCGTCAAGCTACATTCTTCTTTCTTTCACTTGTACAACCTAAGAACAGCCCCTCTGTTTACATGAACAGCAAATTTAAAATTTATCTCATACCTCTTTTGACTAACAAGAGATGCTCTATACCAAAATTATCCAAACAGAACACATCCATAAGTCATGACTTCCATAAACTAAAATTTGTGTACCAATACATTTTTATCTAACTTCAAATTTTATCCTTAGTGTGTAAAGTTACTCATTCGTAATATAAAAATACCTTGTCAGAGCCACTCTGAAGGCCAGAAGAAAGTTGGCTTTATCATTTAATAGCAGTATCTTTCAAATAAGTACTGAAATACATGCTTACCAGTTTTATGTCTCTCACGCATGCTCAATCTAACATACTTTAAAAAGTCCTAGGTGACTTCAAACAAAAGAGAACCTAAATTAATTTAGTTTTATGAAAGATGGTATAATTAGAGTCCAAGTCCTAACTGACAGAATGTGTACAGCATGGCTAACTTACATCCTGCAAAATCTGAAGAGCCAATCAATGCTTCAGAAACAGCTGCATTATTCCAGTGCCTGCATGCAAATTCTAGAATTTCTTCGGAGGCAGCTTAGAGCTAATTATGTTTGCATATGTGTAGCAGGGGAGTGTAGCTCATACTCACTATGATGTTGACAGAGATCTACCTCATCATATTGTCTATGTTTAGTACTATTTCTGTAGAGTAAGCATCACAAGTCTCTAAGCATACGACACAATATGATTTCACTCCCAACAGTCATCAATCGGACTACAGTAGTTTGAGTCTGACTCCAGACTGGGCTGGATTTGAACAGCTGCTGTACAGATTAAAGACTACACGCAATTATTAACTCAATGAACCATCAGAGCCCTCAAAAACAGGAAATAAATTTTTAGCTTCAATTAAAAATAAAAGATCCACGCTATGCCTGCTAACCAGAAAACCAAGTAGCTCTTTGAAAACAAGATTTCTATCATCAGATCAGCTGTGCAACCTTTCCTTTCCTGTTGTGTACATGTCTTGTGAGTGTAAACAAATGTTCTTCATATTTATTACCATGTGGTTTTTGTAGCACCTGGCACAAGGCTTTGTATTTTAGCTGAGTCTGGAAGCATTGCTGTAACACAAACACTAAGAAAACACATAATAGAAAAGGAGACCCAAGTCTTGCTGAAAAAAAACTCTGGCTGAAGCACAACAGGGCCTTTAAAAGACTGAAGTATGCAACTAAGGAAATAAAAAAAGAATGCAAAATTCAGAGTGGCAAAACATAAGTCAGCGAATATCCACCTAAAGACAACAAAAGCAGATTTGCTCCTGTACTGCATTTTCTTCCAGAAAGAAGACAAAGAGACTGAAACCACTCTTTTGAATTTACTGAAGAAACCTTTAAAATGCAAAGAGTCTTCATATGATAATGTTAATTCAGAATATCACTGCTGTCCCAGTAGCAGATCATATGTTTAAACCTCTAAAAAAAAAAGGAGCACTGAGCAACTGTTTCATATTCATATGGTTTATTAGGCCAGATAATAGAAAGTTCAGATCCTGATAAAACTATCCCATGCGATCTGATCAAAAGGTACCCTGACTTCTTGGAAATATGTACCAGCCACCTTCCTTCATGACACAGACCTCTCTCAGTAATGGCCAAACCCAAAGGGAAGAAAATGATGATTTTTCCAACAAGTAAAGCATTACTAGCTCAAGTGAAGTGTTACGAAGGCAATAGCTGAATTGTCTAATCAAAAACTTGTATTTCTTCCCCTCATTCTGCTCAGAGTTTCTCATGAGTTTCACTGTGAATTTCTACACAAATTCAGACATATTTGGTCATAACCACCAACAATGCACTACGTGTTTTTTATCTAACTGGTGTTTAAATTATAATAACTTCAAATCCCAATTTAAGTCCAGGCCTATTCCACATGAGTTTATGCTTGAATATCAATCTGTTTCTCATCTCAGAGCAATAGAGACTGCTCCAAGCTGTCAATGTCAAGGAGGGACTGAGAGTGCCCACAGAGAGCTACCACAGCTGCTTTCGTTGTAATTCAGTTTTAGAGATGAATGGTAATCATGAATGTCAAACTTGAAGCTGAACCCTTCCTAAATCCAGGGATGTTCAGAAAGCTTTTTGATATAAACCAACTGTTTTGAGTCACTGAATTGCAGTGCAAAGATTGAAAAAAGGAAAAAAAAAAAAAGAAAAAAGATTTGAGATGATAGAAAATAATTTTAAAAATAAATAGTATTTACTTAAATCTTTTTATACACAGCAGTGGCTGCTTGGGTACAAGCTTTTGCATTGCACTGAGTCATAGGGAGACAAAGTATTGAACAACTACCTGCAGTATGTTTTCTATATAGATAATTCTATATTCATTCTTCAGAAGTTATTCATATTGTCTCTTGATTAGGGCTTACGCTTCCGGTCACTCAGTAGGAAGAGTCTCCTCTCCTGACAGTTTTCCCGCTGCCCAGATGATAAGTCAAAACTCAGCATTTTCATCATATTGATGAGGTAAGAAAAGAGAGAGCATTAGATACATCAAGAAATACAACAGGTACTGCGAAACCTGTAACACTGATGAACTCTTTGGTCTCTAATGAGAGTGGACAAAGCTCATGTGCTCCATCATTGTAACAATCACTGTTAACGGGAAAAATGTCACATGGTGCCATTTTTTGTTCCCTTTGTGATCTTTGTTACAGTAGCAGTTTATCAGAACTCTGGATACATACGCCTCTTTGTCCGGCAAGGCAGAATACCACTTATATTTCCACAGTTCAAAAATACCTTTTGACTAGACTAAAAAGTCTGTTTTCCTCTCAGATAACACAAGCGCCTAAACTTCAAAGATGAAACGTTGAGTACTGAATGATACATACCACAAACCTGATATGTATTTACCCTGCAGATCTATCCCTCTGGTGTGGCTATGCTGCACCATTTTCTTTTTCCGTCAAGTATAACCAAATGAGGAATTAAAATATCTTTACTGAAGTTGTAAAGAATTTACAGCACTAATAAGATAAAGATAAAACTAATGCTGCTATTCCCAGTTCTGCAACAAACTAATTGTCTTATTGCTGTAGTTTCTGCCTACGAGATTTTTCAATCCCAGGAAGAAAGTAGGATTCCTTCCTACATATGGATGGAAACACACAACTTCAAAAATTGCTTGTGATTATACATCACATTTGCTTATATAGCCTTACATTAAACGTTTTAATGAACCATGCTATAGGCTTACAGAAGTACTCTGCTAATGATTATCAGCCTGCAGACTGGCTAAAAGAATGTCACGCATCTATCAATCTCTAAATCCATGATTAAGCAATCATCTGACATATCCAGAAACACAGTTAAAATCCATCACATTATCTCAGGCTTGCCAGTGACTACAAAGCAGAACAATGGAACAAGTGATCACTGTAACAACCAGCAAATTTATTAAGAAGAATATGATCAGTCAATCGAAATCAGCTATGGCGACACCTGGCATTCTTCAAAGCGGTATGTCCACTGTAGCTGCTGCATGCAGAGAATGGTGGGAGCTACTAGTAGGTGAAGGTCTGGAACCTAACAAGGTCCAAGTACAAAAATTATTTCGTATGGCAATTACTCCAGCGCACATTGCTCAGTCTCCTTCACCCAAAATATGCAGGAAAAAAAAAAAGCTGAATCAGGATAAACATGGAGAGAGAGGGCTACTTTTTAAAAATGCTGATCTCCCATAATATTTATCTACAGGTAAAGTAGAACCACCTCCATACTCAGAAAATACTGTTTTCATCTGCTTTTAAGGAAAAGCTAAAGAGCTAACTTGTTCCCTGTTAGCTGATCAAATGAGCTCAGTAATGTTCCACTGAATATGTCGTGGTTTTCTTCCAAGCTTTGAGTATGTGCATTCAACACTGACAAACAGGCATGACACAGACACAGGATCAAGCCTTATCTTCTTCCTTGGAATGCTCCATCTACAATTGAACCTCTGGTGTTAACCCACAACCCTTCAAGCTTCTGATTACTCATGCCTCTGAATTACTGTTACTTTCATACATGTAAGTAATTTTGACTTTTTTGTTTTACAGACTATTTAAATATGGAAACACACCAAAACAAAATTGTATGCAGACACTCAGGTGTCTGGAATTATATATTATGCTCACTAGGTTTTACATTTTATTTACAGTATCTCAGTCTGAATAGAATTTCCATAATTGCTCTTTAAGCTAACATTGGTTTTGGTTATTTACCAAAACCTGTAAATACAGTAAAACATAACTGTGGTGTGTATTAGGGTATATACTATGGAACATAAATTTAAAAAATACATTTATTTTATTTTTACAGAGCAGTAAAAACCAGAACTGAATCTGGTAAACACCAGAACTATTGAGTACAGAATAAATTTCCGCCTCTACTACTGCGGATCCAGCTCCACTGGAAACCACGGTGACAGAGGTACTAGAACAGAACAAGCATTGGCAAACCCCAGCCTTCTAACTAAAATGTTAAAACTTGCTTCAAAAAAGATTAGGCGAAGAGGTTTTGTTGTTGGGTTGGTTTTTTCCCCAAACACCACACCTGCTAATGTACAATCTACTGTTGCTGTTACGACTGCTAGTACAGGAGTTCTGAAGTGGCTAAGTTTCATTATTCAAAAGTTGTCCCTGCAGGGGTTGTTGTCTGTGTATTTGTATTTTTCAAGACAGTTCAAGTTCATCTGGAACATCTTTGAGACTAATGTCACCTTGCCTGTGGTTAGATTTCTTGCTGAATTTGCTCTCTTCCAATCATTCCTTTAGGACTTGAAAAAAACCAAACCAAAACAAAAAACAACCAAAAAATCCCCACACCAAATAAAAATCAAGAAAAAGGATTGAGTTCTGGTACAATATTTTCTTACACTTGCAGTTTTACAAATTTTATGCCTAACTTAACTAAAATGCTGCACTACAGCAGGAAAATGAGTAAAAGTCTGTCTTACCTACCTCGATTCCCTCCCAGGTAAGTTCCAGTTCCAGTTCTGCTGTTCATAAATCACTCTTACTTTAGTTTAATGGAGTTCAAAAACAAATATTTGCTGATAATTTGAGAAAGGTCACTTATATTGTTCAGCAGTGTTTGGCATGAGCAAACTGAAGTCTGAAATACGTTCGCTGAGCAGGACAGCAAGTTCAATCAACTTTCCTCCTTAGTAAGGATTTCTCAAATTAATTAAAAATTACGATGCATAACTTAATTTAAATTTCCTCAAAGGTAAAGTAATAATATTACAGTGGTTGATTAATGAAATAGACTATGTTTTAATGTAGGAAATTCCTAATTGTCTTTAGTGCTAAAATAAGTAAATCCAACAGGAACCAATCAGGTAGGTATACTTCTTGAAGTATACTGCAATTACAATTATATAATATTGCCGTCATCATTAACTGAATATATTTTAATGACCCCACAAAAGTCATGGTAGATCTGTATGGCACACCTTACCTATCCCGCTCCTCAGCAGGGCTGATGAGCCCAAGAAATCTGTACTGCTGTATTCTGTACTGCTTTCACTAGGCTCGAGACAACTCAGTCACAACTAGCTTGTGTACCTCTGTACAGCACTGCAGTGTGTCGCGTAATCCTATCCTTAGAGAAACAAAGGCAGTTTAGCATTCAGCAACGCTAGTGTATGTCCTATGTGAATCATGTAACACTTGTATGACACACCAATTTCCACACAATGGAACATTCAACAGTTTACAGCACACACACACGAACACAAATCTATACTATAAAGCCCCCAAAACACACCACTGAATAAAATGAGATGCCTGTATCCTGGGAGAACTGCATTTCACGCTGGCTTCAGAAAATAAGTCCTTCCTCTCATTTACTTCGGGATAGAAGAGATTTGAGTATGGCTATACAAAGTTCTTTATACATGATCAATCGTTCTCAAGTAACCAGAAAACTTACACTGATCTAATTCTAGTTCTATAGCACCATAAAACATGGTGCATGCATACGTGCATGTACACATGCCAGCACCATATATATCTGCTTCACACGATCCCTACTTGTTTTAATGATATAGAAACATTTTCCCCAAACCAAACGTCAGAAAATGCCTGGCTGCAGAACAATTATATCCTCCGTTCTATTTCAGAAAATGTAAATAAGTTATATAATATCTGGGGACACATCACATACCTGGTCACAGCTTATTAATAATCTCCTTCAAGTAGTTTTGAAATAAAACTGAAAATCAGTCCTTAAGAAACTCTTTGCCCACTGGGATCAGATTTATATAACATATTATATGCCCATTTAATAATTCCCAAGAAACCCTTCTAAAACCAGCATATAATGAAACTGAACTTGTTTTTATAGCCCACCTATAATATCTTTAAAAAAATAGAATTACAGCAGATCTTAGTTCTAATTTCATAAATAGCAAGATATCACCATTTTTAACCCTTTAAAAGAATTATCTGACTTCAAGACATAGGAAAACAGATGTGTTGCTGTTTCATAGAAACAGACCTAAAGTCACACAATGTTTTAATGAGGGATATATTTAGTGCTTGTTGAAAACATCGTAACTGCTATTTTCCTGTATCTATATAGCTGGCACTCAACTGTACTTCCAGAATTTTCACCAACAGCAAATCCTTTATACTAAATAAACTAAAGCTTTTTTTAGTGATTGACAGATTTGAACACTACAAATCTCTGTAGTTACTGCACCTTCCTTTTCTTGCATATAATCTCTCAATTAAAACAAATGTGTCCCCAAAGAACTTTGAAGTGGCTGAATTAACAAACTATTGAAGTGAACCAGGAACAAGCCAGTCCCCTATGAATATAGAGTCTGTAATTAGCCAAAATGCTCCACTTTGCTGTTCACAGTGAGGCTGAGGCTCAATAAAAGTTAAACACTGATGCAGGTAAGGCATTCCCATGGGGCTCACATATATTAATACATTACCACTCACCGGTTGCTTTACATCAAATAAACTGGAACACAGCTTGAAATTGGCTGGCTGCCTATTTAATAAAATGGAAAGCTATTGGTGATAAGTATTTTCTCCTATTTTCATATCCCTAGTGTCATAAACAGGCTAAGTAAGTACTTAAATGTGGCTCCTAACAGTACCGTGCTCATAATGGTGCCAAACAGATACGACTCAGGTTCTGACTGAGCAGGGAATGACACTTCAGAGATTCTGCACAGAGTCAGTTACACCTTTAGATCACCCCAGACCAATAATCCCTCGCACTCACTTTCCCAAAACCTCTAAGGATGAGGCCATCGGTTTCTTAAAACTGTATCTGAAGTCAGTTCTTAGCTCGATTAGGATGCAGTCATCAGTCTACACTTCAGTGATGACCTTTTTAAGCAAAAGTGCAGCATAATTTAGGTGGCTCCATTACCACTCTGAGGAAGGTAATTTATAGAAACGAATACATAGAATAAAATAGTTTAGAACTATAATTGTTTTGGCTTCAATGGGACAGAGTCAGGAGAACAACGAGTGTTTATGAAAACCCTCTTTCAAGCTACAGATGAGTAACCCATGAATGTATCAACCCTACAATTTATCATCTCCTAATCCCTCAGAGACTGAGGCACTCAGCATCTCTCTTGTGTCAAGTTAAAATAAATACTATATCAACTTTTCTATTCATCCAGTTAAAAAACTTAAACATTAAATATGCGGCTAATAAGATATTTAGTTTATCAATTAGTAAGCCACTGTTCAAAAAAAGGTATTTCTAAAGCCTGTACTACAACAATATCATCAGTTAGTAGGGCTTTATAGCTTTTTTTTTTTTTAATAGGTGCTTTTATAAGCACCTCAAGCTGCAACTGCAAAACGATTCACCACCTTCAAAAACAATGATCCAAAATGAATGGGCTGATGTTCTTTAGTTTCAGTTCTTATTCAGAAATCCTCTATTATGTTAGCCTTTTATAATTTGTCTTACTTTGTCCTTCCAAGGTCATCATGACTTCCACACGTTGCCACTGGATGGCTTTAATTCTCATAAACTTCATAAATCCTAGGCTAGTTTATGCTCACCTTTCGCAGGAGGAAGCAAATACGCTCAATATTTCTCAGCCGCTCTCTCTGCCAAGAAAAAGTGGGAAAAAGGAAGGAGATTAGCTGGTGTTATTGGTGTTATAAATTAAAGACAATACATTACAATTAAAATGGGTCAAGATCATAATGAATGGCTGCAGAGAAGCAACACATTATTAATCTGAAACAACAGTATTCACTTCTTACCTGCTGACTGCAAGCCAAATGATTTACCCATTTCAAAGTTCCAATAAGTTATTTTTTCATCTGTTACTGGGTGTAACAATAACTGGGGATTCAAGTCTGTGTTAGCCTTGAGCCAGAGGCTGCAACTTCTTTTTAAGTCACCATTTGTGTCTCTATCCAATGGTGCCAATCTATACCACACAGACAAAATACGGGCACAAGCAACTATGCATGGGGAAAAAGGAAAATACACTTGACCAAAGATATAAGAAATACCTGCTAAAAATATTCCTTTTATGGCAATATAAAAGGCATCAACATGTATACTGTGCAGAAGAAAGCAATCTGAGATTATTGCTTGAGTTATCACAGAAAGTTTCATATAAGAGCATCAAATATGTGAACAGATCACAGAATACTTTGCTGTGTTTTACTAGAAACTCTACTATTAACTTTTTGATCACACCACTAATATGACTGAAACAGGGATGGATTAACTTCTTTTATCCTGGAGACCAATTCCATTACCATTTTAAAATAAGAGGAAGTTATGTCCATGGAACACCTTACAAGTTTTAGGAAGACAACAAATTACTGGAATTTGGTGCATATAAATACACATTTCTTGTGTGCAGTTCTCAAGCTGGCAAAAGTGAAGTCAAAATCAGATTACTTCCAGTATATTCAAAACCAGATTACTTCCACTGAAGTCCTCTATAGGGTTTCTTAATATAATTTTTCTTCTGTTCTCATTCTTTGCTTATGTGTTAGTGAACAGTAAACAAGTCTTCTTATTTGAAGATTCACATAAAGATTACACTTAAAATCATCAGTGGTCTAAGCAGTACTGCAAATCCCCTGCAGAGTTATGAAACAAGGTTAAACGGCAAAGCACTAGCTGCTGAATCTGGTTATCATTTGTAGGCAATTCAATAACTTGATACTCTGTAGAGATCAGATTCAGCACCTGTCATAATCATTGTAATTCCCAGTGAGATGACGGGGAACCAAGTTCTGCTCTCAGTTCTCGTGGTACAAATCTGATGTATGTTAAACTGTAGTCAGCTAAATCACCCTAGATTATGGCTTTAACTAACAGAGGAATTTTCATATGCTTAAATCTGGGTTGCATTTTGGTTTGTTAGGTAAAACTGAGTTTACAGTCCCAGGGTGATATTTAACCTTTTCCATAGAAGACGCAGCAGAATGTGTTATTTATTCTTAAAGTACAGGAGAATTTAGAGCCCCACCATGGGATAGAAAGGTCTAGAAATGCACCTCTTATCAAATCCCTTCAAGCTTTTGACTCATTGATACAGACAGTATGGGAGAAAGTGGTCATCCTATGCTTGAACACAGAGAAAGCAAATTATTTCAAAAAGGAAAACTTGTGCCACAGCATGAAAACATAAAAAGAAAGCATTAGCATCATATTACATATCCTTCAGTTTTTGAACTTCCCAATTATTTTCCTGCCTCCTTCAGCAAAAAGGAAAGCTATTAGCATAAAGAGTTGCCATCTGGCTTCTTAAGACTGGCCCAATAAATCAACTTTCTAAACTACAGTTGACTTCACAACAGATTCTACATTCATTTCCACACTCATACTTCCACTGACAGCTCAGTGCATCTTCCTTTCTCTCGTAGCTGTTGCTTAGCAAGGCACTGGTTGTACTTACTGCATGGACTGGGTTACACTGATCTATTGGGCTTTTGAAGTCTGTCCGAAGTTCATCAAAGGCGATTATCTGAAAAACAATTTTTTTCAAATATTGTAATGAATGCTCATTCAAACACTTATTTTTGCTTTAGGGACCAATTAGATGCATCACCTGCCTTCCTCCATTTCCCGAGAAAATACAGGAAACTAGCTCCCCTGACAAACTCCTTTCAGAACTAACTAGTTAAAACAAAACATGGGATACTCCTATATATGACACCTAGAATCCATTAATTTGTCACTCTGTAAAATCATACCTATAGCCTTTTCAGCATTGTTGCTTTCCAGATTTCCTCCCTCATATCAGCTAGAATTCTCTTCTCAAACTTCCAAATGACATGAAACTATTTCACAAACAAATACATCTCCTGACTTGATGAAAAAAGTAATTAGCTGCCTGAAACACAGAGATGCATCAGATACGCTATTCCAGGTTTAATACGTACACAACAGCTCCTTTTTATTAGTTGTTAAACCTTCTTCAGATATTAATTCTGAATTAGTATCAGCTTAATTATTATTAAGCCACCATTCACTATCAAGCAAACTCCTCAAAAGGTAAACCACTCTAGAGAAAAACATGCCGTTCCTAAATTCCAGCAGGTTTTAGAACCTTACTTCATTAATGGAGACCTCACTAATGCAGAGATGTCTTTTGCTCATGTCCTTTAGTTTCCTCCACTAACTGTTGGATTGAGACACACTGGTAATTACCACCTGCTCTTAAAGTACATCAGATAAAAGTGTCCATAAAAATAATAATGTTTGATAATGTTTTCTTGGAAAGAAAACAGCTCTAATAACTCTCAGCATATTTCATTCAAAGATCTCCAAGCACATTCTTTATGTTTGTATTCTTGTAATAGCTTTTCTTCTGCTTGCTTCACCCAAGGAATGAAAGCTCACTATGACAGGTACCACATAAATAGATGTTAAAACAATGATTCCTTTTTAGACGATTTACAACCCAGGAAAGTATTTGTTCTCAATAAAAAGATGATGGAAGTACAAGGTAGCAGTGGAATAATTAGTATATGAGTGCAACAACCATTCTATGACATGTTACAGCACGCCTGCTGCCTAGCTGTTCAAAAAGTAACCAACTGGGTGTCAACACAGACCTGCTGTATAGGTAAAACACATTCATTTTACAGATATGGAATGCAGGAGCAGAAATCCTGAAAACAGCCTATCCATGAGTCATATAATAATCTGGTGAGAGGCTTGAGAATAAAACCTAGAGCTACAGTCCACAAATCTAGGCACTACTCCACATCTCACTCTAATGCTGCATTCATCACACTGAAGCACATTTAAACTCAAAAGCATGGCATTTTACAAGAGCACTCTACAGAATTCAATTTATTCAACTATGACAGTCAAAGTGCCAGATTAAACCACAAAGGGAACTATAAAACGTGATTATAAGAAGTGAAGCATTTCTCCCCATGGATGCAGTATCTCTACAAGTTAGGAACTAGATCTGCAACAGATGTTTAGGCTAAAGTAAAAGGGCAAATAACAGAACCTGTGAGAGGGTCTGAGTACAATTGTGAAGAATAAGGCTCATGACACCTCTATATTTAACACCTCTTGAACAGATCTTCATATTCTCAAACAGGGCCAACTGTTAAGAGGGTAACAACCAGTCAGATGCACACACTTCTGTTTGTAATTGGGTATCAACATCGGCACTGACAGCATTGACAGAAAGGGGGAAGGATGACCCCATAACAGGCGAGTGAGCTGCCTCTCTTCATAGCTGTGCCACTGATTTACTTTGGGATCCTACACATCTCCTCTTTGCCTCACTGCACTGGCACTGACTTACTTTAAGATAGAAAACTGTTATAAGCTTTGAGTGACAACTGTTTTTAATAACATAACAGCTTTTCTTCTTTTGTAAATGTAGAAATGAGCTGAAATTTCCTTAAAAAAAAAAACAACAAAAAAAACCCCAAACAAAACAACAAGAACAACCAAACCAAAAAAAAACCCACAAAACCCAAAGAGTGAATGTGCTGTGCTCTTCCTTTTGGTAGTCAGTAACAGCAACCAGGAGTTTGATCATCGTGACATGACAGCCTGTCAGCTCATGCTGTGAGGAAAGACTGGTCTGAGACAACAACAGGAGGAACCTGAATACTAGAATCGTAAGACCGACCCCCTTCAAGACGTCCAGGAAAGCCTCCAAAGATTCGCTGGACACAGAGATAGGATGATAAGCCTGAAGCGTGTTTAGATGAAGAACTAGGTTGCTCTGAAAAACAGAGCCATTAAGGCAGGGCTCTGTTGAGCTGGCCTTAGCTAATGCAGCTAAGTGTTGAAGAAATCCTAAATGACAGTCTGGAAAAGAGATTACCCTAAAATATACTACACATTTAGATTTCCTCATTTTTTGCTTTCTCTTTTTTTTTTTTTTTTAACCAACATTCCCAACTCTGTAGTCAAAAACATACTCCATTTGCTGGCATTATTTTATGTCATGCTTGCATTATATCTAAGTGCAGTGAAACAAATATGACCGTATTAAGTACATTGTTTTCATGGAACTAGTAAGTGTATATACAATAGTCTCACAGACAAACCTTTTGGGATGCCTGCAAATTATGACAATGTTAAGAGACATTCCTGCTACACCTGCAAGAAACAGATTGAGGTCTAGTATCAAGCACACAAGATTGGAGGAAAGTCTCTTCGGTAAAAGTTTCAGTGTCTTTCTGGAAAGAGGCTGACAGAAATAAATCCTCCTCAATTTTTAACATTTTATTTCATAAAAGTTCCATAATAGTTCATATTTTGTTAATTCCTCAAGAACAGAAATCCAGTGATGATGCAAAGATATCTATTGTAATTTATGAAAAAGCACATTCCTGTTTCTCAGTCACAGTGAAAAGACTGAAAGCATAACATCAGGCAGGCTCACAACCAGAAGGAATATAAAGAAGCTCCCAAAGTGTGTGTGGGGGGCATTGGTTTTTTGTGTTTGGTGTTGTGAATTTTTTAAGTCTCACAATGCTACGTGTCCTAATTCTTAAACTGAAAATGAGAAATGATGGAAACAAAGCTGTAGCTTCTTCAGATTGGTGGTTACTCACAGTACACTATGTAACTGTGCAACAAATGATTTTGTATTACTGAAAATTAGAATAAGGCTGGTTTGTGCTGTAGTGTGGTTTAAACAATTAATTAAGAAACATCTTCCT
This sequence comes from Chroicocephalus ridibundus, assembly GCF_963924245.1. NCBI lineage: Eukaryota > Metazoa > Chordata > Aves > Charadriiformes > Laridae > Chroicocephalus > Chroicocephalus ridibundus. Next base: position 18,159,700 of record NC_086286.1, read on the forward strand.
TTTTCAATTATAACTAGCCTTGTGTAGCAGCTTAATGCCCTAGGGGCATGTGTTGCCATTTTTCCCTAGAAAAAAACAAATAACTAAGTATTACCTCCATTAAATACTTCACAATGCTTTCACAGGCGGAGCAGTGTTCTGGCCATACTCCAGAGAAACAATCTTCTGCCCATTTCCACTTCAGCTGGATGCAGTACAGCTACCTATTTCCCATACGTCAGCTGATGGGAGATGCAGAATTCTCTGGGATAGCATCCTGGTATTCTCAAGGTCTGTTTCACCTCCAAAAATTGTCACACTTACCAGCATCTTGACAGAGCAGTTCATTTGGAGGCAGACAATGTAATAGATCCCAATCAGGGCACCTCACTGTATGAGCTGCCGCCATTTCACCCTTGTAAATTAATGTATTTTATAAACCGTTCATTATCTTTTAGTTATCCAATCTAATTTGATCCAGGGTGGCAATTAAGATTCCAAAACATACATACACATGGACACCAGCGACCCCATCTCTCCAAAGGCCACAAATAAACAGACCATTCCAAAGAAAAATGACTAGCCTCTAGCCACAAAGCTAAACAGATAGCTATGCGGATAGCATTTTGAAAACGTGTGACAGGTACTGATCTTACGCAGAGGAGAAATTTATTTCTATTAGTAAATATTAACGGTGTACACAGCTTCATAGAAAGAGAATAAAGACCGTTTGATTGATTTTTTTTTTTTTAGGAACTCCAAGAGAAAAAAAACAAGTTATCTGTTTATTTGCAACGCTATATCAGGAAAAAAAAAAAAAAAAGCACATCATGTTTAGCAAAAATTTTTATCATTACTGCAGAAAGGGGCCAGGGACTGAATGGGCAATGAATATTGAACTACCTTCTGACTTGGCGAATTTTCCCTGCGATTCCACATTGCAAAACACTGCAGGAAATTTGTTCTGCCATTTCCCTAGCTGTGCTTTTTTTCCTGTTGATAGAAGCGTACTTGTGGGTGTTATCCACCTAATAAAAGTAAAGGTTTATAAAAATACTGGTTGCATTCTCTGGTGATTCACACCATCTGCAAATCTCATAACTCCAAGTTTAAGTCAGCAAAGAGTTTGCCCCAGTTTAAACACATACTGAACAGATGAGATTGTGACGACAACGTATGTTTCAGAACGGCTACAATTGCAATGATATTTATAAAATTTGTTTTCATTACCTGCACTCTCTGTGCTCATCTCCAGACAATAACAGCTTTGAATAATGAAGTATTCACATAAGATTGAATCTGAATTTTGTTTTCCTCTTATGCTTCTGCACCCATCAAGCTGAAAATTTCACCTATTAGTGGTAGGAATGAATTACAGTATCTCATTTTTAGGGAAGATTTTGGTTTTTTGTAATCACTGAGCTCTTACAGAAATATATATTTTAATTGAGAATGTGATGTTTTAGGGTGGCAGTGGAGTTGGTGTGGGTGTGAATTCAGTGACAGCAAAGAAGTTGGATATTATTGCTTATTGGCATCTCAGAAAAGTTAAGATAAAACAGAACTTGATGACAACCACGCTAATCACAGAACAGAACAGTAACACTGAACATATGTTTCCTTGCCACCACCCTGTCAATTTACCACAATCCCGTCTTGAAGAAACTGTCTTTAATGGTTGATTTAAACAATTTCTCTATCCCACCACTTTCATACACAGCTTTAACAGCACCCATACTGCCAGTTCATAGGCTGCCTGCAAGTCAGTAGATGGACAGAAGGTGGACAGGTTTAGGAGCATGCTGTGCTCCTAAACTTCATGCCTGCCCATCAACTGCTGTACAGACATGTTTGCTGTGTTTGGGAAATGGTGCTGAACATTTATGATGTTTGAACCATGTTGATGCAAGCTGGGTGAGTTACTTTGTTGGCTTTTGTTGAGCAGAAGCAGAAACAGACAAAACATGTGAGAGAGAGTCAGTCAGGAAAGAAGGACTTGAAATGGAATATAAGTGACTATCTTGACACAACGGAGTACAGGGAGCCCATAGAGAGATTCAGAGAACAGCTACATCGACAAAGTGACAGACTGAGAGAACAATTTTTGCTACTCAATTCTTATCATGATATGAAATGAATCTGAACAAGAAATTTATCTATGTGGTCGGTGAATATTTGTTCAAGATGCTTGTTCCTCTTCCCTCTTTCTCTTATGGTTGAATTGATGTGGTTCATGCTACCAAGCAATGTAAACACGGCAAGGAAAACCCTTCCCCCTCCATAGGGGTTCCTCTGCGTCAACACCTCCACTGTGATCTCCAATGAGAACACGTGTTTGAGCCTAAGCAGCTGTTGGTCACAATACTTTCAACATTCTTGTAATACCCTGTAAATCTGTAGAATAGTTTTATTAATATTATAGTCTCTGATATGTCCCAGAGACCATACAGGACCCATCAGGTAATGTAGATGTGAGATTTAAACTGCTTTTTAAGTACTGTCTTCCTCCCCCTCACCAGGGCCACTTTTTGTTAGATTCAGTACTCACAGCATCACAGATGACTGAAATCAGGTCTGAACCAACCTGACAATTTTAAGAACACCATAAAGTGCTGACATTAAGCTAGGAGAAAAAAATGGAACTAAATCACTGGGAAAAAAATCTGCCAGCGATATTAACAAATCCTGGTTATATGATACCAAACTATACATGAGTACAGCAGAGAGCAATTTGGCCTAGTTTGGTTCATTAGCACAAGAAAAGGATGGAATGCAGGTTGTGCTATGACAGGAAATATCTTTTTCTTTTTTTTTTTTTTTCCACTTGCCAGTTCTTGAGTGTATTGTTCATTATTTGTTTTTACTAAATATCTGATGGGCATGGGTTTTTAAGGCCCCAAAAAGAAAAGCTTATTGTATTATAATAAATCAATGTCTTCCTACAACATCTTGATTGCCACTGAGCTGCACAGCACAGCTTTCACAGCCTCTGAAGGCAGAAAAGACAGAACTTAACTTCCACTGCAAAAAAATACAGCCTACTGCAAATACTGTTCACTCTATTGTCTACCTGCAGCCCTTCAAAAAAGGGCATCAAATAAAAACGTGAAGGTACAGTGATGGGAAAACATCCAGAATGTGTGCATATGCACTTTATAAACATTCTATAATTATCACTTACATAGAAAATTAACTTCATGGAAAGGACACAGTCTCAGTTAAGAACATGCACAAAGCTTTCAGACCATACTTGCACTTCTTTGTAACAGAGGGGTTATCAGCTGGTTCACTTTTTAAAACACCTGGAGCTGGGTAGACATGCAGCAAAAGAGTAGTTCCAGATTCCCTTCACAAGTCACTTTCCGTCTTCAGAAGAGTGGACAAAGTAGGCTGTTACCGCTCAAGTCAATTCAGGAGAAATGAAACAGGCTAAACACAGAAGACAATGCTGTACAGCATCACTGTATATGCTGACAGGAAGCTGAAAAACAATCTTTGTTCTAAGTCTTGGGGTTAACTTTCAAACCCTTCAGAGAAATATCCAGATTAGTAAAATTTTCTGCTTTTTGCTTCTTAAACAGGGAACTTCTACGTTCTTATTTCGTACTTACTTAGCAAGATGAGCATCTATGGTTCTCCTCACGCATGTTCTTAACAGTAGTGCTCTGTACCCAGTACTGGATCTGTATTTAACACAGCTCATGAAGGTTTTCTGGCAAGCTCAGAGCTGCTTCAATGTTCAGGTTCACTAGTTCAATCTATGACCCACTGAAAGAGCACAAAATTATTCATTAAGGTTACAATTGTAACTATAGTAAATTCAGTATTTCAGTGAGCTATATACTAAAGAGTATTGTCTTTACAATGCTGGAGCTGTGCAATATTACAAGTTTACAAAGCTGTTCTCACTCATGTCCCTAATGACTACTTTTTGGGTGTAAAAAGACTTCCATAAAGTAATAGTTCCTCATAAAATAAACTGCTTCAATTCACCAGGGATCCAAAATGTGTTATAGTACAGATTCACTAATATTTACTTGCTCAGGGGCTGGGGGGCATATGGTTGCTCTGTACTATGTAAACAGTTCAGAGAAGGAAATGAAGAAATACATACTGAAACTGCAGTACTGAAGGATTTAGGGCAGCAAAAAGTAAAACTTAAGCTACAGTTTGATCAAGACATGGAAATCAATGCAACATACAAACTTTCAAGAAAATGTTTTAGGTCCATTTTAGCCTCATATTTCATCCAGAAAGAATAGCTACCAATGATCCTGCACACTAGCATTTTGTTAACTAGCACAGGCAATCAGATCCCCATTTTCAGTAAGAGGATTAGGCGTACATATCAGAGTTTTCAAAATAATCTATTTTCTCCAAGTTAGAAGAAAAAGTATTTCCAATATTTACAATAAACTGATTCTGAAAGAATTTCCAGATTTAAGACAAAAAGCAAAATTTTGTTCCAATGCTACATTTTTGCTTTGGAGTTTACTTTGGTTTTATGAAAATTAGATTATATGACATAGGTTTAAGACCTCATTGTATTTATTTTAAAGGAAACACACTGCTTAGTAGATATTGAAACATTTTCTCTTACTTTCTAGATCAAAGTATCTCTTGTTTGTCCTGTAATGAGACAGTAATGCTAGTAAATGTTATTAATTTATCGTCACTTAATTGTCAAAACAGAATCCAGGAAAGAGAATTGAAGGGGACCTCATGGGCTGTCAGCTTCAGCCCCCAATTTCTGCAGACACCACATCAGAAGATCCAAGTGGTAAAAACACTAAGCTTATTTTTAAAATAGAGAGGAGGCATATGATTTCCCTTTTCACTGCTCCATTTGGAACACAGCACAAACCTGCTGTGAAAGTTGGGAGCCTTCTCCTAACTTTTAAATTTGTTCAGAGATAACACAAGCCATGTATATCATTGCCAAGACTGCTTCATTACAACAGCTACTTAGTAAAATGAGAAAGTTTTATTTTGCAGGAACTTGCATCCAAATTGGCACCACTCCAAAACCATTTGTCTTCAATTCAGCAGAAACTCCATCCCAGCTCATGCTAATTGACATTCACACAAACCCACACATACACACACAAATCTTATGCATTACAGCCCTTGTATGTGAATTAATAACAGAGCTAAACGATGCTGGCACTAAATCTCTACTTCATTTTTTCTCTAAAATAGTGGATTAACTCTTGGGTGTCTGGAGCTTTTTATACTGACACCTGCCACAAGAAACTAGATGTAACCAATCCCTTTTCTGAAAGCCAAAACCTCTTTCTTGCCAAATTTGCTTAAGAGTGTTTATACATAAGTTACATGTATCAAATTATCCCTGCATTATTAACCCCTCACTTCCAACAGTAGGGAGAAGGAAAATCCTTATGAACATGAAAAAAAGGGCCATGGATAATGTGATAACACAATAATGAGTGGCAGAGAAATAAAAAATGGTGAAATAAGGTTCCTTTTTTGGGCTTCACCTGGCTATCCAGCAGGCTCAGCTCTCTGTGTCTCAGGGGACACCACACTCTCCCCTTGCAGATCAAAGCAGGGACCAAGTCCAAGAAGAACTCTGTGCCTGCTACTGCATGCCAAGGGAAGAGGTCCCCCTGACAAGGCAGTGCAGCTGGAATTTCCTCTGAAGACAACTTGGAAGGAAGTGTACCCAGTCAAGCTGTGGCCAAAGAGATAAGAAAAGCTGCTTGAAACGCTACCTATATGACTGCATCATAACAGCTTCAGTTTGATTAGGAACTGTCTGAGCAGAGAGGCCTGACACAGCTCTGCTCTCCTCTCCACCCCTGCATCAAAGCCACACGGCAGGAATTTATATATGGCAGGTGTAGGATTTGTCGCAACTCAGGAGCTTCCGCATTAGTAATGGAATTCAGCACACCATCTAGAAATTGGAAAGAGTTTTATACTGGCAGATATCACCACTGCTATTTAGGGACTTCGGTATCCCTTATTTGAAAATATAACTCAACGATGCACTAAAATCTGCTGCTTTAGAAAGCAGTTCAGACTCAGGAGAATGGTGTTAGAAAGCCCTATAGGCCAAATACCCACAGTATTTGTGTGAGTTTGTACTTCAGATAAGGAAGCTCTTAACAGAGTTAATAAATATTGCCTCCCTGGTTCACATCACAAGCTTTCAGAATACAGTCTTAGCTCCCAATGACATGCACAAATGATGCACTACCTCTGTCTCTTTGTAGCAGGCAAAATACATGCAAGTTTAAACATACATGCCCTGAAAATGTACTAGATAACATCACAAAGACAAAAACCATCATTCAGCTTAAACATTACTAATGCTGCAATTTTACATGGATATTTTATCCTAATGAGTGAAATATGCAACTCCATGTTGCATGTTAGTATCAAAAAATAAACCTTTAATCCTTGCCTATCCTTGACAAAGTTCCTCCCCTCATCCCTTTATTTGACTGTTTTTAAATTCTTATCTCTGAAACCCAGCGAGCACTCTGATATATGTAACAGCACTTCCCCATTAGCCAGATGGGTGTATCAGTCAATGTCTCAATGTTATCTCGTATGACTTAGTTCCGTGCCTTTCTCCATAAGATCTCAGCTACAAACCTGCCTGGTATTTCAAGTTGCCATATCGGGGCACGTTTGCATCCTAATTATACTTAAAGTGAGGCTTAAATCCCTCTGGAAGTTGCAGTTACATGATCAATGAAGCAAGGACAGAACATAAAGCAAAAAAATTTGGAGCAATCTTTACACTGTCAAGTATAATTCATTTGGAAATCACCCGTCCTGCCTTTCTGTTAGTATGAAGAGCTCTTCTCTATTAAGAGTGACAGACAGCAGTTGATTAGAAAGATTATTCAAAATTGCATGAATGGATGGGCAACCTGCCTCAAAAGCCAGAGAATTTTATCCTTTTTGTCAAATTTTATTCCTTTTGTTAAACATCTCCTATTAAAAAAAAGAAAAAATGGCTCAAATCTTGGTTTTCATCACACCTGCCCATGCAACTTGGTAGCTTCCCACACCAGTGTATCTGAAATATTGGTTTTTAGGAGAACCTTAACACTACAGCCAAATAAAGTGCAGAGAGGAAAGTGAGATGAAAGGTATTCCCTTTCTTCTCTTATCTCTCCCCAATGTATTTACTTTTCTGAATATTACAGTTATTAATTCATCACACATTAATAAAAGTAAACAATAATAACAATGCCTTGCAGTTATAAATCTGAAACCAGAACACCCTTCAAGGCAATGAAGGCCTTAACAAATGCAAGGAAAATATAATTTCCACTTTTTATACAAGGGGAAAAATGAAGCTCAGAGAAATTAAATGATTTGCAAAATCAGTGGCAGAAGAACCAAAGCCTCCGGATTGCTGCACCATATAAAATGTTAGGGGAAACAAAGAATACTGTCAGTAGACTAATAACATATGAGAAGTGGAACTATGCATTTCTGTCTGATTATTGTACTGTTGTTCATCTCTAGAGCAGAGCATTGCTTTAAGCAGTGCCTTTTTGGATTAAGATTGCAAATGGTTTTAAATCACTCAAGGGTAGAAAATTGTTCTATCTGTCAGATTTCACACCAACAATTGTATGGCATTTCCTTGCTCTACTTAACTTGAATTTTATATGCTGCCACTATTAAGCAACTCTCCATGAAGAAATCTGAACACATTGCGAAGGCAAACAAAGCTCTTGTGACTCCACCCAGGGCTGCACATATACCTGAGCACCTAGTCTTCATCTTTTTATTGTAAAGATATCTTTATTTATCTCTACATCTTTTGTCTGTAAAAGGATGTTACATTTAGGCCAGCACAATTTAAACTTTTTAGGCTCTAACTGAAAGCTTAAACTAACTTAACAGTCATGAAAATCTTGTAATTTCTCAAGTATTTAAACCAGATCCTAAGACTTTTCCAATAGAAACCCCAATATGCAAAATTAAAAACATATAATCTCCATTCTGCAAATATGATTCAAAAGGTTTACCTATGGAATTGTAGAGGTACAATTATAGTACTCTAACTAAATATTGATGAAAATCCACAAAGGAAGGCTCTCTTGCCAAGAGCACATGTGCACAAACATAGCAGTCTGCATTGGTATAGTTATACCACCGTATTCCCCCGCATAAATAAAAACTAGACAAATGAGAAAAAAAAAAAAACACAAAACAAAAACTATACTGATGGACAAAAGCAGTATTATTGCTTCAGCTGCACCAAATCAGATTTCCAAGTCTGCAGAGAGGTGCAGCAGAAACCACTAAGAACAATTATTTGGCAGTCACCTGAAACAGTCCACCTATTAGTAAAAGAATTAAAAACTCCATCCACACTGTGAAAAAGACAGAAATTTCTCTTCAGGAGTACAACCATACTATACAAAGCTTTGAGTGCTTTGAATGGGAAGTTACTATCTTCATGAGTTACTGGTTATTATTGCAACATTACAGACACAAATTCGAAAAGGCAACGCATTTTCCGAATGTAAGGAATTCACTTGTTCTTGTTAGTTTTGACAAAACTGCTCAACAGCTGCAAAATTCTGTTGCAAGCACAATGTTCCCAGAAGGATGATTTGATAAGTATTTATTGACAGATTTCTACAACTGCTATGAAACGGGCTCTTTAAAATAATTTCATCCAACTGCAAGGAGAAACAGTTTTACTGGCTAACAACAGGATTCTGGGCACAGATTTTACTTGCTTACCACAGACACTGAAATATGTTCCCCAGTTATCCCAAAACTGAGAGATATCAACCCTCTCCTTCAGGAGAGACACAAATGTCCCACCCATTCCCCAAACACAGAAATCAGAGACTACCTGTGCTTGTACCACAACTTTATACCCACTCACTGTCTTCCAGTCTAGACCAGCTGAAATCCAGCCAGGCAAAATCAGCTGTGCACGTATAAACTGCAGTACATTAAGAGAAGGAAGACAGGCAAGCAAGCTGTGCGGGAGGGATGATGCTAATATAGCTGCACAGAGCCTGTTTCTAAATAGGCTAATAGTTTTGCTCCCTGCAGCAAGAACACATTTCAAAACAGACCTCAAGCGGAGGACGAATTTTTAAGGTAAGTCCAGACTGCCACGCTTCCCTCCCTCCCCAAAGGATTTCATCATTTTGTTGTCACAATTTTTTTTTTTTCTTTTTTTTCAAACCTTAACATTACTGCACCCAGTACAGGGAAACAATTCAGAAAGTAGCAGTATTCTGTGAATCAAACACACCTTTCAACTTTTTTTAAAGGAACACAAACAGTTGTTACCAATATTAAGAAAAAAACCCGACATATTCAATTAGCAACAAAACTGGTGAATACACTACATTATTCTGAACAGAAAAGAAGCTTGCATGTACATGGAGATGCATTACTTAAGTTTAATTACATTCAGCGTGGTAGAAACAATTCTTCTGCCTCAGTCGACTTAACAAATCATGTCTTCTATCTCTCAACAAGAGAACCTGAATCATCAGGCTACTCTTTTTTTTTTTTTTTTTTTTTTAAATATGGATAATAATGTCAGTCCCACTGCTGGTATCATGCTACTGTGCATAAATATACATTTCACTAAAGAGATTATAGAGGCAAGAGACCTACTCTTATTTTTCTGTATAAGAATTTTATACCATGTGAGACCATTCCACTTCGCAGGATACCTGTGTCTGGAGACTCCATGGGTTACGGGTGAAGCTAATGTCAGGGTCTGAATCAAAGGTAGCAGATACAAAGTTGCAACTCCCACTCTCTCCTTCTACCAGTAAATCTTACAGAGGATTTGACAATGTTTCCCACCAGCCCAAAAGCCCAAAAATCTGTGCACCTTTGTAGGCTACGGTAAATACAGGTTGAATCCCTGCAGCAATAGGGAACTGAATATAAATCTCCCACACTCCTTGTACTTTTGTCACAAGCATGCTGCCAATATTCTGCCCTGCATATGGTCTCCTCCTCCTACATGCAATGGAGCATTTTATGTGGATTCTTTCTAAAACAAACACGTTTTTCCATTTAGATAACAAGATCAAAACTTTTTAAACATTTCAGTATCTAACCACATCTGATTTCTTCAGTTCAGCATCAAAACCCCAAGATTAGTTACTCACAGAGCACCAGTGACAACAAATTGACATGTCGTATCAGGAATGCTGTCACTTGTTAGTTAGGTACTAACTTGATCTGATAGTCAGTACTGTCTTGAAAAGCAAACAAACAATCTGTTATAGGGTGGATTCCCAGTCACAGCCACACGTTCAGCAAGCTAAGAAGGGGCATCCTAGCAAAGGTCATACAGACTCTTGCACCAGCTTTTTCTTCTGTCCTGGAAAGGAGGCAAACAAAGATGATACCTGCAGATAAACTGAACAAACAGAGGTATAAAGTTAGGCCAAAGCTTCACCCCCAGTCTCAATCTCTTCAATGGGCTAACGGCAAATTGTGGGAGTGTGGATCCAAGCTTTACAGCTGAGGTGTTGACCTCAGATTCGTGGCTCTGATTCTATACTAGCCATTCTAATGGCTAGTGCAGATGAACTGGTTTGTAGACCTCCCAACCAATCAGGGTGAGAATGAAACAGCATTATTTTCTATCCACACGCGGGAGTGGGGCGGACAGAACTCTGCTTTCAGCACAAATGAGAGCACTGTTTTGCCCTTGCTTCTCTTTATACTAAACTCCATACCAACTCAGAAAGCACAATAAGAAACGAAACAGCTACAATTTTATTTCTCACTACCTCTATATCACAGACTCATTACTACAGATCTGTACATCTTCTACTTGTATAGGCCAAATTCTTCACTACCCAGGCTTTATCCACACCAAACCGAGGACAGGCTAGACACGAGTTGGTGAAAGACCAAACACAAAAGGCTGCCTAGATGCAGAAGGTAGGAGGAAGGATGGTAGCCTGGTCACATTGGACCAATAGCAGGTTAATTCTGGATGGAGGCAATATAACTGACTACCTATAGATGTGAGAGGGTGTTTTCTTCTGTCCTTGTTTTTCCTCAAAATTACAAATAATTTCTGATTTACCCCACCTTAAATGCAATGTGCTCCCATGCAACATTTCCACTTGTCTTTTTTTCTTCTTATCAAACCTACAGTATGGGGAGTATGCAAGGAAAAAGACACAGACACATTAAAGACATGAAACTCCATCTTCATAAATTATTCTCAAAATGAACGGAAGCACTTTTTCTATTAGTTAACAGCACAAAGCTAATAATCCCAGAGCTAGGAATGAACAGGATATTTCTGCAGAATAAATTTGGGGAAAGGGTAGTATACAGATGGGAAAATGTACCAGAATAGATACAACTAGAAAAAATATTTGGTCCAAAGAAGGAGGTAAGAGAATGAGACCAAAAGAGAAGATTTTGTTTTCAGTATCAGTAAGATAAAAGTCATGGATGAGAGACTGGCCAGCTGGCTAGTGCTTTCTCTAAGCAAGTTTCCAACCTTATCACCACACCACAATTTATTCTATTCCTGAGCATTCAAAGATTCCTACATATTGTTACAAGTTATTATTTTGACATTTTTAATTTCTGTTACACGGATATAGGCTTGGGAGAAGTATTAGCCTTCCTTTCCCTCACATGTTCCTTACATTGAGTTCTCTTCCATTTCCTCACAGATTTCACATTGCTGCTGCTACTTCTTTTCCCCTCTCTTGTGTTCTCCATTCCTACCAGCAGTGATTTATGCACATTCACCAAAATTCAGGAAACACATAAGGGCATCTGGGTTCTGTTGCTAAAAAATCTGCTCCAGCATGTCAGACATTACACCATACCCACACAGAAGACTCATTATACAAGCTGTCCAAAAACGTTCACCACCTGAATTCCACCATACCTTCTGGATTCAGGCAGCCTTCTCAAATAATTGTCTCCCAAACAAGAATTCTGTGTTCCCTCTTGTTAGTCTCTTACTCATACATATATTTTCTTCCTCTCCTTTGCTCTTTCTTTCACATCTTTCTCCCTGAATTCTTCCCTACTCCAGTCCCGTTTTCCCCCTTCTCACACCTTGTTTAATCCCCTTTACCCACACAACAGTGGGGTCCACACAACAATGCTGTCTCAGAAAGGAGCCCGCTGTGGGGCAGCAGGCAGAAATGCTGCTGGATCCGTGCTTCCTGCCTCCCAGTGGCAAAACAGGAGCCCACCTGGACCAGCAAGAGGCAGGACAAGGGAGCAGCAGCTCTTCTAATGCAGGCAGCATCAGGCAGGGATAACTGGATTCAAGTTCTTCCCAAGTTTTCTTTCCTTCTCAAAAAGAAGCCAAGCAGAACTTGGAGGAAATAACTCCAAGGCCAAGACACACACACACACACACACGAAACGGCCATCAGCCACACAGCGATGTTTGCAGAGACAAGGCAAGGTGAAGCAATACAGCAGCAATGCAGCTGTGGTTGCAGAAATATGGCAAGGGATACAGCAGCCCATAAAAAATGATCAAACTTTGAGAGTAAAATAACAGCAGCCCAAAAAGCATCCTCATCTGTTCACCTATATTCTTATGAAACTTCTTAGTTTAATACAGGAGCATGGTTAAAGCTAAGGATACATTTCAGCATAGCTCCAAACAGTCCTGCCACTTAAATGATCATCAAATCAATTTTCTAAAGGATCTGATAATAGTGTTTATATAATACTGAGGGAAGTGTAACACTGAAGATCACACAATCAAATTGATCTCAGTGGAGCCTTCATTACGCTTGCTAATAAACGCCCATTCTGTGAATGTACAAAGCAGTTTATACTTAGATGGTGATACAATGTGAACTATTTAGCCAGAACTCATAACGCAATAAAATAATAGTGCAACAGAAGACTGACTAAATAATCAAACACTTGAAACAGTGACTCACAGCATGAAGATGGTTGGCATTTAAATGTATTCAAAAATCAAATGTCATTCTATTAAAAAAATGGTGCTTGTATCAACAATGCCTGGCACTTGCATGGTATCCGTTATCAGAGAATTGCAAGGACTACAGCTTATTAATTCTCACCATTTTGCTGTAGATCTCCTTAATTTTTTTAAGCTTCAGTTCCTCCAGTAACGTGCTTAGCTTAGACTTCCAGTTGTATTTAAAAAAAGAAAAAAATCTATCTCTGATAGCTAGAATATGACATGACCCACAAAAATGTAGAAATACAAAAGGACCCAAAACCAACTCAAAGGCTTTTCATGACCTATTGCATTGGTGAGGAGTTACAGGCAGTGGGACAACTCAGTGAAGGCACTATTCCTTCATCTCCCTTATGTTCTGCTTCATGTGCTCACGTTATCAAAATTGGAGCTGCAAGTTCAGCAATCCTGCAGTATCTTGCTGAGAAAACCTACTTCTATTGTAAATGTTTTGTGATTTTTTCAATACCTTCTAATGTAACTTTTCACAATGACATTCCTAAAATAACTCCTTGCTTTATATACTTTTTCAAGTGGAGAAAAATACAGACTCCTGTCCTGCCTTCACAAAATGCACTGATGATCCTCTGAATTTTCCCGGGCACATAATGAAACACTAAGAAAAAAGATGCTGTGTCCCAGTAGAAAAGTTCTGTACTCAAACTGGGGGGATAGGATGGAGAGACTACAAGGTGAAAAACTGGCTGTACCATCAGACTGAAAGTGTAGCGGTCACTGGTTTGAAGTCTGACTGATGCCCAGTTAGGAGTGGAGTTCCTCAGATACCAACACTGGAGCAAGTCTTGTTTGACATCTTCATCAATGACTTGGAAGATGAGTCAGATGGAGCAAGTTTGCAGATGACACCAGACTGGGGAGATCAGCTGACACACTGGAGGGCACAGCTGCCATTAAGAGTAGCCTTGATAAGCTGGAGGAATCGGCCAGCAAAAGCCTCCTGATGGTCAGTCAAAACAAAGGCAAAGTCCTGCACCTCGGACAGATCATCCACATGCACTACCACATGCCCGGGAGCAACTCAGCAGAAAAGGACCTGGCCATTCTGGTGGACAAAAGGAGAGATATACAAGGAGAGACTGAGGGAAGTGGGTTTGGCTATGGTGGGATATAATTATTGCATTCAGTTTCCTGGTGTGGGTTAGACAAAAGTCAGCAGAAAAGTTCTCTCAGGGGCATGCACCAAGAGGACAAGAGACAAAAGTCAGAAGTTGCACCCACAGAAATTCCAGCTGTGTGTAAGAAGACAATGTTCACAGTGAGAGGAGTAAAGTACTGGAACAGGTTCCCAGAGAGGCTGTGAACTCTCCATCCAGGGAGAGTTCATAAGTCAGGAAAAGGCCCTGAGCAGCCTGGCCTAACTTTGAAATTAGGTCTGCCCTGAAGAAGAGATTGGGCTAGATGATTTCCTAGGTCCATTCCAATTGAAATTCTGATAACCTTTTATTATTTCTTTTAACAGGAACTGGTTATTTCTGAAGTTGCAATTATCAAAGAACATAGGAACTATTCTGTCAATAAAATTGCATCTTGGTCTCCACACCGCCGTCACAAATTGAATTTTTTGATGGGAATTTCCAACTGTGAGACATTGGAAGTTGATCTAGTAAAGTAAATAGTATTTGACTTCTTCTACCTTTACCTCATCAGCTGACTCTGTCCTGTGACTTTAAGTGACTATCTCTTCAAAGGGTGGAAATAATAATAATTCTTACCTGTTTCATATGGGAGAGACATTTTGGTCCCACAGAAAGTGGAAACGTTTTCCAAACCACCAACTCCAGCAGAGTAAGTCTCTCGCTATCCCCAGCTCATGACTTAAGTGAGAATTAGTTTCATTGCCTGGTAGAACCACCTCCAGCTGGCAGCGGCAACAGTGTTTATAAGTGGTTATAAGCACTGAGGAACGAGTCAAAGAGAAGTCTAGTCTCTCTAAGGAGAAGATTCTTATTCTCTCCTGAGCTTCTTCCTCTTTCCAAAAAAATATTTTGATAAAAGGATATTTATGTTGAGATGGGGGAAATCCACTAAGCCAGAGGTCTGTGGGTTGAATTCAATGTTTTAAGTGTGATTTAATGCAGTATGTGGTGGTTGAATAAACAAATATATGTAACAAAAGCTATAACCTCCTGCCTCAGACTCAATCTGCGAGTTGTACTCAACGGTCTAATAAAATATGACAGCTATATTGCCTTGCTTATTAACAAGCACAGAAGTTTTAAAAAAAGCACTAAAAATACATTATTTACCAATTTGGACACGAAATCCCTTTAGTAAACAGATTTTCCAACTAATCTGAAGACCAAAAAAAGTATTGGATATGTGACAACTGAATAACATTTAAATAGTTCTCTGAATATTTTTGTGGACGCATGAAACTCCACAGAATAATTTATTTTACACAGATAATGGAGTCTCTGGGACTTGTAAAGCATCTGGAATTATAGCCAGTAGCAACCACTCGCAATTTAAAACCTTTCTCCAAATAAATCTCATCATGACAGTTCAAGCATACGCAGAGACCAAATTTAATCTTTCCACAGCATTTAAGTCTGTGGTAGAGCCCAAAGTCTTCTATGATTTTTTAATTATTATTTAAGCATGACAAGGTAACTAAACTGAAATATACTTATTTTCCAATATATAATACTCTGCTCCACAGCGTATGCTGCCTGGCCTAATATCTGTCTGTCAGCATTAATGTGACAAACTTCGGAAAGAAAAGTTGTAAGGGAATTGTCAAACTATGTTATAGCCAGACCAATCTGGTTTTGCTCTGTCTTTAAAAAGAGTGGAAATATCAGACTCATTCCTTAAACTGTCATGACTATGAAACCTTCAGGGACAAATGTGCTTAGCTGCTTAGAGAAGAAAAAGTGTCTTCAAGAAATACGTATAACATACAGCAACAGCATTTTGTGCAGCTGTTCAAATAAAATCAGATTAAGATTTGACGAATCACATAATTATCCAATATTCTCAGAGAACCGAATTAATGACTGATTAAAAGAAGCCCTGAACTTCAATATCTGAAAGAAAATTCAATCTTGACCACAAGTCCGTAAGGAAATTACTTTCTTTCAAAGACAGGCTCTAAAGCACTGTAAATGGGTTAAATTGAGATGACTGGCAGCCTTTACTGAAGAGAAGCACAGGTTCAAGTGAGCTCGTGGATCTCTTTCCTGGTTTCAGGTAAGAGAGATAGCTATCCTCCAAACCAAAATTACAGAAAGAATAAGACACTGATACACAAAGAATACTGATAGACTAGCACCTAGTTTGTGACCAAAGGGCTTTGCTCAACTGAATTTGCTATGAACCCAAACTTTAAATGATTCTCTTGGGCACTTTTTATGTATCCTTAAAATTAAGGTTGCATAATTTATCAAAAATTAGGCTAGGAATTTTATGAGGAAGCCTAAGTGAGTCAGATACTGAATACTCACTAAATTCCCCGTATATAACTCTTGGAGAGCTTTCAAATTTTTTTATTTAAACTACTGAAACTTGAGTACTAATAAAATACAATCCACATCACCAGGACAGTCAAAAAACAGAAGTGGCAACATCTTATACATACATAGCATCTTCTGTCAGAAAGTAAAGGCATTTTAGGGGTGACATGCAGTACTTGGGAGTTCGGTTCCGTTACACACACTTAGTAAATGAGAAAACAAGGCCTAACTGTCTGCTAAACATAACACACAAAGCCAACAGCAGGAACAGCACTAAATATAGGTTCCAAGGGCTTCTTTCACTGGCGTTTGCAAAAAAGGATGCTTTATTTTAAAACTAAAGGTCAGTCTTAGCCTATATTACTCTGTTCAGCCACTGCCTCTCATTGTTTTTAAGTATACTTGTGAACTTGTGACTGCTAAGTCAGGCCAAAGTCATATAAAGATAGCTTATCAGGACTAATACTATTCTCACACCTCAGAAGAAAAATAAGGGGGCGGGGGGGGAAGCATAAACAAAAAAAAATTCCATGCTCTGCTGCTTTATTCCTCTTCTGCTTGGTTCAAGTCTTGTCATGCCAGAGAGCTGTTCACAAATTCATTTGAATCACAATTACAACAGAATACTCCAAAAACCCATCAAAATTTGGTACAACTTCTCAGGCAGGCACCATTAATTTTTTTCACTGGCATGATGCTCCTAATACTTTCTGACAATCCTTAAGTACTACTGGTTATGAAGCAGTCGCACACACTCAAAGATACGCTGGTATGAGTTCAAATAGAGATAGTCCACCACATCAATTCTTTTTTTGAACAGTAATGTTTTTGGTATTTATGAATTGTTTTACTGCAGTATTATAAAGTGGAACCCTTTGAAAAGCTCTTTTCGTAAAGCTTTCCTTAAAATAACAAATCAAAAAGCGGGTAATTTCATTTTAAAAGATTAAAAAAGGGAAGGACTCAGATTACCCAAAACCAATGTATTTGAAGATAATAACAATGCTGCAGGACTTTACACAAGCATGTCACATTTTAAGTGATGACAAATAAACCACAATTTTGTCAACTTCGGTCAACTTCACTTCAGACCCAACTCAGTGCGGCTACACTAGAAACGAATGTGGTATGTCAGATCTTGTTGGGACTTCAAACAGACTTGGCGTAGCTCAGTTAAATGTTAACATGAAGCTAAATCTTAGTTCAAGATCGTTTAGGAATGGAGTAAAACTGCATAGTAAAAAGCTGTTTATAAAGAAGAACAAGAGCTGAGGACAGCAAAGTAAAGATTCCACAATCATTAGTAAGACAACCATATACTCTGCTCTTGAGCTTATAACATGATCAGACGAGGATATAAAATTCTGCTGTTAGTTGTATCATGCAATCCCCCATAATATGCTCAGCGACATCAGTACCGATGAGAGGACACCTTTGCCAAAACACATTTAAATGGCACCTCAGCTAGTAAAGCAACCAGAGCACTAGCGTAACTGCGTTTCTGCAGCAAGAGTCACAAGCAGCATATACTCAAATCAACTGTACCAAGGTATCTCTGTGTATTACTTTTTCCTCCCACAAGATATTCTTTCAACATTTTGACGCTCGCTAACTTCATTTGTAGACCGTCTCATTTAGCTGTTACACATTTGGCTAATATGGCTTCAAACACAACCAACTTTACCAAGCTGTAAAATTATGAGAATTCGAACTCAGGGGAAGGTTCTAGGACTCAGGTGGAAAAGTTTTCCTGAATTTTGAAAGTCATAGTGTTGCATAAAGTATACTCTAAACACTGAAAGAGTTGTTTGAAGCAGCCTATATAATTCTAGAATGGGAATGTAAGGTTCAATTAAATTCCAGAGGCTGGTTAGAAGAAAACAGGCAGAAAGGTCATCATCCTCAACTAAATTCTTTAGTACTTTTCCATAACAATGGCACAAAAACACCCACTTCTACATGATGTTTCTAATATTGTGTCATTACAGATAGAGGTAATGTGGTCATTGAGCAACCTAAATGCTTAAACAATTCCCATACCACAGAGACGGGTATTGGTACTATGTAGTACATGCAGAATTCAATTTTTCAGCCCTCTCCTTTCATTTATTACGTATGAGTGAAATTCCAGCAATAACATGTTAAGATAAATCTTGTGCATAGCTTAAACAAATGTTACTGATAGCATCTAGTGTGGTTTTTGGGGTTTTTTTATCATGACACCACTGGCAACCTATATGAAAAGATCACTCAGAGATAGGAAAAAAAATTATTACATGTTCCAGATGTCTGAAGGAGTTTCTGTCTTTTATTTACAATTCCTTTAAAATATTCCAACCAGCTTCATTCTGTCTGTCCCCAAATAGTACAGAGCACAGGAATGTATGGAGAGCATTTAACTTCTTACGACTAAAGGCATCAGAAATGCAGTTTCCAAAAATAAAAATCCTCATTTTACCCTCTTCTTTTGTTTTCATTTCACAGTTTTTGTTGAACCTATTACATCAATATTAATGAAAGTTATAATTCATCTGACTTCCCAGCAGGAAGAAAATGAGATTTTGTTTGATCCACTGTTAATTCATTCCAGATAACTGCCCAAACCTCAGCCAGCTTCAGGTTAGAGCAATATGAAGTCCAAATGCTACCATTCTTTCTTGTCCTTTAAAATAATTTACAAAACATAAGTTCTCGTTCAGTCTTAGAACCTCAGAAATCTTTCAGAGTGAATGCTCAGACTAATTAACAACTTATTCTTAGTAACAAAATGTGTTGGTTTTTTAAAAAAAAAAACAAACAAACAACAAAAAAAACCTCAACCCAAAACACTTAAAAAGCATTTTAACAGGAAAATATAATTAATAAAAACCTCCACTGCCCTTATAAAAACCTATTTAAAATATATCTACTGTCCCTTACAACTATACTACAGTGAACAAAATCAGGTCACAGGGAAGGAGTAGGAGTTTTGTTTCTTGGGAAAATTTTCACACCGAGATGTTTAAAGTAAAAGAAACTCCTGTGACTCAATACATAAGCTACATGTTAGACTATATTTTAGAAGTAAGAAACCAGATTATAACAGTTCTTATAGAAAGGATGATAAAAATCCTTGTGTTTTGTGTATGTGGATAACGGGCATGGTCAAAAGTTTATTCTGGCAGGGTGTTAAATCTATTATTCTATGACCTTTGCAAACCACGTATTTTAATAGAATTATTATCTATTTATAAGAAAAGAGGGTACCAATTCTTGCTCTATTACAATGGAACAGCATTTCCAGCCATTTTCAATTTCAATCCCTCAACAATTTTTCAACAGACATAACAAACATGCACCAGAAATATAAGAGTATTGACAAAAGGTTTCCTTTCTTAGTTGCCTCTTATGGAGCTCTAATGGATTACTCTCCATAAATGTACAGACTGAAAGCTGAAAAATGTTCCACTAAGAGTAAATTTGCAATAACTACACTGATTTATCGAAGAATAATTTTCCCGAAGTACTGTATGTCTTCAGACAACAATTTTAGTCAAGAAAAAAAGATGACTGGTAAAACACAGTAGCAGAAATAAAATATATTTTAAAATTATTAAAATTGTCGTAGTAATGAAGGAAATAACCATTTAAGTTTTTGCAAGAGATTCAGAGTAGAATACACTTTTAACTCAAAACCATTTGAAGAAGCTGTAGAATTCCCACACTTTCGGGGACCTAAAGGTTTGGGGGAAAGGAGGGAAGAAAACATAAGTCATCAATTTTACCACTCCTTTTTTGAGACAACAGGAATGCAGAAGTTGACTGCTAGAAACCCTTTTCAGCCTTGAGGTACTTGACACCACTACAGTATTTGACATTACCATCACACTTTTGTGGTTTCATTACTAGGAAAAAACCTGTAATTGCACCATTAACAGTTCAGAACAATCATATTTCAAAGAATTCTCACAACAGAGTGATCTGTTTCATACTTCCAATATGCTTACATAAAACTAGGCTAGCATCTTTTACTCTCATTTCAATAAGAATAAATTCTGTACCTCCCTTGCTTGTTAGGCAAAGGAGTTGTTTGGGTTGTTTTTTTAATGTTACTCCATCAGGTATCTGCAGTGGCATTCATGAGACTTGCTCTCTTTTTCACCTCATCCCGTTCCACCCTGAATGTTTATGGCATGAAGTTATTTGTGTGGCACACACATAGCGTAAATAACTCCAAAATACGTAACCGTGTAAGAGAACTGCAAATTAATTTCACCATGGCAGAAATAAACACCTTCTAAGTCACCCGCTTAACGCCTACCACAGTCACCCCGCGTACAGTAAGGCACAAGCACCACTACTTCTGAGCGAAATGACCGAAGGTGGACTCAAACATCCAGCTCATGCCTTAGAAACGTGAGGAAGTTCGACGTTCAGATCCGGCTGTAAAAGAAGTCACGGACCTAATAATTATTATGGGAGGAAAAACGACCTGACTGCTTCATCAGATACGGGGCGGTTTCTCCCTCACAACTCTCTGTTCTCCGTCAAGAAAAAAACCACTTGCTCCTACCTCGAAGATCTCACGTTTTAGCTCAGCCACTGCCAGAGCCAGGAGCACCTTTTACCTCGCCCGAAGCCGGCAGGTCCCCACAGGCACACGGCCGGGGTAGCACCCGGGCTGCAAGCGTTAAAGAAATAAAACAATAACCCACGCAAAGGTTTCACGGCGCGCTCTGTCTGTCCTGTCCCAGTCCGGCCGAGGGGGAGGCCTCGCCTCAGCTCCTCGGGCGAAGGGATCCCGATCCCAGCCCCGGCCCGTCCTGCCGCCCCGCTCCCCTCACGGCACGACCTCCGCCCGCTCCCCCCCCACCAACAGCGCCCAACCGTTTTTTTAACGGTCTCCGCGCGCGGCGGAGGGGCGGCGGGGGGCCGGGGTACTCACATGCCAGATGGCGAAGAAGATGAGGGCGGCGCAGAGGACCAGCGATAGCATGTAGCAGAAGGCGGCGAAGGTGAAGGCCATGGCGGGGACAGCCCTCCCCACCCCTGCCGCCGCCCGGGGAGGGGTCCCGGCGGACGACCGGGAGCTCAGGGACCCCCGGGAGCCCAGCGGGGAGAGCGGCGAAGCCACCGGTCGCCCTGACGGCGGAGCGGAGCCTCACACACACACAGGCAGGGCTGGGCAGGGCAGAGCCGGGACGGAAGGTCCCCTCAGAGCCACTCCCTCCCCTCCGCCGAGCCCGTCCCGACCCCCGCAGCGCCGTCAGACTCTGAGGGGACCCGGCCCGGCCCCTCCACCGCCGCCGCCGCCGCCGCCGCCGCCGCTCTCCCCTCCCCGCCGAGGCGCGGCGGTGGGCGGCCCCGCCGGCGGGGCGACCCCGAGGGGCGGGTCACCTCCGCGGGGGTGGTGGCGGCGGGGGGCTCCGCCGCCGCCCGGGCAGCGTCTGCCGTGAGGGCCGCCTGTTTCTGACTGAAGTCACATCACGACACCGTGAGAGGAACGAGCGTAGGCTGGGATCAGTTCAGGGCAAATCCTGACAAGGTAATTGTATGCCTAAACTTGAAGTAGTTTGGGGGGGGTTTTGTGTTGTTTTCTTTTTAATTGGTTTGGTTTTTTTGTTGTTTTTTTTTTCCTTTTAGGATCAGGTTAATCTTGGTGAGACGTGCCCCAGCGTCCAGGCGCCTCGGCCTCGCCGAGGAGGGGAGCGCGGCCAGCGGAAGGCTGAGGCAGTGGCAAGGTGTCATCCAGCATGGAGAGGCCAGTGCCAAAGTGGCCATCCTCTGATGGAGAGAGGGACAGGAACGGGGACAGAAACCGAGCCTGGGCGCTCATAAGCTGAAACAGAGTAGCTCAGCGAAGTAGGATCAGCCCGCCCTTTCCCACTAGATGAAAAAGATGTTTACTGTTAGAGTAAATAAAGACAAACCTGTCTTAAATTAAAAGGAGGTTATAGCGAGGTAGGGGTCGGTCTCTTCTCCCAAGTAACAAACAATAGGACAAGATGAAATGGCCCCAGGTTGCACCAGGGGAATTTTAGAATGGATATTAGGAAAAATTTCTTCACAGAAAGGGTGATCGAGCATTGGAACAGGCTGCCCAGGGAAGTGGTGGAATCGCCATCCCTGGAAGTATTTAAAAGACCTGTAGATGTGACGCTGAGGGCCATGGTTTAGTGGTGGACTTGGCAGTGACAGGTTAATGGACTCAATGATCTTGCAGGTCTTTTCCAACCTAAATGATTCTATGACTCTAAATGCCACAAACTGGGAGAGTGCTCTTGATGACTTTCATGTATAAGCAATATCCAAATTGCTGAAGTACATATTTAAAATAAGGAAGGAAGGGTAAGCCCCTGCCTTCTTCTGCATCCATAGTGTCTCCAGACACAAGGGTAAGCCCCTGCCTTCTAACTGCATCCATAGTGTCTCCAGAGCCATTTCTGCAGGAGATCAGTTTCAGTTTTACCATCAAAAGTTCTTCCACCTCTTTGGAGTGCATCAGCTGACACAATGGGTCTCCATCCCTGGAGGTATTTAAAAGACATGTAGATGTAGCGCTGAGGGACATGGTTTAGCAGTAACTTGTTAATGTTAGGTTAACAGTTGGACTTGATGATCTTAAAGGTCTCTTCCAACCAAAACAATTCTATGATTCTATGAATATAGCAGGTTTGTAAGCAAAAAGTGTTCAAAAGAAAATATCACAGAGCCACCAGAAGTTCCATTTAAAAATACTCTGAAAACCATGGATGAAAGCTATATATTTGAAATATACTTACAAAACTTACAAAGAATTTCAGTTCACAGAATTTTTTCTATACTTTTATTTCATGGTACAGAAGATTGTAATTCCATCAAAGCCAACTTCAGTACAAGCTTTCTTTTTAAATGTTTAAAATATATTTTTGTTTAAAAATATGGTATATTATTTTTAACATAATATCCACTTTTAACCTGAGGAAAAAGTCCTGATTTGGATCAAGAGTCAAGGCCAGTAATTAATAAACCAATCAGGAATAAACTGATTGATGTAACCTTTTATAATCGAGCTGCTCCAGACTGTACATGTGGTTTGATGCTTTAATTAAGAAGGACAGAACACGGCAAATAGTAATGAGCTTTGCTGTCATACAGGGATGCAGTAAATGCATTGTAATTCTCTGACCTTTTAATTCTTTTGTACCTGAAATCCTGCAGAGCGTATGCTTGCGAAAGTAAATGGTTTATTCATAACCACACACTTTGAAAAGAGCTGTAAATGAGGTACAGAAGTCATCTTTGGATTTACTTTTTTTTTTTGCCACAATTACTTGAATATCTGGATATATATTACATACGTTAAGATTCAACACAGAAAAAACTGATGCTTCCAAGAAAACCAAAATAAAATATTTCTTTCTGGAGTACTTATACATATGCACACACACAGAGACATATATATATACATATCTATAAAAATATACATATATTTAGGTATCATAAAAGACAGAAGTGGAAACAACCACCAAATATCAGTTTAGGACTTAGGACTACACTCTAAGGTAAATATTCTCCTCTTTTTCATTGTGTCTCATATTCATTTACATCCCAGCTATGTATTTGTAACTCTTCAATGAACACCAGGCAAAATATTTGTTTCTCATTTTGCAAGGAGACAGTTCCACAGCAAAGCACTTCCAAGAGCTCACAGTCTTTCCTGGTACTGATTTTGAAACATATGTTGCCCATTAGCTGTATTTCTAGTAATTAATCATTGCTAGCAGCTGACTAATTACAAAAGTTTCTGATATGCAGTGAAAGGAAAATCTATCGAGATGCGTTTAGGATGCTTTTGTCCTACCGACTTCTTCTTCCATTATACCATGAGGATACCTTAAGTATCCTGAGATATTTAAGTGATAGCAAGTGGTGGAAAGATTTCCCTTTCACTCAATATGTCTCTGAGATTGGTCTCAGTAATCACTAAAAAGTCTTCCTTGTCTCCATTTCGTTACAAGCTCATTACAGCGCTCTGTGGCATGAAGACCTCGCAGCACAGAGCCGTTCCTTTGTCATTTCTGAATGAGACTGCTGCAAACTGCCGCATCTGGGGCAAAAGGTGCAAATAATATGGATGTGCCTGGCCCTTTTCTCACTGGTTTAAGCCTCTGTGAGCGCAGCAGGAACATCAGCCTGACTATTAGCTCCCCATCCACTTCTAAGGTCTTGGTCTTAACCTTCAAATGAACTGATGAATCTGATTCTGGCTGCATGAGAAATTACAGTCAAGCACCCAGCTGTGCTCCTCTGAAATAATGCCTATCACAGAGGCCAGGACGGAGGGTGAGAGAGCTGAGGAGGCAGCATTATCAGCTGAAGGGATCTGGAATAGACAAACCAGACAAATACAGAGTATAACCACCTTTAGAAAAAAAGCTGGTGCTTTCAAAACTGTTATTTTAATGCTTCTTTTCCCAAAATACACAAAATTACATTCACACATTGAGACACACCTGGGTTTCTTATCTATTATTAGAAATAAAAAGCCCAGAGGTTCTGCAGCAGTCCATTAGCAAATGCACTAGTCCTTGCTCTCTGGTGTTCAGCAGCTCGTTTTAGCAGCCACAGTCTCAGATTTAGCACCTCATCTTTCATTCTGCTGTCTTCAAAATTTCACAAATGCTCGTGCTTCCTCCAGGTCGTGTATTTGCAAGCCGTTCCCAGAAGGGACCTCTGCTCTCACCCTGCAGCACACACCTGTAACCCGGGAAGGCAGCAGCAAAAAATATTCAGAAAGCTGAAGCATGGAGATGAATTTCAGACGAAGTAAAAAGACAGTAAGAAACAGAAAGTAAATTCATGTTCAGATTGATTAAAAAAAAATGGTTTGCATTCTCTCATCTTTAACCAGAAACTATTTATTTTAAATGTATTTTCTGATGGGTCACACAAGGTACTTCAAGCCTGACAATACTTCATAGCACAGGTTTTTACATGAACTGGTTTTGTAGGCTGTATCCCACAATGCACACAAACAGATCATGACAATGTGTTTGTAAAACCTTTGGAGAAAAGGTTTTTACAAAAGACTGTAAGGGTCCTTGCTTTACTTGAGCATATTAAGTTTTTGCATGATACAGTTAGCACTGAAGCATATTTTGTGGCTTGGGTTTGTTGTTTGTAAACAGGAAGTATTTGTCTTTACCACGCATATTTATTGGAAAATATGATTGCAGGTTCCTGAAGGAACTAGAGAATCAAGCAGACCTTCTTTTTTGCAATATAGTCTGATCCCAATTCCATACAGAGTCATCACAAGAGGACAGACGGTGGTGCTGCTTTTGTACAACCGGTACTGAGATGCTGATTTTCAAAGCTATCACTCTGCAAATATCATCGTAGGTCGAAGCACAAACAGAGAGGGTTTGGGATTTTTTTACTTAAGGATGGATTTTTACTTTGTGAGGACCTTTATGAAGGGACCATAAAAATTCAGTCACTAGATAAATAATAACAAAGGAGTACATCTGGTGAGCAACAGACATCCCTTGAAACCAAATGACATCCAATGTTACTATAGATGTTGTGAAAATAGATTTAGTAGATTTATGAATTCAGGATGTCCTTACGTTAGCAGGTCTTGGAGCACTTGATTTTATATGAAATGACCTTTTGTGCTAGATAATGAAAGAATCTGAAGGTACTGAAAGAAATTTCCAGTGGCTAATTTATAGAACAGCATCAGAGATGAGAAGAGACTGCTAACGAGTCCTTTCAACTCCCAAATAAGTACCACAACTGTATAAACCTAAAGGACAAGCCTTTATAAGACCAGTAGTCCCTGAAGTGCGAGGCTAAAATCACCATAAATCCACCAACAAGGTGGTATACCCTCAGACAAGGTGGTTCATAGTTTTAAGATTCATATATTATTGTTACATTGTAGAGTTTTAAGTGTAACATATTACTGAATGCCTGCTAGAGTAAAAGCCATTATATTAATTATAGTAGAGAATTGTCATTCATTAGATTGAGTATGTTTAAATAGTACATCTGACTCTCTCGGTTGTGAACTTCAAGTAATACTAAATTATTAACAATGCTAATATACAAATTGCCATCTTTGGTCTTACAGCTAATATCCCATAGAGATTAATAGAAGCATTTCATACCCTTACACATTATTATTTCAGATTATCTGCAGATTCCAAATGAAACGACTGCATTACTTCATGGTCAGTTCATTTTTGAAAGGTTACTTTTGCAATAATAAAGGCAAGTGACATTTTGTTAATGAAGTCTTATTCTCAGACACCAGGAATATGGTAGTTCACAAATCCACTGACGAGAATCTCATTTTACCGCCAGGTGAATAAATATGCTATTTCACCAGAAGTTAGCAAGAATACTGTTTCCACCCTCTTATATAGGAACTGGATGAATAAATTTTAACTACATTATCATAGGATTATAGGAAAGTTCAGGTCGGAAGGGACCTCCAGAGGTCTCTAGTCCAACCTCCTGCTCCAAGCAGGGCCAAATGCAAGGTCAGACCAGGTTGCTCAGGGATTCATCTGGTCAAGCCTTGAAAACCTCCAAGGACAGAGATGGCCCAACCTGTCTGGGCAACCTGTTCCACCGCCTGTCTCAGGTTGTCTTCAGCAGACTTGTCAGTTCCCAGCCTGTATCACTGCCAGGGCTTATTCCTTCCCTAGTGCAGGACTTTACATTTGTCCTAGTTGAATTTCATAAAGTTCCTGTCAGGCTATGATCCCCATGTTTAATTATTGAAATCCACTTTAAAAGCATAGATTAATATGCAATAATGTTCCTAAATAGCAAAATAATACTGTTCGGAGCATGACACTAAACTGCTTTGCTTCTACTATTCACTTGCCAGCCGGTATCAGAATCATTCACTATCACACTCATTCCCATAATGGTCACTGGCAAAACTGGGGCTTCAGGTTTGCAACTTAGATCACTCACCTGAAGTAACTGCTCCCAGTAACTGTTCTGTCCCATGCTTTGATAACCAGCACCACAGAGGCATGATACACATTTTGACTGTGCACCTCACTGACAATTTGCTGACAAATAGAAGAGTATTTGAGAACAGGGAATGTGGGACTTTTTCCATTATCTGCAGGGTTAGTGGAGCAATACTGTGAGCATAGATATCACTGCACCTCTTAATTCCTAAGCTATGCTTTTCTGCCCTATTTCTCCAGCCTCCTCTCCCCATTATAGCACAGTTCTTGCCCACTACCCTGTTTTTTCTTTATCTTGCTAGTTCACAGTCTCAGCCTCGTCCTTCCACTGCCTCCCAATTCCTTGCCTCCTCCAAATTCAGCTTTTGTCTCCTGCGAGTTCATTAAGACTTCTTCCTCACCAGTGATGAATGATCCAACAGGATACTAAGCACTCCAGGAAGACAGGATCTCTGCTCTTGGTTCCAGGACAGAGTACCAAAAGCAAGTGGAAATAGCAATTGCTGGGGAGGCTTTGCTTTAAAGCATAATCAGTGAAATGGAATAGAGAAAGAATTTGCTTAAGTCCAACAGATTTCTAGTAACTATGCATGAAATTTTCAGGATTAAAATTAGCCAAAGACGATAACGACTTTTGGCCACAGCCAAAAGCATGTTCATCTTACAAAAGCTTCTTCCTTCCACATGTGGAGTCCTTCCAATACATAGACAATCCAGGGGCCTTCCATAAATTACTAATAAGATTTTCAGCATTGGCAAAATAACGTCTACTTTTTTTCTCATGAAATTTTTCTGAACTCTTCAAGAACCTTAGCCTGGGAAGGAAGCCCAACATAAAAATGGGAGCCCAGGTAGGGAATAGAAAGTAGGATCTTAACATGGAATATCTGAAACAGTCTTAATTGCCTTTGACATTACCTGATTTGCTTCTCGTCAGTACATGGAAATTTTACACAAGTAATTCTTACTAACATTGGTTAATCCTGCTAAGAAGGAAGTTAATTTGGGTCTGTGCTGGGGAGAGAGTGGGCTCCAACTTTATCAATTCTGAATAATTGAATTCCATCAAAGGAACAAAAATGGAATAACAAATCTTCTGATTAAGTAACCTATAAGAAATCCTTCATCAGTCATTGAAGATCCCGCAGAGTTAGCTATGCTAATAAGACAATTTGCATAAAATATGCATTTGTCCAAACACAGAAATAACATTCTGGGCTAAATTCCTCTAATTTTTATGGCGTTTCATTTTTTCCCACCCTGGAGCCTGAAATATTCTGCTAATGTACAAGCCCTGCTGTTGCTCCCACCCATTGCAGACTGTATCAGATCACACCTCATGGCTCCATGATTCTGAACAGAGAAGCCAGAACAAAGTCAAATATGTGATGCCCTTCAACAGTTCTCCTTCTCGGAGGAAGATTAAACTCTCTCATATTGAACCAAATGCTCTTCCTCTTCATCTCTTTATACTGAGACTGCTGCTGAATGCTCATCCCTGCTGTCCAGAAAACAACAATCTGGTGCAGTAAACCAAGGCCTGGTGTCTTCGCTATAGTTTAGAAAAAATTCAGTATTTCACCAAATCAACATATGTGTTCTAACGGAATTAATGGTCTTAGTCATTTTTAACTTGCATGCATAAATGAATAGTTACAATATGGTCTGCATAAATGAAAATGTTGGCTAATTAATATGTAAACATTAAATTACGGCTGCACTTATTCAGAAAAAGTGTTTTCCCTTTTGATGCAGTTTTATGAGAGGTGAGAACATCTGTGACGTGAAAGGAAGGCGAGGTTGTACAGACATACAGCAGCGTGCACTGCTCTGACAGTACAAACGGACTGGTTGCCATCAGCTCGGGACCCTTCTAACCCTGCCTCCTTGTCCTCTGCCTCTGCTAAATTAGTATCAGGTTTTACTGATCTCTGTTCAAAGGGAAAAAAATAAATTGCCCAAAAAACACGAGTTGTATTATTAGCATATCCGTTACAGAATTCTTTATCAAATGCTGAATTTAATTAAAGATTGTCCAAACCGATCCCCTAAGCTTTTGTAACTTTGAAACGTATTTCTCGTGTTATACCAGAGAGAAAACTAAAAAAGCATAAATAGGGATATTTATGACTGTAGGAATTAAACTATTGATTGTAGCACTCTGTATCCACTTAGAATTTCTAGTCAGTTCAGCTAAAGTCCCTTATAAAAACTATTTTAGCGTTTGACAACAAGAACTGAAGAATTTATCTGCAAATTGGAAAAATACCAGAAGAAAAGGTTGGAGGTGGCAATGGAGGAGTGGGAACATGTTTAGCAAGAAGTCTCATGAGAATGCTGTGCTGAAAGATCATTCCTGTTCTAAATATAAACCTTTAATACATTAGCCACCCTGTTTTTAACATCGTATAAAAAATATCTCGTCTGAAGCAGAACCAGCAAGACAAGGCGATTCTCTGCAATTTACCCATCTCTTATGAATTAGAGAACAGGAAAGGTTTGACACCCTGGTTGGAGGTTCTAGCGCATTTTGTACCACAAATATGTTATCTTCATTTGGGTTCTGTCGTTGTCTTCTTTCTGTTATCTTGAAAAGTCTAAATAAACTTGCCTAGACCACAAGAATCACATAATGAAAATTTGGGTCTAGATCTTAAGTAAATATTCAGAATGCCGTCTGAAATGCTCAATTTAACTCTAGGAACAGCTAGGAGCAACAGTGATTGTGATGTAGTAAATAAAAATTCTGCCCTTGTTTGGCTTATTTTTGGAAGTTAATATAAAATCTATCATTCAGAGCTGTCTTTTTCCAAGTCCTATATATTTTGTACCTCCATTAATCGGTAAGGACAAGGTATGCTTTCTTTTGTTAAACTGTCACTTTTCCTTCTGAGACCAAAGTGGTCGAGCAGTAACAGGCGCCAGCTCTAGTCATCCATGGTCTCCAAATGGAGCTCTCTCATGTTATTTCTTAAAGCCTTTACTTGTCACTCAGAACTCTGAAGCAGTTGTTCACTGGAAGATCAATGAAATACAAGTCTCAGAGATTACTTGAGAAATGGAAGAGCTAAATGTGATCTCAACTAGTCATTACCTGGGAAGAGAACAATGACTCGGGTCAACTTCAGCCTGTTAAACAGCCTTTAAGAAACTATTGTGACTCACGGTACTGCGCACACACACACACACAAATTCTGTTTCTCAGTTCAAGGCATTTAGTTCTTCTCTAGAGAAAATAAGCTCTCTTCTCCTTTAACCTGCAACTGCCTTATCGGAATGTAAGTGCCGTTGACATCAGCCAGCTAATTGATTCAGAGGCCTAGGTGCTATATGTGTGTTTCTTGCTGGCTGGGTTACATAAACTAATGACCTATAAACTAATGTGAAAAAACACATAATGGGAATGAACATTTTTTTTTCCCACCCCCTAACAGATATTGTAAGACTTTTTTTGGATTTCAATTTAAGTAGCTCTCAAAATCAAACTGCCTCGAGGCAGGTGTTTTCTTTGTGGACGTCGTTATCTAAAAGAAAAATATTTTCCAGCAAGTATTTAGGTGGCGGGATTATTTTGGCTTCTGAAGTATTCATTTTAATGACAACAATTATGTATTGAAACAATCAACATAAGCAAAACTATTCAGATAAGCAAAGCTAATCAAGTTGGCAGAATCAGGCTTGAAAGGGAAGTAAAGATGACACTTTAGCAGTACTGCTATTTACAACCTATATTAATGATCTATCAGTTACTGTTGTCACTAATGTGTGTATATGTGAGATACCTTCTGAGAGGTACTTTGTACATGCAGATAACTGAAAATCAGAAAGTGCTTTTGCTGAGCTGAGCTGTGGAACAGTTTCTTGTGGTAATCTGAATGTGACCAGACAAATCTCAGTGGAGATCATACTGCAGGAAAAGGTAACACACTGGACAACCCCCTGAGTATTCTTCATATATTCATTCTGGCCCAGATAGAGAAGCTAATTTGTGATAATTAGGGTGTAAATTTCCAAGCACTGCAGCTTAGCTGCCCTAATTCCCACTAAGGCCGCTTTGTCTTGCCAGGAGAAAGTAATCTTGCTTTGCAAGTACAGTAAGCTATTTTGCCTTTAGCACTAAGGAGTCTCCGGCAAGAATAGTGTGAATTAGTGAACTGTAAGTTCACACACGATGTGGAATCCTATTAATTTCCTTCTGTAAAAATGCCCATAAATAGGGGAGGCGGCTTGGAGCTGACTAGCAGGCTAATAGATGCCCAGAAAGAAAAAAAAGTCTATCACAAAAGTCACTGGGAAGATGAATTCAGACGATCAATGTCCACAAAGGGCCATTACTGAGTTCGTTCTTGCCTTGAAGAGGTGGGACTAGTGCCTCCCAAGGAAGAAGGTAGAATTATTGCACAGGAGCTTAAGTAGCTGAGTAAACAGTTTGATCTGCCAAACATCTAACTGTTCTGAGTAAGATGAGTACCTGCGTGTGGCAAGGTGTGCCCAGGCTGCATCGAGCCTGACACAGCGGCCGATGGAAGCTGTCCTCTGGTGGCTGTTCACCAGCCTGTCTGAAATAAGCAAATCCAATTCCTATCAGAAAAGCGTCTGCCTTGCAAAACTCCGAAGCATACCAAGCACAATGAGATTTCCCTGCTAATCATCTCGGTGCAAGCGAAGAGGAACAAAGACTTAATTACTCTTCTGCTCCAACAAATGGTACCTCCACACTAATATCCAGAAACTGCGCTGGGGAGCGTGTGCACCTTTACCCGTTCCAAAATTATCCTACGTGGATTGTTTCATCCTGCAGGGCTGCCAGGTTTGAATTAAACCCAAGTGCATTATGCAGTTTCCAATCCTTTGATTGTACGTATCAATATTCTTTCTGTGGGACTTTCTTTGAACTTAATAAAATTATGCTCATAAAACACTGACCATCTGCCCGAAGGGTCGTACTGTGTTTTCTTAAGATGTAATTTAACAGTGTTCTGTAAAAGGCACAGAGGGCTGAGAGTTGCTTCAAGTCAAGTAAATTTGCTTACTTGTTTAGCAACATATTCTCACTTTCATTTCTTAGAAACCAGAGGGAGCGGTTAAAATGAATGAAATTTACTTGTTGACTTGTAAGAAGCAAAAATAAAAATGTCGCTCCTGTTAGATACAGAAGTGCATGAATACTGCCTGACATCTTCCATTTTTGACACCACACAGCCAGGGTCTTCTTTGAGAACACGACTTTCAGCTTAGAAACTTGAGTCATAGAAACATTAATTTAACTGTGCTGCAAGGCAAAGATATATTCAGTTTGCTTGAATTCCTAGGCAAGGTGGGAAATCCAACTGGAAGGAGTCTCCAGATAAACTAAGTGCAATCATCTGACTGCATTTCAGTCCAAAGCCACACCAACCATAGTCATATAAACTCTTTTCATTCAGTCTGTTAACTTTAGGGTCTTCTGTCCCTGAACATCGGATGTGAATTCCAAACCCTGCAATTTTGGGCCCCAAATCTGAGGCATCTGAATTTACTGCCATATTATATTGTGAAAGTAGATCACCACATGACTTCACATCTGAATATCTGTCAGATTCGTAGGGGCTAACAGCAGATGTTCAACCTTCTGTATATACAACTTTTAAAATGAGCTTTTGTTTCAATACGCAAGTTTTATGGTATCTATATGTACTGTGAAAATGTGCTTCACCTGGATAATTAATATTTGACTATCTTTGACAGCGATAAAAATGTTCATTAAATACTACAGAACATTATGAGACAGTCTGAGATATGCACGAAATGTCCCTACAGGAAAGCCAGTATACCTAAGAAGACTGGCACACATTTCCAGTGTGGTTTATATTTTAAAAGTTGCTATAATCTCAGATCAACTACATATTTGAAAAATCCTGAAAGACAGATGAGGTTCCAGAAGACTGGTAAAGATCAAATGCCATCTTCAGAGAGGGCAAAGGGAAAAACCAGGGATTAATTAACATTTCGGCATATTTAATTATTTATTCCATAAATTTTATGTTAATTTAAGTTAAACAAATACCTAGAGAAGAACAAGGGGGGAAAAAAGAACAAAGAGCAATGTTTAATCAAGGTAGAATTGTATCACATGAAAAAAAAAATCTTTCTATAACAAAGTAACAGGCCTTGGGAAAAAGAGGAGCAATTAAAACTGCATATCCTAACTCCTAGATTTTAACACTGTTTCACACAACATTTTCAAATGTAGGTAAAGGAAGCATGGTTTGGTTGACCTTTTTATGTGATTATTAACATCGTGTTGGGAAAATGCAGCTGGTTTTGCTATTTGTGATTCACTGTCAAAGTGGAAGGATTTTGCACATGGGATTGTGTAGGATTCTATCTCAGGTCTAGCACCAGTCAAAACTTCCGTTAATATTTTAGATAATCCAGTAGAGAGGATTATTAAATACCTTTTAGCCATCAGCTGCAGAGGATCCCTTAACTACCTGTGAAAGGGTAGGATGCAAATCGAAAATCATCACAAGTTAAGAAATCAGTGTGAAAAGTATGCGCAACTCAACAAAGAAAAGGAGAAATACTGCATTTAGGTAGCAATAATTAAATGCCCAATATTAAGAGTGGGAACAATCAGCCAGCAGTCCTCACAAAAAGAGCTGCTTGTTTTATCAGAAACTGAACGTGACTCAATAGAATCAATCTGGAATGAAAACAGAAAACATTGTACTGGGATATGTAATCAAAAATGTAGCACTAAAGATGTGAAGTAATGAAATTTTGGGACGTTACGCTTGTGAAAACTACATGCACGAGTTGGAGATAGTTCAGGCGATATTCAAGATGTAAAACACATGGCCTCTGAGATAAGGCAGAAAGAATTGAGCTCATTTAACTTAAAGAAAACTCTGAAAACCTGCACTAAAACAGTCTTCAAATACGCAAAGGGGTAGTGAGTGTGAAAATGGAAGATAAGATCTTTGCCCACTACAGATAGAATAAAATGCAATGGCCTTAAATTACAAAAAGTTATTTAAATTAGAAATCAGAAAGACTTTTCTATTGGTAAAGGCAATCAATTAAAGGAACAGGTTTGCTCACGGAGACCAATTCCATGAATTGCAATGTTTTAAGAGCTGTTTACACAAACCTATGTCAAGAAATATTTGATCTGGCTTTTTGACAGGTAGTTAACTCAATGGCATTTTGCTGTGCCTTCCAGCCCTATTACCTGTGATTTTAAAATATTTTAAATCAGAGAGAGAATGCTCTAATTTGTTTGAATAAAGTTAAATGAGTAAGGGAGAAACCTATTGGCTTATCCTAGGGAGGGGGTCAAAGCCCCATGCTTGTCAGTGTTTAAGAGGCATTTGGACAATGCCCTTAATAACAGGCTTTAATTTTTGGTCAGCCCTGAAGTGGTCAGGCAGTTGGACTAGATGATCGTTGTAGGTTCTTTCCAAGTCAAGTCTTGTCTTGTCTTGTCTTGTCTTCTCTTCTCTTCTCTTCTCTTCTCTTCTCTTTTCTCTCCTCTCCTCTCCTCTCCTCTCCTCATTCTCATTCTCATTCTGTTTCACACATCTCCAGCAAAAGAAGGCACAGTACCATTAACCAATGAAATATGCAGCAATTCCCACATTACAGTGGGAATCATTCTCAGGTTGAACAGCAGGCCAGGAGTATTCTATGAAGCAATTTTTGAAAAGCTATTTTCAAAATGGATTTATGGATGCTTAGAAATATTTTTCAGTTCTCAGTGAATATAAGTTTCTCATATTCAGATTGGAGAACAAATATTTTTCTCCCAAATGAAAGAAGTAGCTGTTAAAAGAGATGGGCATATGATCATAATATTATAATAGATTCAGATTATTGTGTAGGTTTCAAGCCAGAATGTGCTTAGAAAAACCAAAACTCTTTGTCTGCATCTGCAAAATAAAAGCAGGAATAGGAGGAGAATACACTATATCACTTTTGTTTAAGAATTCTGCAATCCCCAAAATTACATTCAGTATTATCTCTTTAATGCCCAATTGTGACAACAAATGTAACAAAGGATATTCAGGTTCTATATGTGACGTAGTGTCCTGGTTTGAGGTAAAACAGAACAAATTTTCTGTCCAGTAATTTTTCTTTTCAGCTAAGTTTCTTCCAACTAACTGAACCCTGTGAAATTAACAGTGTATTTTTAAGACAGCAGTCCACTTCCAGAGTGGTAAAACCTGATTGTTTATAATTTATACCAAGGAATGGTATGCAGGGAGGCTCTTGCTTATACTTATTGCTATAACAACCAAGGTCAGCTAACTTCATTACTTGCCCCGCTGGAGGGTCAGAAGTGGGAAAGCGTAGAGGGGTCTTTGAGAATGGATAGAGCTGTAAACCTTTGAGGGCTTACTCAGTGTATGCGATGTCTTTACGTAAGTCTGCAACAAAAGCCTGGATAAAAATCCTGTTCAGAGCAGTCTGGCTCCATCTTTGCTCTGTTTACAGTCATCTTTTATTCTGCTATTTTATGACTGCTAGATATTACAGTATGAATGAACTAGAGAGAGAGAAGTGGGAGAGACGTGGGAAAGACTGAAGAAGATGAAATATGTCTGGGATAAGAGAGGATTAGGACAGGGATTGACCTTTCAGCACTATAAGCAGTGCAGGGTATGGACCTGTATGGTGAAGAAGTACCTAAGGAAATCCTCAGATCTCTTGTCCATGTCTGCTTGAAGTTTTGACACATCTACACCCACCAACCACCAGGTTTTGTACCAGGGGAAAATCCCAGCAAAGAATGACCTGGTTGTGAAAATTAGACTTGTTATCGCCGTGTAGGACAAGTGAATTAGCACCCAGAAGGCAGGTTGCAACGGAAAGGTGGGGAATAAAGAATTGTCTCAAATCATTAAAAAAGGAAAGGTCCACTTATCTTATGAGTTGCATTTTGTGTCCAGCTCCAGGCTCCTCAGTACAAGAGAGAGATGGGCATACTGGAGAGAGTCCAGCAAAGGGCCATGAAGATGGTATGGGACTGGAGCATCTCTGGCATGAGGAAAGGCTGAGAGAACAGGGACTATCTAGCGTGGAGAAGAGCAGGCTCAAGGGCATCACATCAAATACCTGTATATAAATATCTGAAGGGAGGGTGCAAAGAAGATGAAGCCAAGCTCTTTTCAGAGGTGTCCGAACACAGGACAAGAGGCAACGGGCACAAACTGAAATACAGGAGGTTCCCTCTGAACATCAGAAAACACTTTTTTACTATGAGGGTGACTGAGCACTGGCACAGGTTGCCCAGAGAAGTTGTGGAGTCTCCATTCTTTGAGATATTCAAGGACATGGTCCTGGGCAACCTGCTTTAGGTGACCCTGCTTGAGCAGGGGGTTGGACCAGGTGACCTCCCACTGTCCCTTCCAACCTCAACCATTCTGCAACTCTGTGATTCTGTGATCTACTGCTACTGAGCATGGGGAGCAGTCGGTTTGTTTTGCAGGTTTCCTAACTTTGTTTAGCAGTCATGCCACAGAAATCAATGATGTAGATCACAGGTGAGAAAGGCCCCAGTTTCTTGAACTCCAAGCTGATACAGTTTGAGCTAGAGAGACAGAAGAAACACAGCAACTCTGCAGATGATAAAGCAGCAACTCAGGTCTGTTATCAAGAGTCTGACAGAGTTCTTGCCAGGTGACTGTAAAATACGGGTTTGAAATCATTATTTTAGCCTGCTATTGTGAGTAGAACAAATGAAGCTAAAAGTTCAAGGCTGTAAACTTTCTCTAAAGAAATCAATGGGAACGTAGAGTCTGTTTACATTAGACATTTATGCAATCCCCATTACAGCAGTGTCAGTACTCTTCCCAATATTTAATGTACTTCTCTTCACAAGAATGCTGTAAGGTCAGTGAAACTGCACCATCAAAAATGTAAGATTCGTGAACCCTGAGAGAAAATGCTGTGATAAAACTCAGTAAACCAATCATGAAGAGTAATCCAGTGATGAGCTATCTCCTTGGAGGAAAGCATACATGATTTTTAGGTCCTGCTTTTAACAGATTCAGACCTGCCAATGTCACCGAAACCAAGTATACTGGACTGTCTGTGCCTGCACAGATCAGCTGAGCACGGGCCATCAGTTCAACATAGAACGTGACAGGTGTGAGACAGTTATGGAGCTGTTAACATGCACATGTGCAGCTGCTGTCATCCAAGTTTTGGTCATCTGGCCACATGACGTTATTTTCCTGCTGTCTGAATACCCGTAAGAACATGCTGTTCTGGAGGGTTAGCAGGTATGTTGCTTAACTACTTTATCCAATGAGTGATTACATTTAACGTAGATAAATAAGCCTGGAAGCACTACTTAGGCATGCACCTAACCAGCCGAACTTACAATTCAAATAACTGATTTTATGAATCTGACCCTAAAATGACTTACCAAAAGCCACAGAATGAGCAGTCATTGAGTCTCAGTCCCAGGCTCTCGTCTTAGTTGCATGACTGTCTTTTCTGCCTCATTATGTCTCTCTATGGCCTGATTTTTCCAAGAAATAGGAGAATATAAATCCAGGACTGGGCATACAGGGCAGAAAAAAAATCATGTTGTGAACATGTCATCAAAGTTTGAATGTGTTTTTTCATCTTCCAGGTCCTTGGCTTTACCAGAAATACACTACTAGTAGTTCCCAATTAATAGATTTCTCAAAGTGTCTGTCAAACTGCAATGCTATTCATCTCTATATGTGATCAAATGAGGATCCAATCCTGAAGCACTTCCAAAGTGCAAATAATACCTATGTATTATATATACAACTAATAGGTTTTACTTTTCTGAGTGTACCTACAGATGTTCCATGAGTGTGGATCACTCATACGAAGAAGGCTTTCGAATCAGATCCATACCTCACAGATTACATTTAAACCAAAAGTCAAAGAACCATGAGAGAATATATTTTGTGTTTAATTTTTATTTTGCAGGGAGTTTATTAAAAAGTAAGTTGTAAGAAAGCTGAGTTCCAGCTTCCGCAAAAGAACAGAGGCAGAGTCAAGCTACGTCACCTATTCTAGGCTTGAAAACATTCTGCGTGGCCATTGAGAGGTTAAGTTCTATAGAAAGCCCAACACCAATTTCAGCAGAAAATCTTTTCACAGCGCTGATATCAGAACACTTTGGGACTGAAAGGCAAAGCCTTCAGTTAATCCAATTCTGCCAAGACAAATGCCTTCTCAAATTTAGTGTTAGAGAGAGCATCTTCTCGAGCATGAGCTCTGGAGCCTACAGCACCAGGCAGGGAAGGGAGCAGGATGACAATTGGCAAGAGAGATGTCTGCTACTGGCCCACATTTCTACATTTGTGGAAATCCGACCCTCACTTTCACCACAGCAGCTCCTGAGAAGCAAAGAGGTATCCTAAAAAATATGAGCGCTGGAAATAAATTCTAGGTCTTAAACTGAGAGTATGCATAATAACCTCAATTTTATGAGCGTGGTCCGGAAGCTGTCATTTTAACAGAATTATGCAGATTTGGTGCCCCCTGCTGTCTTTTCTTTTACTGCCAGAGTGACTGGTGAAAAATACTAGTAAGTGCTAAATGCACCCAACTGCACTAAACACCCCCCAAAGGGCAAATTGAGGGTCCTGCTCAAAAAGACACATTTAAACTAGAGTGTAAGTCCCCAGATTCACAGAGGGTGAAGCATCCGGGAGCTGAGTGTGGCAGAGCCGTATGTTGGTAGAGTAACGATCACAAACAGCGGGAAAGCATCGAGTGCATCATCACCAAGGGGAACCCCACGGAGACCTGAGCTTCAGCCTTGGCACACCTCTATTGCTTGAAAGCAGGACGACAGAAAAGACTCAGTCTTTTGCAGGGATAAAACCACATGAAATCCTTGTGGTCTCTCTTTCCGCACTCAACACAGTCTGCTACATTCCTGCCTCTCACCCCCAGACAGAGAGTTTAAATAGGCCCTAAATACTTTTGTATTATGGTAGCATCCAGAAGTCTCAAAAAATATTAGCATCAGTGGTACCCCCAGGTACACACTGCGTGCATCGACATAAGCTTTTGTATCAATCAAACTGGAAGACATGCTCCAGGAGCATGCCCTATACACCAAGCTCCTGCAAGGGACAAGCAAAACCCTTCCAACACACACAGCACAGCTGTTGGGATGGCAGCACAACCTGTTTCTCCACAGAGCCAATCCTCTCAAGCCACACTGCATGCTAAAGTAGACATGGTACCCACTCACCCACTGAATCTCACTGCCACCAAGGGCAGTTGTCTAACCTCTCCCTCCCTCTAGCTGCTTGTTCCCAGTCCATCCATTTCATTTGCACCAGCAACCATCTGTGGGCACACAGGGCTTGCTTAACTTCCAGACTCAATTAAAAAGTAATCTCACTCTTTTTTCTTTTTTTTTTTCCTAGGGCTGGTTTTTGGTTGGATCAGTTTATTGTATGGTCATGTGGGTGCCTGGTCTGATGTGAGAAGGGAGAGGAATGTCCCTTTTGGCAGCAGTACAATCTTAGATTGGCTTAAGGTAATAATGAAACTTCTGGCCTAAATCAAATAAGGGCGTGAGGTGCCAACAGGTGCCAACGGCTTGTCCAAGGCAATACAGCACATTTCTAGCATGGCTGCATTGAAATCCTGCTATAAACAAAGACTGAGATTTTATATCCCTTCTTTTTTCTTTCTTCGTTGGCTTCTCTCCTCCTTCCTTCCCTGTACTTCTCCTGGAATACTACACAATATAAGTGATGATGAAGCAAAGTCACACTGCCCCATCTGAGCCTCTGCAGAGTGGCAGACGACTTTCAGAAGAAGAATGTCTCTTTAAGTGATTTCTACTGTCAATAAACATCAGCGTAACACTGATAATTTTGTGTGCTTATTCTCAAAGACATTCCTTTAAGCAGGCCTGTGTTCAGTGGTCACAGCAATGAATCGGTCAATTACTTCCTCCCTTTGCTATCTGTGCTTGAAGATGAAAACAACACCATAAAAAACTCCACAGAGAAGGAACAGCCCTGCTTTGCTGACACAGGGGCATTTAGGGACCAAGACTGGTGCCTGTATTCCTGAAAACACTGGTGCTAAGAAGGGGTTATGCTGCACTTTAAAAAGATGCGTGGCAGAGGATCTTTCATCATTTCATACTCCCCTCGTGTTGGAAGGCTTTTAGGACTGACATTGAAACTATGAGTCACCGACTGTTCTGGAAAGGCTTTTGGTGAACCAGATGAAATTTCTGTCATTTGTAGGGTCTGAGAAGGTTTTTCAACTTCCAGGGAAAATAATTTATCCAGCTTCTCTGACACTTATTTACACACACAAGTCCTAAACGGCCATTTTAAACTCTTGAACTCCTGTGACTTAGTGAGATGGTATGATCTGTATTACATCTGCCGTAGCAGCATTGAAACAAACATCCTTTATAAAATCTTGCTCGCTCCCACCATCCAGATATCCTACTTTGTGTATTGCACATTCTGTTTTTATACCTCAGCATTCAAAACACCAGAAGGCAGGATTTTGGCCTGGAAATTATTAAATGTTGCACCCTGATACAAAATCAACTTGCTTACTATATCCTTTATATTTGTTATTTTACTCAGTGTACTGGCTGAAGGGGCTGCAGGGGCGGAGTCTAAAAATTCACTTCTATCTCCTCTGCCCGTTGTGTACATCAGTGGTCTGTCCTCTTTTCACCTCTTTGCAGGGTGAAACACATCCACACACCGCCATGTCAGGGGTTGTGCAAGAAGAAGATTACGAGGGTGGATCCACTTATTTCAATCTCCCAACACAGCACTGCGGCTCACCCTGCTTCCAGGCTCTGGGGCTGCTCCTGCAGCCTCCTTCTTGCTCTTTTTCCAGTCCTAAACTCTCTTCTTTCTCTCCCCCCCCCCTTTTTTTTCCTCCCTGAAATTAATAAATTAATGTGCATATCTAGCAGCCACCACTTGCAAAGAGCCAGGCCTCGATGCCCTTGAGAGCGAGGAGATAATTTTGAACTATTGAAATGAACTTGAGCACAGGAAGAGCTGGTTTGTCACAGAAGGGTGGTGTGAAGAGGGATGAGCGCGGAGGTTTAAGCCAGAAGGTCTTATTATCGCTAGACCTCAGGGCACTGGCTAATCAGTGGGGGTGTAGCTTTATTGGAAAAAATGTACTTTATGATATTTACGTCTGTATCTGAAACACTCGGTTTCCGTGAGACATCAGAGAGACTTCCTGAGCCACTGGTGTGCTGCATCATAGCAATTAACAACAACCACCAGGAGATTCCCTTCCAGTGCATGCCAGGCCCCAGCGTGCAGGAAGGGATGAAATACATCACTACTCATGCTCTTCCCAACACATAAAGTAAGATAAATGTCAACATACGTGTCAGACTTGTTTCTTCTCTCAGCATACTCTTTTCCCTATAATTCAAGTATTGGAATACATTTCTTCCAGCTAGCACATCTGGATATTCTCACCTCTAAGAATGCAGATTTGCACATTGTGAGTTGTAGCTTTCTCCTCATAGGATAAGAAAACACTTCTGCAATAAAGAATACAGAACTGGGCAACAAAAAACCCAAACTCAGTTTACAATGTAAACAAAAGATCTTGCACTTACTACACTTGGTAGACATCCTGCCTAGAACAGGATGGCAAATTGCCCGAGGCTTTGTTTATGCTGGCTAGCAAAAAATGCTATAAACAAAGTAGAAAACAAATGTGTTTCTACCATGATTCGTCCAGTCTGTGAGGACTAAAATCAAACTGTTTAAGGCTAAAAAGCAACAACAACAACAAAACCAAGTGGGAAGACTGAAATGAGCTACATGTAATATAAAAAAAAACCAACAAAAAAACAACCAAGAGCCAGCATCTGTGACCCAGAGCCAGAATTCAAGTTATTTGAATATAGAATAAACAAGGGAGGGACGCTAAACAAAAACACGTTTCTGTAGCAAATATCCGTAATTCAAGTTTAGTTTAAAGAGCAAAAGATCCGTTCATGGTCTCCTTCCAGAGGCTAAACTAGAACTGTACCAAGTGCATACGTACGTCAGTACCTCAGTAAGCACCAGCATGTATTCGTATGTTAGAACGGCCTTACAGCACAGGGTTTTGTTCTTATCAGAAGCAGGAAGACAAAAATACTCTGCCTTTTCTTCATCCTGCAGTTAAGAACACCAGATGAGAATCTATTAGCCTACATAGTAAAGACTGCATTTTATGAAGCGTTATTTCATTTTTTGGGGGTGCACTTTTCTGTCCGTTTCCATCTGTCGTTACCTGTTGTTACCTTTAGACTGTAAGCTGTTGAGAGTAGGGACTGACTTTCTCTTTGTGTCCTTGTAAAGATCAGGACAACAGGATCTGAAACCAGGACTACTAAATGTTACAGGAATCCAAGTAATGACATATAAAAATTCTGCATTTTTCACGATAAACCAACTTAGCTCCAATACGTGCGGTTGTTTTAAGGTATTTTTATGTTGAATTCAGCATTTAAGGATTTTGGCTATGACAAGTAAATATTTCCTTTATGTGATCCTATTAAATATGAAACATTGGTGGTCATAAAAATTTAAAAGAAGTGTGAAAACTTTAATATTGATGTTCTTGGAAAGTAATGCTGTAACACAGCCTTTTAGCGCGTGTGCGTGCACCTGTGTCTGTCTGTCTGTCTGTCGTGGTTCTCTCCTCACCCTAACAGGAGTAGACTTGCCAGAATGTCTCTTTGCTCCCTTTCTGGCGGCAGTTTCCCTACAGGGAAACTGGGTAGGGTAGAGATGAATACATGGTGGGAATTCAGATGTCATCCCAATTCTGGATGTAGACAGGGTGCGGGCACGCAGGGAGCTGAAGAGCACGGCTGAGGCACAGGGTACAGACACAGCTAACGCAGCTGAGAAGAGGGCCTTAGGCAATAACTGACTTTGCAGCTCCACCTAACCTCCAGGTTTATAACTGGATGCCTTCTGACGTTGCTCCTTTTGCCGTGTAACTCCTCTTATCGGTAAGAAAAAGCTTTGTTAGTCCTATGAGACATTCCCAAACAATAGACACAACAATATATATAAGGGGCATGTGCTGCTTGGTCGACTGAAATTAAATATTATGAATTTTGATTGTATACCTTTATTTAAAACATGCCACCAAGAGTAAATATTTTATGGCCAGCGATCCCTAAACAATAGAATTGAGTTTCTCATTTAGCAGCTATATGGGACGAAATTTGTATCCAGTGCTCTGTAATAAAACACAGCTCATAAAGTAATCTTATGCTTTGGAATATAAATATGACGCATTACACACAGCATATAATTTAATCATTCTTAACTATGGCATAAACGGTTGGAGGTGAATGCCGCCTAGACTGATACTAATTACACCTTGCACCTTTATGAACGTACTGACTGGAGTACTTATCAGCCACGCACACAAGCAATTTGCTCTAAGCCACACAATGAGTCAGTGGCAAACAAAGGAGGGGAAACAAGGTCCCTTTATCTCCCAGACTTCTGAGCCAGCTTCTCGCCAACAAGAATTAAAAGCCATTTCATACTTCACAGCGATAAAGCAACTTTTTGACAGTCATCCAGCGTGTTTTATCAGAGTTATAACCGCAGGCTCACAAGATATTAAAAAGCTTAGTACAAGTATATACAAATATATATACACATATATATATATGTGTATATATATTTGTTAAATACGGTAAAATGGATGAAAGTCTTACAACTCCTAAAATAGCTTATTTTTACTATCTGTACAGACTCCCGAGGAAAAGAGTACTACTCTTACAAGCACACATTTATTGTGTAAACCTCAGTATTTCGTGCAGCCTTTAC
Organism: Chroicocephalus ridibundus; assembly: GCF_963924245.1. Taxonomy (NCBI): domain Eukaryota; kingdom Metazoa; phylum Chordata; class Aves; order Charadriiformes; family Laridae; genus Chroicocephalus; species Chroicocephalus ridibundus. The sequence continues at coordinate 18,203,903 of NC_086286.1, forward strand.
GTTCACTGCAGCCATTCTGTACTTTGTTTTTATGGTTCTTTAAATGACCACTGGGTGTCACAGTTATCAACAGTAAACTCTACGCTTGGAGGACTTTTCCAGGTTAATTTCAAAACAGAGTCATATCATCAGAGATAATACCGATTCCTATACCCATAATATTAATAGCCACCCCCATTCCAAGATGAGGAAATCGTTTCCTCAATAAAAATAAAAATCAGTCAGAGTTAATAGAAACCGCGTTCTTTTGGAAACTATAGCAAAATGGAGATTTGCCTTGCAAATTTAGTCTACAGGTAAGATTCTGTCATACTGCACATTTGTGGAGTATTTTCACTGCTAGACCAGAATAAAGCAATTCTAGACTTCATGGACTTCAGGAATAATTTCCATAGGCTTTCTCTTTCAAAAATTATGTGATGGGAGAATCAATTATTTCCTCTCCATTTTTTTAAGAAACGTTCTAGACTTTTTTAAGAAACATCTAAACATTTTAGCAGTGTACATAAAACTACAGACTTAGGCTTCAGGTCCCAGCTCTCAGAATCATGCAACTAGCAGAAGAATATGATTTTTTATGTTTTTTAATTTAAAAGTAAGTTTATGGTCTTCATCACAAAAAAAAAAAAAAAGTGACCCCGGTATAATCATTGCCTATTCAAGTTTGCAGTTAACAGCTTTAAATCATGAGAACTGCTTCGTGTCTTTGCTCAGTTGTCAGCTCCAAAGGGACAAGCCAGTGTTAACCCCACAAAGGACCCCATGAGACGAGGTGTTTATCTTGTTGGCTGGTTTCACCCACCCACATTTATGCCTTGCACCTGGAGTACTGGAGAGCTGCTCCATGCATCCAGAGCGTAGGCAGCACCAAGTAAATTATTTGCAATTAGCCAAGCTAACATACTACATAATTTAAATCATGTAGCCATTAAGCTTTAGTTTAGATGCCGTATACTCTGAACGAATACCGTCAGGAAGGGCTCGCACGGCTGCAGACACTTGGGAGAGGACATCGTGGACAGCCAAAGTGTGTCAGGACAAGCAGCCTGATGCTCCTAAGAGCCTGGGGCCACCACGATGTCTGCAGGATGCTCAGGAATCATGCTAAGGTCTGGAGATCAGTCCAGCAGGTGCTGAGATCAGTCAGGGACTCATGTTTGGGATCATTCTGGACAACAAAGGGTTTTTTGGGATCTTTGCCAGGACCTATAAGATGTGAAGAAGGAAGAAGGAAGCTATTTCCTGGCATATATTGGAGTCCGACATTTGAGGACTGAATGAAGGAGAGTGGACCTCATTCTAACTCTGTCCCCACCAGCTGGGCAACTGGTAGCTGCTGCTGCATTTCAAGTTTTCTCATTTCCTACTTTTTCTTACCCATCTCTGACTTCTGAAATGGAGAGAACTAAAAACAGGAGCAGAGAAGAACTTAATCGCTGAAAATCAGGCTCAACAGAAGCACTTACAGTTCCTGGCCACAGTTCAGGTGACAGGTAAGAGATACAGGCTGAGACATGGGCAGGTGAGACAGAAATGCCAAACAGGCACTCTCATAAGAGCTGTGTAACACATGGCAGGCACCAGCCTCTCTCTTATGTACTATGTTTAGGGCCCCAGATCGCCTTAAGCAAATCACCCTGCCCTGCCCAGCATTTTCCAACTCCTCCATTTCAGACACTGGCTGCCGGATTGGTGAAAATGACTGTCCCAGTCAGAAATGTATTCATTTTTTATTTTTTCCTTTAACCTATTTTCAAGTCCAGATGTACACAAAAAGGCACACTCAGAAGAATGTAAGCATTATCCAACACATAAAAGATGGATGCAGAGAGGAAAAGAATTAAGCTGTTCTTCAGGCCCAGCACGGCACGATAAGAAGAAATGGGTGTAAACTGCAGGTGGGAGGTTTAGATTAGACATTAGAAATGGCTTTTTAACAGTAGGCATAGTTAAGGACTTGAATAGATTGCTTGAGGAGGCTGTGAAGGATTTCAAAAATGGGTTAGACAAACATTTATCAGGAATCATTTTGGTATACACGTCGCAGACTGGAGCAAGGAATGGATTGCTCAAAGTCCCTTCTGGTCCTGTTTGCCTGTGATTTTACGGTTCAAGGATGTCTAATGGCCTATCTTCTGCCAGGGATCGGTTTTAAACAAATCTCACAATCTTAAAACACTGCCAGCAAAAAAATAGGAAGGATATTTTTTTTAATTAACATTATTCTGATTCCCTCTCTCCTTACTCAAAAAGCCCTCCCACTTTTCAACACATTCAACTGCAAAGCTGAAAACAGCCAGTAAAATACTGAAAGCTTTGTACTAGCAGCACTGATAACACTGCGGCAATAACACAGCAAGTGATCTGAAATCTGTATTTCTTTTGACCAAGTTCTCGCCCCTTATACCCTTCTCTCCTCCTCCCCACCCCAACACAATACATAATTTTCTAAATTACTGGAACCATTATGCACACTTTCATTAACATAGCAGGTGCAGTTATTTAGACCATTAATGTCCTAGCAGTAGTGTAAGTTGGGAGTGACCCCACTGCAAATTAACAGTTCAGACACAAGAGGTGAATGGTGCTTTAAAATACAGCTGGAAATCTTCCACTGTACCCAAACAGGACTTGGTCCAGGGTCCTTGTCTGAAAGCTGCCCCCTTAACACAAGTCACTCGAGTTGGAGGAGAAAAGCGTTACAGATTAATTCTGGTTTGGGGAGAAAAGAGGCTCTTTTCTTCCAGCTGAAGTTAAAAGCTGCCAGCAAGCATCAGCAACCTATTTGGAAATTTTGGACTGACTCCTCATGTGATTTGACCATGGACTTTTTCTCCTCTTGCTATTGATTATTTCTATGAAGTCAGTTACCAAAAGCTTCTCTGATTCAAATTCATTCTTTCTGCCCTTTCCCTTCACACTACTGTGCCACTCTTTGTCTTCCCTTTCCCTTTCCCATCACTTCTCAACAATAACTTCCTTTGCCATAGTTTGAAAGAGTGATGCCAACGCTAAGAAAAAACCTACAGCGGAATGCCCCCTATTCAAACTGTTCTGTTCATGTTACCTTCCCATTTTGTCTCCTCTTTCTAAACTGTAAGTTTACTGGGGCATGGACAGACATTCATTTTATGCTTGTACTAAATATCTACAAAAGTAGAGTTCATTTTGCCTGGGCCTATAGAGACTACTGGCACTTGGATGTTAAAAATATTGTGTTTATGTACTGTAAGCAATGCAATGTAATGTAATGTCAGATTGTGGCTACTACCACATACCTTCCTAAGGAAACGGAAAAAAAATAACCTCCAGGAATTCTTCCTGAAATATTACCAAAAATTATGAAAAACAGGAGATGCAAAAAGGACAGTATGATACATCATATTGAGAACGCTCCTGTGCTGTTCACAACCCCACACGTCAAACCACACCGACAATTACTGAATACAGTACTGGCCACGGAGCGGGGTCCCACAGTGTTTGTTTGGTATTTGCATCACCTGTGCTACATATTCTGAATAACTTTGGCTTAGCTACCTGACTTATTACTCATATAAACCTATAGTTAAATGTAGGATATGACTGCACAGCTCCACGCAGCACTCCTACCAACTAACTCCAAAACAAGATGCTGTATAGGTGTGTCATCAGGGCGCTCCACCCTGGCTAATTAGCGCGGCAAACAGCTGGGAAGGCAGGCTAAGGCAGGAGACCTGCGGCTTCCACAGCCCCAGCCTGTAGTCCAGTGTCCCTGCGGGAACTGGAATGAAGAGTAGGTCAAGTGTTAGACCCATCTGACTTCAAAGACTTTAAGAAATAGCCTTTTGATGTTTAGGTAGAACATATGGATGTAAAGATAAGATCTGCTTCTCTTTTAACTGAGGGACCTCTTTAAGTGAGATTCCGGTCCAGCTAGACACAGCGGTCCTTCTTGTTTACTGCCGCCTAAATTGCTCTTCTTCTGCAGAGCCACAAGGATGGCAACGTGATCGGAAGTTACAGCAAGCTGGGTCTTATGTTGCTGTTGATTAATTACATCAGTCAATAAATGCTAATTTGCTTCAATGGACCCTACTGTGACCTCACTCCAATACGAATTACAAAAAAAATGCACCGAAGCCAGTAGAATTACACAGGTGTAAGCCAGTCTTAAACCAACGTAGATCTCATTTAAGTAAACAAATAACAGGCCCAATCTACTTGAACTTACTAAAATAGAAATCTATGCCAAATATTATTTAGGATAATCACCACGAGTCATACCTGGTGAACCTCATTCTGATTTTACTTGTTATTCCTCACATAAAACTTCTGTAGTGTAAAGAAAGGAGGATTAAGCCAAGCAATTCCATGAAACCATTAGCTTCCCGCCACAAACACAAATCAGACACGCGTAAGAATAAAAAGCCAGTTTGGCAAGATACCATAATGCCAAGTCAGGTCAGTCAGGTTATAATAATTTCTAATTAACACTCTTCCAAGTTTCAGTGTTATTTATTTGCACGTCAGTGTCACTCAGTACAATATGATATTCTTTCCTGCCTCTGAAAACCTCTAAAAAAAAAACCCAAAACTTGCAGCCTGATCTGTACAAACAGAAATCCAATCTAATGGCAAATAAAAATAATGGTTGAACTTGACAACCCTTGATGAAAACATCTTTAGAAATAAGAAGACTGATACACATCCCCTGATCAAGAAACGCATACATCATCAGAAGCTGAGTATCACTAAAGACATGATTTCTACATCTTATTTTGATTACGTTTATCCAAGCAGCAAAACTTCCTCCATCTCAGAGGCTTTATATCGGCCTGCCCCTGAAAATGCTCCTGTTTGAAACATGGAGTAGCACTGTTCCCTAGGGATTCCAAAGGCCCAACTTAAAATTCAGCAGGTTGAGCCTGCTAGAAGGATTCACTAAAAAATTAAATATTTTAATCATGTTTGGAAATTGCCTGATAGCGCAATAACTATGCGATATTATTCAAGATTTGTTTCAAAAGCTAAGTCGTGGAAGCAGTTCTGTTGACAATCTGAATCTGCCTCAACTTACTGTGTTCAGAATATCTGTAGCTGAAAAAATTCAGACCAAATATCCATAGGCTTTTTTACATACATTAAATTATCTATAATTTAAGTTAATGTTTATAGGTATACATGTTATGTAGGTAAAATTATAGAACTATATAAAGATGTTGAAAGGCATAGCTAAAATTGTCATTCCTATGACAAACTTTAGAACATATATAAAGTAGCATAGTCTTATTTTTCACATAATAGCGGGCATTTATTTTGTTAACATTAATTAATATTTTTAAACAATATTGACCAAAAATGCCAATATTTAATCAATGCTAAAAGTAGTACAACAATATATTAGTTTTATGCAAAAGACAGATTTTTTGCATCAAATATCTCATAAGACTTCAGTGAAGTCATAATGTGTTGATGCAAGACATTTTAAGGTACCTGCACGGCCAAGCTTTTTTAACAATGAAGTAGATGATCCTAAGTCTCTTCTAAATGTTGAAATAATGTTACCAAATTTTTGCCAAAGAAGGCATTGCAAGTACCCATTATGGGGCAAGTGACCTTATAAAATTTAAATGAATGGTTTAGGGAACAAAAGGACATATTTTAGAGTTTTGTTGAGAAAGCTTTATTTCCAAGATGGGATAGCTGATACCTGTAATTTGTCTTGTTTCTACCAAGGAAAAGAGATTGTGGGAATAACAAGAAAATGCTGGCAGTTATGTATATTCAGAATGCCTACTGCCTTTAATCAGTAAAGGTTATTAAGCTTTCATCTTGTTTTGTTCTCCTGTGCAAGTATCATAATATTTCTATAAGAAGTTAAATAATTTGCATATTCTTCAAGCAATAAAACTAATTGAGCAGCAGTGACCACTCTTCACTATCTAATGAACTGCATATATTAGGCTCTAGCTAGGCCCAAGAACCACAAGACACACACCCTGAAGAGCCAAGAGGATGGCGAGCTCTGGGAGCAGCTTCCAGGTAGGAGGTAGTAGGTCTAGATCCTCAGAGATCCCTGAAGATCATCCTAGGATCTTTCCTGAGGATCTCCTTAGAGACCTGCTGCTTCTTCAGGTGGCCTCAGCATCCTTTCCTGGCTAGTATTCTCCCACAGTTGAGTATCAGGAACCATTATGACCTTAAAGACTGATGACAGATGATGAAGAAGTGACATGACAGCACAGCTCCAAATTGGCTTCTGAGCTGCATGCGATTCATGAGCCACATTAGGTTTTCAACTGTCATTACTTACTGTGCCTGTCAATGGCATACTGGCACCTTTCACCCATGATGACACTGTTTGCATTTTCAAATCTACCATTACAGTGGTAGAATTTAGGCCAGAATTTACCTCTTTTAACTGTACTCATCTAGACATTGGTGACGTAGTCTAATGTAGCTGGGCTAGGGTCCCCCTAATGTCAATGGAGAAAGACACCAGAAAGTGATTCATTCCATCCTAAGGTAAGTATCTGGAATGAATCACCTTCGTGGGTGCCTCCACCTTTCCAGAGGAAGCCTAGGAAAATAGCTTGGGCTAAGTGCTCAACTTACAGAGACATAAAGTCAGGCTAGATGAATATCATAAACTATGTTTTTTAACAACAAAGTTCTATCAAGGTTTTCCTGCTAATGCCATTGTTACAACAATAAGAGCAAAACAGATTTATCAAGCTACCTACTTTGCATTTGTGTCAACGCTCCTGGCAAAATGGAATTTGTTCCGTTCTGCTGTGTCTTTGGCACTACATGTCTTTGGCAGTGGACTTCTGACAACACATGGGGGTTCTTTTAGCTTCAGGGACACGAGCCTTTGTTTTTAGGAGAGAAAGCCTGAGCTCATTTCAGAATGCACTCTGAGGTTTTGAGTGGCCATGGTAGGCGACATAGTTACTTCGAGGTGACAGATTTGTTATAATTAATAATACCAGGTTCCAACTGTGAAAACGCAGCAAATAGTACTACCCACGGAAGTATGTCTACACATGCACTGAAATATTTAAAAGACCAAGCTTCTGATCCTAATTTTAAAAAACTTCCCTTTCCTCCTTCCATCTGGAACTACTTCCCATTGTGCCTCCCAGTTCTGTGTGTATCCAGCAGGACATGCTCCTCTCTCAGATGCCACGTTCTGAAGAAGTGCTATTAAACAGGGGATGCTCACAAAGAAGGAGTTAGTATTTATAGAAAACTAGGAATTAATTCAAAAATTATACAGACGTCATTGAGTATACGGTATCATTTTGTGCACATGGGTAAAAATAGGAATGACAATATATAGGGTGTCCTTCCCATTAGTCAAACTGGTAATGAGTAATGCAGCCAAATGAATGTCAGTAAAGCCTACCCATCACGCCATGCTTCAGAAATCCTCTCGGCACTCTTCTTTAAGAGAGAAGACACAACAGCATAAACGTTTAATCTGCATGTGTTTGAAATGACTATATTACTTATGAGGAAAAGACTCAAATAAGGTATATTAGTTACTCCAAACAAGTGTCAGTAAAAACTATCTCTGCCTATATTCCACAGGCCGTACCCTCTTCAAAAAAATAAGTATTTTAGAAGATTTGGGGAACGTTACATTTTCTATTTGAGAAATCAGATTTGTTTAGTACCAAAGACCCAAATATATTAGACAAAGACACAAAAAACCCCAACTGTAAGATACTAGGAGCCTTTGGAAAAGGATCTGAATAAACTCTTCTGGAAATTGTAATGTTTAAAGGTCATCAGATCACATGGGTTTAATATCTTACTGCTTGCTGTTGGCTACAGAAGGAACTTCTGTCTTGCATGAGTGTCCTTCTGAGAGCTCGAGTGATGAGACTTTGACACTATGCAATACTGTTGGGCCATGACTCTGTTTCCCCCTCCTGCATCTCAGGCCAGTAAAGTTCTGCAACAACATTCTCTTTGAAGCATGCGGAAGAAGTACTTTTGTGTTGGGTTATCGGTGGTGTCTTGTGTTCTCTGTTATAGTAGCTGTTTGAAACTTTATAAGATGTTAAGTATGAGAATTAGTGCCAGAGATGATGTACTGGAAAATGGCGACAAATGAGATGAAGCGGTGAAGATTTTTTTAGTACGTAAATGTATGGAGCTACATGAAAGAATCTTATTATCTAACTTTGTAGCTCTTCATTTCTGATGTAAATACCATGCGCCAACAAGTATGGAGAAGCTTGTGCAGAAAGTTGGATTTTAAGCAGAGATAGAGTTGCAAGAGAAACTACAATTTCTCTTAAAATAAGGGGCACTTAAATAATAGTGCAATGACATTCTTGTGACACTAACTTTAATCTCTTGTCCAAAGAAAATAAGGTGAGTCTGGCAGTTCACTTGCTTTTTTAAATGCAGACTTGGAAAAACCATATATTCTGGATTAAGAAGGAAAAAAATACTACTTAGGAATCCGAGGGCTCCAAGGAGCTATTCACGAGCTTAATGTTAAGATATAATCTGCTGGTGATTACGTAACAATTTCCCCTCTCTGCCCATTCCAGAGTGGATATGAGATACTACAGCCTACATGCCCGGTCTTGAATTTTTAGTTCCAGGTGTAAAAGCTCATTGCAATACAACCCTCTAGAGAAAACAGAAAAAGCAGGGAGAAAGGACTAGTTTACATGTCATTCTGGCAGAGGCAGGGCCTAATTCAATGGCTAGGCAATAGAAAGTGGTGCGTTACCCCACTCAGAGTTAGGCTCTAGGAGCTATGTGGGAGTTGGCAGACACAATTAACAAGCCTGAAATAATAATTGCCTTGAGAGCTAGCAAGAAGTAAAAGGCAGGGGAGCGGCCCCCCAGTAGGAAAAGTAAAATAACTGCAACAATAGAAGGATAAATCTAATCTTGCACAAAACCACCAATAACCCATTTGAGCCCTGGCCATGAAACTGACACGCTAATATTAAGGAACACAGACTACCGGAGATACTCTAAACAACAGGCTTGGAAAGCCTCATGGGACAAAATCAGTGCTAGGCTTTTCCGTGGAATACCTGCCAGCTCCTGCTGCACACAATGGTCAGAAAGGGATTTAGTAAGTGTTCAGAGTGAACATTTATGCCTATAAAGATGTGGAGAAATAAAAAAAAAAATGGTCAGAAAGGGATTTAGTAAGTGTTCAGAGTGAACATTTATGCCTATAAAGATGTGGAGAAATAAAAAAAAAAAGTCCAAGCACACTGTTATTCTGTCGGTTGCAAGTGTGGAAACATCAGCCTGGAGAAGAGGAGGCTCCAGGAGGACCTTATTACGGACTTCAGTACCTAAAGGGGGCCAACAGGAGAGATGGGGAGGGACTCTTGATCAGGGAGCGGAGCAATAGGACAAAGGGTAACGGTTTTAAACTGAAAGAGGGGAGATTTAGATTAGATATTAGGAAGAAATTCTTTACTGTGAGGGTGGTGAGACACTGAAACAGATTGCCCAGGGAAGTTGTGGATGCCCCATCCCTGGAAGTGTTCAAGGCCAGGCTGGATGGGGCTTTGAGCAGCCTGGTCTGGTGGGAGGTGTCCCTGCCCATGGAGGGGGGCTGGAACTACATGATCTTTAACCTGGATGACCTTCCAACCTGAACCATTCTATGATTCTATGATCTCTTTAAAGCACTGACATGGTGGCCTACCATCTTTCCAAATCCTGGCTACACATAACTTCCTAATACATCTGAAAAAGACTGATATACCACAGAATACACAGCCGGATTTTGCAGGCTGATATCGAGGATAGTCCCAGACAGATAAATCATGCATGCAGAGCAAGTCTGACATCAGACTCACAGCATATGCAATATTGTCTTGCTGTGCATGCTCAGAGAAGTTGCACAGTAAGCACAAGTCTAGCATCAGACCTCTTGCACATGCATGTTTTGTCTGCCTATACAGAGAAGTCTGACTTCTCCCAATACATGGTATCCTGCACATCCAGAAAGACACCTATGGCAACAGAAATACAGGGAAAACCATGCCATGTATGCTCTTCCTATGAGAAATTGTATTGACCATATACAGTTGTGACATAATACGACAAATCCTGAATTAAACAGGACATTCCATATCACATATAATCCTTAGCACTTTCTGACATTTATTTTGTTACCATGCCATGCTGTGATTGCCCAGGAGAGCGCAGAGGTCAGCATCAGTGTACATATGTGAATTTGGCGGACAGAAGACACTGTGATTACCTAATATTTAATTATGTTACAACAATAGCACTCATGCCCTTACCCTTGCCATATGAGCTCATCTGCAAGGCAACATGATGTCCCTACTGAAGCTTTGGGACATAGCAAGCCCTGAGACATGACAATTATTGAGTCACCACTATTGTTCCCCCCATACCACAGGGATTCTTCTAGGTGTATTTATAAACACAGCAAAATTAAAGTTGGGCGCGATCCTTTCCAGGTCACTGGTTCATCCTCCTGCTCCAAACACGGCTATCTTCAAAGCTAAAGCAGGTTGCTCAAAGCCTTGTCCAGTCTAGTTGTATCTCCATGGTTGGAAAGTCCACAGCCACTCTGGGAACGTGTTCCAGTACTTGACCACTCTCACTTTGAACTTTTGTTTTCTTATACACAGTTCAAATTTCTCTGGGTGCAACTTCTCACTTTTGTCTCTTGTCCTGTTACTGCACAACTAGAGAGAAGCCTTGTGCCACCTTTCTCTTGCCCTGTTGGTGCACATCTCAGACAGAAGCCTTGTGCCATCTTCTCTATAACTCCCCCAGGGAAGGTGAACACTATAATTAGATCCTGGTGTAGCCAAACCGACTTACTCAGCTCCTCCTCATACATCACGTGCTCCAGCCCCTACCACCTTAGCAGCCTCTGCTGAACTGGCTGCTGCCAGAGGACACAAAACTGGACAGTGGATATCCAATGTGACTTTACCAGCGCTGCACAGAGAGCACATACCTGCTGGGTATATTGATAATGCAGCCCTGTAGGTGTTAACTCCCACGATGAACAACTTCTGTCCACCAGGATAGCCAGGCCCGTTTTCTGCTGAGCCACTCCCAAGCCAGTTGGCTCTCAGCCTGTAGCGGTGTATGAGGATAGCCTGTCACACGTTCAGGACTTTGCACTCATCTCTGTTGACCATCACAAGGTTCTCACCGGCCCACCCCTGCAGCTTGCCAAGGCTACTCTGAATGGCAGCTGTGGCCTCCAGCACGTCAGCTGGTCTCTCCAGTCTGGCGTGGAGATCAGCTGAAAACTTGTTGAGGGTGCATTCTGTCCAACCCCCTGAGTCACTGATGACCATACCAAACAGGACTTGCTTCAGTATCAATTCCTGATCCCCCCTAACTGGGCATCAGTCAGACTTCAAACCAATGAGGTGCTACCCTTCAAGCCTGGTGGTACCGTCAGTTTTTCACACACATAGCCTGCCCACCTCCTCCACTTCTCCCCAGTTATAAGGTTACTGAAGAAGACACTATCACAAGCCCAAATAAAATCAAGATTAAATGGCATCATCTGCTTTCCCCTTGCTCACTAAGCCTGAAGCCAGGGGCGTTGACATAACTGAACTTAAAGGCATAAAATTTGCCTTTTTTCTGTCATTGGCAGCCTTCTAAATATCATCACAGCCCTTCAAAATATCATAGGGAGTGAGCACATAATAACACTGGCCAGCTCCCTCAACGCTCAAACGCATGCCATCTGGTCCAGTGTACTTGTATATGCCCAGTTTGATTTGGTGGACTTTAATTCAATCCTAGTGGTTGTGGGTAAACCACCCAATTCTGCAGCAGACCCACATTCTTCCTTTTCTTCCTTTTGCTGCCGATGTGCTTGTAGAAAACGCTTTTTGTTGCCCTTCACATTCTCTTTTCAGTTGCAACTCCAGCCAAGCTTTGGCTTTCCAGATTCCACTCCTTTACTAAAATACCAACCATCCTCTGCATGAAGTGATGGAATCGCAGTCCATTGTTGTTTACTTACAAACCCTCTATCTGTTGAATCCTTTCTAGAAATGCTGTTTAAGGAAGGTGCTTGTTTTTCATCCATATCTCATCTTTAGAAAGTTGCAAACATATGCAGGTGCTTGTTCAAGAGTTTATTTAGCTGAAACGGTGGAAAATGCCATTGTTCTAAATTATTCTTTCTTCCTTTGTTGTTTGTTGTTAGTTGGTTTGTTTCCAGTAACCTCAAATGTGGTGCAGAAGAAAAGGAAAAGTATACACATATATACCTGATAGGAGGGAATCAAATGATTCATTATCTTCACCGTGCAGCTTTGACTGCTAATCCAGGTCTCCAGGATTTTCTCTAATATTTTGTAATATTTCAGTTCTGCTTAAGCAACTTCATATGATTATCATAAAATAACCCAGCCCCTTAATGAAAGAGTTCCTTCCTATTATTCAGATCTGGACTTCCTGCCCCATCCTCTATAACAAAACGAAAAAAAAAAAAAAAGAATGAGAGAAATTAGCCAAAGTTTTATTAGTTGCAGGCAACCCATAAATGATGAACTGAAGGGTGGTTTTCTTCAACTTTCCAGACTTAGAAAAGGCAGATGTTTCTTGCTTTTCAAGCACTTATATTTAGTCTAGAGTGTCCCAAGACAGTTTTCTTACACATAAAGATATCATATGTTCAACATATTCTACACTTGGTCATTTCATTGGTTGTTTTTTATATGGAGTGATGGGTCTCTTCGGTCTTCCAAACTTTCACGATAACTAAGAAGTGTTTCTGAAATATTTTCTATTAAAGATATGGCTCTACACAATAGGAAGTTGTTTGAATTATGATATAGTCAGAATTGCACATATTCTGCATAGTTATGTATTACCTCTGTACTTTAGCAACATGGTCGATATTATGCCAGCTGTATTTAAAGTTGCCAAAATTTGTCTTTAAAATTCCTCTTTTGGGTGTTGATAAGTTTGTCAATTTTTATTGCTGAATTTTTATTTTATTCTCTACATTTGTGAAACTTGGAGGATGTCTGAATATGATGAATGCATACTTTCTTTATTATAATAAAGTCCTTGGTCACAAGTGAGATGTGTTTTGTATTTAACAGTTGATTCATCCAATTGCTCAAAAAGCTTCATGCTTATACGGATCACTGTTAAATCTGTTCTCTCTCATAATGGTGCAGAATAGAATTAGGATCCAAATCAGGGCCCAGCTGATGAAAGACTGCCAAAGCATACTGACACTGCCCCTTTCCCGATTCTCCTTTTCCCTGCTGCAGGGAGGAAGGTCTGCTAGCCACAGGCCTGTCTCTCGGGAACCCCTCCTGATGAGTAGGAAAGGCCTACGTGAGGGAAAAACCTTTCCTATGACTAGGAAAACCATAGGTGACAAAGGAGGAAAGGAGCAGGAACTGCTCCAGGAACTTCTGAATGATTCCCCTTATACATCTTTGTATCAGCTGGGATCCTGAGAAACCTTCCGATGGCGTGTCCCAGGCCCAGAGCCTGTGCCATCCCAGCAATACCGAGCTTCTTACTCCAACTCTTTGTGTTTCTGCTGGGATATTTCCTCCCCCAGAGAAGGGGATAGGGGGGAGGGGGTCAAGAACTTTCACTGCAATTAATGCAGCAATATGTACCTCTTAAAGGTTATCTTTTCGGTTCTTTTCAGCTCCAAACACTACTCTTACTCCCTGAGAGTCTTTAACTGAAATTAATGGGGGAAACGGCAGCTCTGTGAGACCCTTCTCTACCACAGATAGGTATATAGAGCCCCTTGCCCAGCTACAGTAAAGAGATTCTGCCTTTCTTTCACCACAGATACACTCTTCATAGAGACATCAAGACAGCAGCTGGTGCATGAGAGCAGCAGGCTACACGCAGGTACCAAAAGCAGTGACTGACAAAGGAACACCAGGCTCTCCAGGCAGCGCGAGGGCAGCGCAGCAGGGCAAGCAGCTGGAGGGACAGTGGCACAAACTGGAATGGTGGGAAGGGGTTTTCACCCTGGACACTGAGGCACAAGGTCAGGAAAGAATGATGGGCAACTTCACCTTCCTGAAAACCCAGTCTTACTCTTTAGAGTTCACTTTCAGGTGCCGTCACAGGGTCTATGCTGCTCTCTGTACTGTTCCTGTCATCTTTACTCAAATCTTTGAATTACTGATTCAGTGATGGCACCTGGGGAGGGGAAGGACTGAGAAAGAAGACCCCAAGAACGATGAAAAGACAGAGCAATGGAGATGAGAGGAGATACGGCAGTGGTGAAGTGGCTAAAACACAAGCAATGCCTTCTCCGGCAATGGCTGGTGAGCCAAGGAAGACAAAATCAGCATGTTTCTCTCCAGAAGACCAATGCTGAATTTAACCCTACGGCCACACCCGGGCAGTGCTCAGTGACAACCCTCTTTCCAACCTCTCTCTCTGGTGTAAGAGTGCTTCAGCTGGCATCAAACACCTTCCGAGGTCCCTACACAGGGACACGGTACAGGACCTACTTCAATTGCCAAGGCTTCCATGAGGTGTCATCTTCTCTGGTTTCATTCCTTTCATGGATTTTGTCTCTTCACAGACTGGTCTTGGGCCCATGGTTTCCCTCAGCCAGACTTCTTCAAAACTGCACTTGAAAGCACGCACTGTTGTCCAAACTTAGCATTTTAACGTAAGTCGGTAACCTTCAGTGCTCCTAAAAGCTCAGCTTCTGAAGGCGCAGATGATTAGATGTTAATCTCAGCTTTCATTAAGAAAAAAAAAAAAGTTCTGTTATTTCCTTTTGGGTTTTGGAGAAAAGCTTGAGAATATAAAAAATGAAAATTCCAGGCTCTAAACCAAGTAACACACAACGTATTATTTCAAGACACTATTTTTAAAGACCCAAGATTTCACTCGTCTCATGACTTTTGACTAGAGACTTGGCTGAGGACTGGAGTTTCCCCTCCATCACACAGTAGGGGATGGGAGGGAGACACCTCAGAGTAGAGACTGGGACCCCCAAAACGCCTAGCTGTCTTCCGATACCCTGTCCGGACAAATGTGCCCCAACTCTCAATGTTTCTGGAAGATCTACGGCAAAAACGTCATGTTCCCCCCGCTTCTGTGCCAATGCACGCAGCAACTGCAAAAGACAAGACCAGCAGCGGGTCCAAACTCTTCCAGCAACCAACTTGGCCAACGACAGAATGCGAATTCATTGAGCATTTCTGCTTTTTTTTTTAGGAAAAAACCCCAACAAAACAAAACAGATTGCTTCAGGAAATTATCGTAACCCTCCTCTGCCCGGTCACCTCTGCTGCATTACGGGGCCCGGTGACGTGTCGGGGCGGTGGGCGCACATCGTGCATGCCCACCACACACACCCTCACGCGTCTCCGCCATCGAGCTCTCGCCCTGGGACCGCACACCCTCAGGACCCCCGGGATCCCCCGGGCAGGACGCCTGTGTCCCCCCCATAGGCGTCGGCCCACCCCGGACCCGGCCGGGGGCGGCCGGCGGCGGCCCAGGAGGCTCCGTCGGGGCGTCGGCGGCGACCCCGCGGCCTGCCCCGCCGCCGCCCCCCGGCACCTATAGGGCCCATACCCCACCCCCAGCCCCGGGCGGCGGAAGTGTGTGTAGGGGGCAGTATAGGAATTTCCTGTGACGTCCCGGCCCGGACTCCATTAGGCTGCAGCTGGGCTGAGAGAAGACAAACCCAGCGGGCAGCGAGCGGAGCGGGCCGGGCGCCTGGGGCTGCCGGGCGGGGGCTCAGGGCAGCGGCGGCCGCCATCGCCAGAGGGAGCCCCGAGCGGGCGGCGGCGCTGCCTCCGGGACCCCCGGGGGGCACAGGGCCCCGCTCCGCCTCCCCTCACCCCCGCCGCCCCCCCCTTCCCCCCCCCCCCCCCCCGCCTCCCCCCTCCTCGCCCCCCCGGCTTCCCACCACGGCCGCTCTCGGCGAGGAAACTCTGGCCTCCGCTTCCTCCTCCTCCGACTCGGACACCGGCGGAGCCTCCCCGCCCCCGCGGAAGAAAGCCCGGGCCTCCCCGGCGGCGGCGGTGGAGGGAGCAGGAGAGCCCGGGGCTTCCGCGGGCAGAGCAGGCCTCACCTCGTCCCAGTCCCCCTCGCTCCCCGCCGGGCTCGCCCCCGCCGCCGCCCCGCACAGAGGCAGCAGCAGCAGCAGCGGCGTCGGCAGCGCCATGCAGGCTAACGGGGCAGGAGGGGGCCAGCAGCAGCAGCAGCAGCCGCCGCAGGGGCCGGCGGGCCCGGAGCTGGGCTGCCTGGGCGCCCAGAACGGCGAGGCCTCGGCGGGCACGGCCGCCGGCGACCAGCTGGCCCACGCCAACGGGCTGCTGCCCTCGGCCAACAGCGGTGGCGGCAGCCCCGGTGGCCTCAGCGTCAACAACGGGGTGCCCGCCGCCGGGGGCCCCGGCCCGGCCGCCGCGGAGCTCGGGGGCGGCGGCGGCAGCGCCCTGAAGAAGAAGAAGCGGCTCTCGCAGTCCGATGAGGACGTGATCCGGCTGATCGGGCAGCACCTTCACGGCCTGGGCCTCAAGTAAGTGGCCGCGGAGGCCGGGGGAGGCCGCGGTTGGGCGAGTGGGACCGCAGCCGGGGGCGAGGAGGGGGTGCTGGGGGGGTGGCTCCTTCCCTCCCCGCGCCGGCCGGGTCGCCCTGACCGAAGGGCGTCGGTGGGGCCGGGGGAGGCCCCGCACACACATACGCCCCGCCGCGGGGAGGGGGCGGTGGGGTCGCAGGGGGCCGGCGGTCCCCGCGGAGGATGGGGGAGCTGGGGCGGGGGGAGAGGAAGGGACCTGCCGGGGGGAAAGGTGGTGGGAGAGTGGGGTTGGTGGCAAAAACTACCCCTGTGGCTGCCTAGTAGTCCCCAGAGAGGAGAGACCAGTGCTTGGGTGCGAGGCAGAGCAGTGGGGACAGGCCCGCTCGCAAAATAAAAAATAAATAATAATAAATAAAAAAAAATGGAGCCGGAGATGTGTTTTCTAAGGCCGTGGCGGTCAGTTCGGTGTGTACCAGGCGGGCTGCCTGTGAAGGGACAGGCCCAGGAGCTTCCCCTGCCAGGGATGGCAATATGGAAGTCGAGTTGCACACCGATAAGGGCAGATCAATACAAATGTGTTAGTGGGGGAGAAGTTATCTGGTAAACATAATGGAGCCCGCAGCTCGGCGTTGGGGGGCGGGGGGGGGTGGCAGCGGGGAGCGGCTCTTTTGCAGATGAGCTCCAAGATTTGGCTTGTCAGCTGGGAGGAAGCGAGCGCAGGCTGAACTGCCACTTAAATAGGCTGTTTGGTTTCACTCTGAAAACCTTCGTCCCTGTAGATGGCGAAGGCCTCTGCAGATTTGTGCTGGACACGTGTTTTTGATAATAATCTTATCTGTCGACTAGAAACAAGTATGTTGGCGCTTTCTCAAAATCAGCATAGGAAAAATAATTTCCCAGCGGAGTCGGGGAAGCCTAAGAATTTAATCGCAACGCTCACTTCGTGAGTGAAGCTAAAGCCAACATGTCATGATTTTGGAAGGGGGCTAGAGAAATCCTGCAAAGTCTTCATGTAGCTACCACAAAAGAAGCCTTCAAAACACACTGTGGAATAGGCCAACTAGAAAGAACTCAGTACATAAAATAAATTGCCTCTGACACAAGAGGCAAGTTTACAGCAGCAGACAACTCGTGACTGTTCATAGACGACACCACAGTAAATAAGCTATTTTTAGTGTAAAAGGGGGAGGGCTACAGGTTCATGAGTTTGTTTATTTTGTTTTAAGGAGCCAGTCTTTTAATATGTGATGAAGAAGAAAAACTGAGGCCTGTGGCAGATGTAGTAGCTCTCCATATTGTTTTGGGGGGAGAGGGAGGGGGCAGGGGATAGTAGCCAGTAGCTAACAGCTTTCTAGTCTGTATCTTCCTTCATGAAGTCTATCTTCTGTGCAGGGATGGCTGTTTGTGGTGGCTGGTAAGTCACATACTTTATGGTACTTCAGCAAAGCTTTCAAGCTCATTGACAACTTGCTTTGGCTATAGGTAGCTGTTTACATGTCTCGGGCAACTGAGATAGTCTTTTTGGACAAGCATCTGAACCTGGTCACAGTATTCTTACTTTAATAAAGTTACTTTTAAATATGGTTAATTGTTATCATAGCAGGCGGTATATTTGTGAGGGTAAAACTGGTCGGGTTTTTTTACACTGTATCTCTCCTGCAGCCAGACTGTTGATCTTCTCATGCAAGAGTCAGGATGTCGTTTAGAACATCCTTCTGCTACCAAATTCCGCAATCATGTCATGGAAGGAGAATGGGATAAGGTAACGTAGGGCTTATAGGACTGTATTAACCACTGTTTAAATTTATAGTATCTGTGAGAGAATTCAAAATCCACCCTCCTTATATACTTTTTTGTTTGTTTTTTTGTTGTTTTTTTTTCTTATGCCCATTTCTGCAGGCTGAGAACGACCTGAATGAACTTAAGGCCTTAGTGCATTCTCCGCATGCAATTGTGGTAAGAGGCACACTTGAACTCTTTCAGAGCTGTATAGTTGGACTAATTGTAGTGATGTAATCTTTCACTATGGAGTTGGTTGTCTGTAGTTCTTGTTTTCTTTTTTGTTTACTTTAAGTGGCTTGCATGCTATCACAAACGTCACACTAATCTGAACTTTTTAATTCTTTTTTAGAATGTGAGATAGGAAGCCCAAAAGTATTGAGGCTAATATTTGGTGTACTGAATGTTTAAACTTTGTTAAACATGCTTAACTGATAAAATATAAATCCTGTAACAGTCCTAAAATAGGTCAGTTTCTGTAGAAACTGCCTATGTTGACTATTAATTTCAAACTTGAAATACTTCTCATAATCTCTGCGGTGTTTATGGGAGTTAGGTTTTCTTGAGGGAAGAGAAGTTTAGAAACAAAATGTGGTAATACTAATGTGGAATTGGCATTGTAATAGCACATTACAAGAATATAGAGGCTGCTATAGACCATGAACAATGCTGTTGCTTTTCCAGATGGCTTCTAAAGAGCAAATGTATTTGTATTGCTGTTCAGGATTTTATTTAGAGCTTTTTCTCTTTGGCTGGCTTTTTTTTTTTTTTTTTTTTAAAGATGAACCTAGAAATAGAGATTTGTAGGTCCCGTGACTTGACAATTACAATATGGGTGGTTATGATTTCAGGTACTTTGAGGAAAGTATTTCTTGGTTTCATTTTTCTGTCTCTAGATACGAAAAAGTCATTACTTAGCTCTTCAAATGGCTTGTTCTGTTTTGTTTAAATGTTGATTGTAATGAAATGAAGTTAGAATGACTAAGGTCGCTTAGGAAGAAAACAGTAGCAGGGCTTTTTTTGAAGTGTCTGTAACTGTCAACAATGAAGAATCAGCTGATGGCTGCTTAGCTCTACTTCTAGCTGATTCATTTGTTGTCAAGACAATTTCCTGTCTGGGGGAGGGACAGAAAGAGAGAACAGGAAGTGAAGTAGGAAAAACAGATGTTTAACAAAACATCAGAGGGTCCTCGAGAGAAGTTTACATTCTGTTCCATTAATTTGGCCAAAGCTTAGCATCTCTTAATTTGACTAGTAGTTCACTTTCTCTTTTCTCAAAGACTTTGATATACGTAAGACTTACTGTTCAAATAGTTTAGAATATTGCATGCAGCTTTCAATAGTTTGTGGAGACTGAAGTATGAAACCATTTTATGTGAATACGAATGGTCCTTTGAAGCAGATTTTTCTCATGTTTTGAAATTCTGTAGTTATCAAGTTTCTCTGTGGTATTAAAGTGTCTTACATGTATGGGAGTCACGAGTTTTAACTGAGTATCAGCATTGTACTTTTTGGAGAACTTAATTTGAGGAAAAAGGGGATGTTTTCCTTCTGTTGTTTTGGAGGGCTCTGAAAGCATGCTCTTCTTTAATGTTGACGTCTAACTGCTTGAATTAAGCTTAGTGCAATAAAAATACTTGGTTTAGAGTAAACTTCACCTGAACGAAATATGAATTGTTTTCTTTTTAAACTTACTCTCCTTTATATAAACTTCATATAATTTAAAACAGATAACAGTATAAGTGTCTTGCATGTCTGTGTTAGCAAGACAATACTGACTTGCAAGGATAAGTTGAGCTCATGCGTACTCCATTGCCTGCGTGCTGTCTCCACCTCCCACCCCACCCAGCTTTTTTGTACATGGTTGAGATTACGGGTGGTATTAGTATAGTCAGCACCCGGAAAATTAGTGAAAGATCATTAAAGGTAAGGAGGCATGCTTTATGCTCGGTAGCTAATCCCAACTGCAACTAAGTCAGAACTATTGAAGATGATAAATGTCTTGATTAGGGAAAGTCCAGACAAGATACTACTGCAGGTAGCTCTTTGAAAACAGAAAATTAGATTTTGGGTTTCCTGACATGTGACTCATGCTATATGACTAGATCTTTCAAAAATGTGTGCGTACAAGAAGAATGGGTACGTAAAAGTTTAGATGACACAGAGTATTTAACAAAGTAGGGTGTGTGTGTGTGGTGTTTTGGTTTGTGTTTGTTTTTTGTTTTACTTATAGTTAATATGACCTGGACAAAATAACCAGGATATATAGCTGCTTTTGAAATGTCTGGTCTGTGAAGGCAATGTGTATGTATTTTGAAAATTCTACTCCTGTCTTAATTTCCTTATTTCTGCAAAGTGCTGTAAGTTCTACAGGTGAAAACACTAACTCTGAAATGGCTGATCTCAATTTGTAAACCTTTGATGCTGTGTGTTGATATGTTGGGGGGGACACCACAGTCTGCTATTTTTATTTGTGTCAACACAACTAAGTGCTATATAGTGTGTGATTAGTCATGTTTACTTTTACAGCATATAAGATACAGCTGTCTTGAGACAAACTGTAGGAAAACTTTATAGTTGATTCAAGCATGTTATTTTTCCCTGAGTAATGTTTAGAAGATATCAGCTTCAAGCCAGCCCGAGGCTTTGCTTACTTTAGGATTACTTGGGCATGTTACGGCATCTGTCTTGGGTAACTAATTTAACCTGGGAAGAAATCTGGAGATTATTCCTCTATAGTCATCTAGAATATACTTCCAAATTGTCCTCTTTACTTTTTATTTTCTTTTACTTAAATGGGGCTTTCACCCAGTGCTGGAGGTATACAGCCTGCAGCAGGCAATAAACAAAAAAAGGTGATTTATATCTTCTTGTTGGAGCAGAGTGCTCCACCTGCCTGTGGGGTGTCTCTCTTGCTACTAGTGTTAAAGGCAGTTCCCTGTTAGATTGAATTACTCATTAAGTGACAGGATTTGATATGGTTGAAGTCTTGTTAAATTCTACAGGCCAGAATATTTTTTTCCCTTTACGTTATCAAGTCTTACACTTAAGTTTTTGATGTTTTTTAAGTGCTCTTGTCAGTGTTTTACAAGACTACCAAAGTAATAACAAGTACAAAGTGGTGAAAATTGGGGTCTTAGTTTTAAGAGGCTTCAAGCAGATAGCTACTGTGTTGGGTTTATGTCTTGAAACATCAGGTGATGATTTCAGCATGTCTTTTAGTTACCTTGTTCATTTCAAAGACGAGTTGTTTAAGCAGTGTTTACTTATTTATTTTGAACTCTTAGTACAGTGATAAAACTGTTGTGGAGCTTATTAAGATACGCAGGTCAAAAATAACCAAAACCTAATCCTAAAATTAGGTAGTTATACATTTTAGTCTTTAAACTTCTGAAGCTTTGCTACCATAACCAGTGATCAAAATGGCCCAGTTTCTTGACTGTGGGAGGACGCTTGTCCTGTATTTTCACAGTTGTGTTGCTGAAGCTTTCACCTTCAGTTACTTAGTATTGGTGAATCACAGCGCGTGCAAAACTTCCTAGAATTTAAGATTCTGCAAGGTGGGTTCCTACTAATGATTAGGACAATCAAGCAGTACAGTAATAAGCATTCATGTTAGTAATCAAAGGCTGTAGTTTGAAGAAAGCAAAGTGCTAATTAGTACATACATTAAAACAACCTCTCCCCCACCCCCCCCTCACCCCTGACCCGCCCGGTAAATCTGTTAACTCTTAGTGTTGCCCCAGGGTGGTCAGAGGTTCAACTTGCACTGAAGTAATAGCTTCTAGAAACAACAAAGTAATGCACTTTATCCTTGTCCTCTCTCTAGAGTTGAAAGACAGGATGAAGTAGTAATAACTGAATAGAACCAGCCAGACTGCAGTGCTGAAACTGGTGTGTTGTGCTCTTCCATGGGTCTTATGGCATGAAGAATCTTTGCTATAAGCTAAGTGATGGTGGTGTCTGGGTTTAAATTGTTCAACAGCAAGGAGTGTAATGATGTTGAATCTCCATTACAAACACTGAGACGATAACAACAAATCCCAGGCACTTCTGTTACATTGTACATGGTATAATTTTGGATTATGATAACTCTTATTTCCCTTCTTTGGAAAGCAGATAAAGAATATGGAGAATGAGTAAGCTGTTCTGGGTGCGATGTGTCATATCAGTTTTATACTCGTTCTATTCTACTTAAGTGGTGGGATTTTTACTTTACAGTTGCCATTATAAACAGTTCTCTTTCCTTCTATAGCAGAGGTTATTTGGCCTCTAGAAGAGAAGAGATGATGTACTCAAAATAGTCTTATCTACCCTAAGAAGGTGGTATTGGAAGTAATTAGGAATACTGTTAGTAGGGTATATAAGTAGTTGAGGGGAAAATGAAGACAAAATTCAGCTGTTCAGTGAAATCTGTCAGCAAAGTCTATAGTTGCACAAAAATAAGTGGCAGGAGGCCATGAGTGTCCCGATATTAAAAAAAAAAAAAAAAAAAAGACTTGAAATACGATGTCACTGGAGTGTGACGTGCCTTACGGAGGTTGTATTCATGCTGTTGTTTGAGTATGCTGTAGGGCAAGTTTTGGAGCAGTTATCAAAATAGCTTAGAAAATCAGTTTAACTTCCCTATCAACATTTTACTCTAGTCCCTGCCTTTTGCTGTAGATAAGCAGTTTTAAATTGTAACTTATCTTTTGTACTAATTCTCCATTATGTTAACAGTAGACTCCTGCATGAAGTGTACAGTGCTGTGTTGTTCTGGAGGCTTTTATATTTCTAATATGCCAAAGTCACACATGACGCTGATGACTTTTTTTTTAAATTATAACTTCTGAAGTTGTACCTCTTTGGATAACTTGGCAACAGCGTTCTGCATGGTAGTGTTCCTGTAATGCTACCATGGAATTGTTAGGACTGGTGTTGCAAAAACTGTTTTTTAGGGTTTTCTGCGCTTTTTACTTTTTCCTCTAAAGAAATGAAACTAACATGCCAAGTCCTAAAAGTAGGGAGTAATTAGATACAGATATGGTTATCACATTTAAGGGAAAGATGATATAACTTTATATTAGATGCAGTGAATGGAGAAGGAAGAGTTGGAGGGATTATCGTTTTTATTACAAGCTGGAAATAACATTATTTTTTTAATCTGATGGTGATCATCAGTATGAGGTGACCAAGAGGAGTGAAGTATGGTATGTGGCTACTACCTGAGCACCTCCATGCATCCCAGTGAGCATGTGCATAGCTGTGAGAGGAAGCTCTTATCCCACCTGCCGCTAGTGTATAAGCCAACAGTGTGAGGTCTGCTGGCTCACTGCATAGAACCAACCACTGAGGCTGTAAATAATTGGGATATCTTTCTTTTGCTTGTCTACATGTCAGAACACCAAAAAGTGTTGTCTTCACCTGGAAAAAACATACAGTGATGCTCTAACATTCCAAATAAACTAAGCAACAGGATAGGGAATGTAATATTGTTTGCCTGTCATGTACGGGACAATAGAGTACTACAGACATGTTAGAACATAAATCACCTTTACTATGTAATGTTTTATGCTTCACAAAGCTGTGTGGTAAGTTAATAGCACCATACGTAGAAATTTTACTCTTTTGAAGAACTGAACATCTGTGAAAGCTAAGGGTGTCTTATGCTTTAACTTTGGATTTTACACATAGTAAGCCTTAAAGTTTCATGTAAGCTTTAATAGGACAGGAACATCTTAAACTTCATGATTATCCCTCTACTTAAGGCGGCTAGCAGTGTGTTTGAAACTGAGTAAACATTGACCAAATATGAGCATGAAAATAATGAGGTGCCTGAGGTCTGACAAAGCAAAGGAAAACAGCGATTGAACTGGTGGTGTATTCATTAGAAAAGCAAATGTAATTTGCTACACTTAATCTTCGTTCTGTTTCTCAGTGATCTGTCTTCAGAATTTATTTTTCTTCTTTAACCTGGTGAGTCTTGTGGACCGGAAATGTCTTTTCTCTCTGGTAACTGTAAAGAAGATGTGCAAACACAGAATAGTTGGTTTCATCTGGAAACAACCAAACTGTGTTTCTAATAAACTGATATTAGAAACTTCTTGGACTTCAGGTTTTTGAATATAGTAAATGAATACTTGATTTTTCTTTTTTTTTTTTTTAATCCACAAACATTTGTTGTTGGAATAGCAGGCTTGATTGTTTTTTTTAAAGGAAAACAACCAAAAACTGTACAAGATGAAAGGAACACTATGAAATAGCAGTGATTACTTCTGAGAAGTGGTTTCTAAATATAGGAAACTATTTTTTTTTCTGTAATCCTGAAAAATGATACAACACACAGGGAAAACAATTTAACATGGAACTGCAAAACAAAACCTCAGGCAGTGTCGATTTGTTATTGCTGTATGTTATGCGGCTATGCAAACATTCCATGTCGGCTCCTATGTAAGCAGGATGAGCACTTGTTGAGTGGGCCTGTTGTGTTGTGTGCTGTGATGCAGTCCTAAGTATGTGATTATCTACTTTTGGGTGCTTTTCTTGATAGAATGAAAGATTGGGAAGCCCGTCTAATTCAGGGTTTGAAGAAGGGTGACTGAAAAGGGAGTGAGTGTGAAAATGAGACAAGTTGAAGGGGCAATCCGAGAAATGAGATAGGAAGATACTTGGAGCCCTTAAGGCAGGAAGGGAATTCATGGCTAACTTAATTGCTGCACTGTTGTTGAAAAACCCAGGAAAAAGAAAATAAGTAATGAAACATTACATATAGCTGTATTTCTGAAGGGCATAGTAGAATGGTTTCTACTGTTCTGTTTAGGCTCAAACGTTTTCTGAAACTTCAGTCAACCTTTTTCCCCTGACTGCTGCTTTCTGTCATGTCAGAGGATGAAGTTTTTGCTGCTGCAGCAGAAGTACCTGGAATACCTGGAGGATGGCAAGGTCCTGGAGGCACTTCAAGTTCTACGCTGTGAACTGACGCCTCTGAAATACAATACAGAACGCATTCATGTCCTCAGTGGGTAAGTGTTTGGACTTTGAGAGCCCTTTCGGTGGAATTTTCAAAGGAATTATCTAGGTCTTGATAGCTGACACTGTGAAAGAAAAAAAAACCAAACAAACACCTCAAACTATATTAAAGCTATTATCCTGTTGATTAATAAGCTGTAGTGAGATATGCTAAAATGGCGAGTAAAGAAGACTGTTCAGTAGACAATATTCTGTTTCAGATGCTTGAAAACAACCTGATTATGATTTACTTTTGTAATACTAGAACTCAAATTAATACATACACATGCATGGTCATCTGATCTTGAATTATTAACCTGTTTTCTTAAATTTAATGAGTAAGTGAATATAGTCTGGTTTGTTCTTAGATGAAAATAAGACATTTCTAACTTCCTAAAATCTGTCCGTGTTTGTTTACTTCTATTGCCAATTTGTAGATGCTTCTGAAGGTGATGCATGTTTGTGTGGAATAGTTCCTTGCCTTTTTTCCTATCAGTCTCAAGCTTAAGTCATCTGTTTCCAGTTCGTTAAGAATGTTATGATATATATCATGCTTAAAAGTGAAAAGAATGATTCCAGAAAGACTTGGTCTGTTGGTGTGTGTGCGCTTTTTTCAAACAGGTATCTGATGTGTAGCCATGCAGAAGACTTGCGTGCAAAAGCAGAGTGGGAAGGGAAAGGAACAGCTTCCAGATCTAAACTTTTGGACAAACTCCAGAGTAAGATGTTCTAGTGTTTAGAATTTATTCCCACCTCTGTAAATCTGGTACATCTTACATAATGACATATCCCAGGGAACTGACTTTAACTGCATTTGCTAGTTGTTGTTTTTGTATTTCTTTGTTAATGGGGATATCTTTAGATGCCTATACCCTTTGGTCTTCTGTATCTAACCTTTTGCTGTCTCTGATAAACTGTTTGTAATAGGAACTTGTATTTCTTAGTTCTGCTGCATGCAGTAATAGTATAACTTGGTGACTAAATATGCAGTTCAGAGTGGCGGAGAGTGTTCTGTAAATGCCAGCTATACCGAGAGGATAAAATGAAGAGTGGCCTGTAACCACTAGTGATACTAGTACTGGTTGATAGTGGTCTCAGACTTTGTTATGAATTACAGTTCTTCCTCTTTCTTGTGGCTGGTGTAATACTATGTATCAGAGTTGTAAAACCCACGGTATTCTTTATTTTGATAGTGTTAATAGAGAATTCCTTAAATGAACACAGCTGATGCTGTTGTTTTATTATTTAAAATATTTTGTTAAATACTGGGTTTTGAGTTAGCTTGTGTAAACGGTGCTTCTTGGCCAGGATAACATGTGCTATAACTACAAATACCTTGCATACAGTTCTGCTTTTCAGAAGTTCGTGTTTCTAATTCCCGATGTATAGCTGTAAATTTGACAAGCTGTGTGCACTTTTTTCCCGTAGCTTTTAAGCTTTATTTACTAAGGTCTCTTCCAAAAACACTCAAATCAAAATATGCTGTTACTTGTAACTTGGTTTTGATATACCTTTGTTTTGTTTTATTACTCTTCTAAAGCGTATCTACCCCCATCAGTGATGCTTCCTCCAAGGCGTTTACAGAACCTGCTACGTCAGGCCGTGGAACTACAACGGGACCGGTGCCTATATCATAATACCAAACTAGATAGTAATCTAGATTCTGTCTCGCTGCTAATAGATCATGTTTGTAGTAGGTAAGAAACCCTTGCTACTTGTAAGATGGGCAACAATGTGTTTTCTTTGTCTTTTAAAATAATCTAATTGTACCTACTGTTAAAAGGAACATGACAGCTCTCTGAGTTGGTTTAACAGGTGTTGACTGGAAAAAGACAGTTCTCATTAAATAAGTAGTGGGGGAGGAGCAGAGAAGGTGTGTATGAGAGACTTTGGTAGCTGGATGTGGGGTAAATGGAGTCAGAACGAAGCTTAAAATTTTAATCAGATGGGTATGAAAAGAATATATTACTATGCTAATCCTTAGCCACTTGTTTCTTGTAATGATGGACAGCCAGTCCGTTTATTCATCAACACGTGATTGCTCTGTTTTTTCTCTGGAGAATCACTA